>NC_138055.1:17246297-17699812 GCF_964194185.1 Rhinolophus hipposideros | reverse complement strand
GAAAAAAAAAAGATTTTTTGATAAACTAGGAAATAATAAATGCAGAGAGAAACTAGGAATTAGGCAATCTGGCTTGAAAGCTATGGTTTATTCTCCATGTTCCATGAGGAGCTCTGGGAAGAAATTTGTTTCTTCCTGCTTGACAGGTTCATGCATGTGCCATCTGGATTACCATGAAGCAGGAGAGCTTAGCTTCCTAGACTACGTGGGCCATTCTCATCCAGGCCCACAGCTCCCTGGCGCCTGCCCTATCCAGTTTTTAGCATTCCTATTCTCCTTTGTTCCACTGCCCTCCTGGTGCCCTTCCTTCCCCAGGGACTCTTAAGAAAGAACATGTGTGGGATATAAACAAAAAGCAACAGGAACAAGCAAAACAAATTCACAGATACAGAAAACAGAATGGTGGTTACAGAGGGGAATGGGGAGAGGACAAAAAGGGTAAATGGGGTCAAATATGTGGTAACAGAAGGAAAATAGGCTTCAGGAGGTGAGCACACAATTGAGGATACAGATGAATTATGATGTACACCTGAAATTTACAGAATGTTATTAATCAATGTTATCCCAATAAATTGAATAAAAATTTTTTAAAACATGGCAGACCCAGAGTGACTAAATGGAGGCAAACTCAATATTGGCCATCTCCACAGGTAGTCTGGGTTTCTGTTATGGAATGAACATTTTCCCCACAAAATTCAGATGTTGAAATTTATCCCTATTGTGATTGTATTTGAAGGTGGGAGTCTTTGGGAGGTGATTGGGTCATGAGGGTGGGTCCCTCATGAATGGGATTAATGTCCTTATAAAAAAAGGGAGACCCCACCATGTGAAGATAGAAGATCTTCCCCTTACACCATGTGAAGATAGAAGATGGCCATCTATGAACCAGGAAGTGGGCCCTCATCAGACACTGTTCTGACACTTGATCATGGACTTCCCAGCCTCCTGAACTGTAATAAATAAATTTCTATTTATAAGCCACCCAGTTTATGGTATCCTGTTACAGCAACCCGAACAGACTAAGACGATTTAAATTAGTGCTAAGATCAAAGTAGGATTCAGCAATTACACTTACTCTCCCCCCCAAAAAAATATGTTTTTATAAAACATTAATAAAGAACATAAATTTTACCAAAGATTGCAAAGAAGAAATGGTGAAGAGGGTTTACAACAAATCATTCAGCCAATGGTTTAATAAAATTGCATCAGCATTCTCTCCCCACAGTCCCTCATATCCCCAATGCTAGCTTGAGGGATTCATCTTGCCAGTTTTCCCAAAAGCCCCCAGTCAGTTCCAACCCTCTTTCTTACTGTTACACAGGGTTTGCTTCCTCTGGGGCAGAAACCTGGGCTCTGCCTTTAACCCAAAATGCACATACCACAGCCTGTTTTCACAAACAGGTCTTTCCTTATAAAGGAATACCATCTGTTCCAAGACTGAAACCCTCTCCATATATTATGAGAAATGATGCCCTATTTCAAACAGGGTGTTCCTCCTTGCCACTACCTAAGGACAGGAAGAGAAATTTCTTAGTCCCTCTTTCCCTGGTTAGGGTATCCCATCTTCCATCTTGTCACTTTCATCTTGCTGAGTGGCTCAGTCACACCCTTCTCCAGTGAGTGGGAGTTCTGAGAAGCAGCTTCCATCCAATTACAATGCATCTCATTGGCAGCTTCTCATTATTCAGTCTCTTGGCCCAGGTATTAAGCATTAAATCTTTCTTTCCAGGTACTTGCTGTCAGCACACCCTTTAAATCATAGGATCCTCCTCTGCACTGTGGGCTGGAACTTGTGGTCTTTCTGGTTGATTTATCCAATTTTCTCCCTTCAGTTCTTCCTATTCATAAGACATAAGTAAGTGCTGAAAATGTTTTCCTTTTCTTCATCCCATATGTTCTATATAAGAGATAGTTTATGGGGCAGCCCTACTCAAAGGTATCTCCTTTACTAAAATGGGGAAAAAACACACCCCAAATGCATGATATGGATGGCAGCATTAATTATAATCCATTAACTGAAAAATAGCTAAAATAATTTTCTTCCTCCCCTCTTCTGTTCCCTCTTTCTACTACCCTGTGCCAGGTAGGATACATTATGCTCTGGGTATCTAGTGCTAAGTGAAACAGACATGATTCCTTCTGTCATAACACTTCAATTCTATCAATATCTCATCATAGATTTAGAAATTCTACCAACATTTAACCAAACTCTACTTAATAGCTCACTGATAAGCCATTCCTTGATTAGGTACACATACGAGTATATAATAAAATATGTAAAGTGCATGAGGGTAGCAGCATTAATTATATCTAACCTAACTGTGCAGATTGATGTGTACACCCTTAGGACCATCATCCAGATTAAGATACAGAACCCTTTCAGCACCCTGTAAGTTTCTCTCATTCTTCCCAATCTGTCCACCTTCCTGAACATCATATAAATGGAATCACACAGGATGTGCTCTTTTTCATCTTTTGCATTTATAATAAATATATTTATGAAGTTAGTCAATGTTGCTGGATATACTAAGAGTTTATTTTTTTCATTCCTTCTCAGGTGCTGATTTTTAAAGGACAGTGACAATTATTTCACAGCCCTGGAATCTCTCCTTTAATCGTCAGATGTAAATATATAATGGACCCTGCATATTCCCATGCTCACATGGAGAAAACATTAGTAAAGAACTTTACTCAAACATCATCAAAACCTGTTCCCCAAAGAGCTGGAATGACTTGTACATTCATATAACCTTATATTTAGATACGTCGGTTCACCTATTTTTCTCTAACTCATATAATCTGGGTGGAATTTGATTTTGTTTTGATGGTGTGAATTCCGATAATAAAGGTATTAATGTAAAATAGGTTTAAAGCAATTTACTCCTTTTTTATAGATTGGTGAAACTTAATGAAAACATTTTTAACAACTAAAATGAACCATATTTCGTCAAGTTTCCTGCCCCCATCTCAGAGGTGAGGATACCCTTTGTTTACCTTTGCGATATGGTGAAAAATTACTTTGAATCTGATAGATGTCTGCTTCTGCAATTTAGGCCTGGATAGATTTTTGAAGGCAGTGGGTATATATTAGAAAAGAAACTGTGTACTTTGTCAGGCAAGAAGAATGAGGCATCCCATGAATGTGTGAAATAGACACCTCAAGAATTGTCTGTTGGGAGCAGCCCCAATTACCCAGGCCATGAACTAGTTTAATAAAGAGCTGAAAGTGGAAAAAGAATCTAGAGCATCTAGGTTTTTTCAGCAGTGGGCCATATGATCAGAAATCCATATATGAAAGGTATACGAATGTTTGAATGGTGATCTGCTTAGTCAGAGAAGTAGATGTGGCTTAAATATGAGATATCTGAAAATTGTGTAAGAACAACGCTTTACACAACGTTTGGATCTGCCATTGGAGGTATCTTTATTCTCTACAACTGTAAAAGCTAATGAAGTTTCCCTTTGATAAATAAACCCATGCAGGATTTGTAGTGATAGATAAATCAACCAAAGCCCATTGAGTTCTTAAGTGAAAAAAAGCTGAATTCCCAATGATAAACATTTTGTGATATAGGTGAACAAATGAAATTTTACATAACAAGCACATTTTACATAAGCAATTAAATGATAGCAACTCATGTGATGAAAGATCACATTTACAAGTTTTAGAGTCAGACTGGTATCTCTTGAACACTTTGTTTCTTCTTATTAACTCTTAGTAAAAGCAGTGAGATCAGCTGGGATGCTATGGGCTTCCATTCACAAAAAACCTGACTCTGGTTTAAATGATAAGAAAATTTACTATCTCACAAATCAAGAAGTCCAAAGAAAGAGTGAACTACAACCATGATATATATTGTTCTGGCTTCATTTTCTAGTGGCTCTTTTATTTCTCTTTCTTGCCATTGGTCTTATCCTCAGGCGTACTGGGAGTAATGTGACTGCTACAGTTAGGTTACACCCTGACACAGCAATGTACAGTGACAGAAATGGCCATTTTTTCCCCAGTGTTCTCCTTGGTAGTCATGCGAAAACTTCCCAGAGATCCCAGAACATTTCTCCTCAGGGATTATTAACTAGAGCTTGGTCCCCTCCTCAGCCCTAAAGCAATCACTGGCAAGGGGGAAGGGACAGCTATGACTGGCTCAGAACAAGTAGAATTTACTCCTGGAGGAGAGAAAAAGTCATGATCCCTTGAATCACAGGAAAGAGGGATGAAAACCTGAATAAAACTGGTGTTTGCCCTGGAAGGAGAGAGAGTAATAGACGTTTAGTAGGAAACCAAAAGGTTTGCTACAGCCCACCCCTTTGACTGCCTGATACACATAACTGTCTGCTTACACTTACCAAGTGTTTATGCCTTTATTGAAATTATTCACATACTCCTTACGTGAAGGTAGCCCTAAGTCTCATCAAATTACTACATCTAGGATGGCTGGGTAATGTAGTTTTTTAAATCTGTTCTATTATTATTTAGATACAGTAAAGCCAGGAGATGACTGCCATCAAAGAGATAATTTATTTCACTCACAGTTCCAAGGAAGAGAGTACATCATGCCAAGGGGACCACATGGGGAAGGAACTAGGGTCAGTCATAAGGCAGATGAGAAGACAGACCTGTGGGAAAGAGTCTTGATTGTGGTTTCTGCAAGCAGAGATGGGTGAGGCAACTGAGCAGTCCTAGGATTGGCTAGTTTGACTAATTTCGGTACTTGAGGGCAAAGGGGCTTTCCCTGGTTGTCAGGTACCTGGCCCTAAGGTTCTTAGGATGGGTATATAGTAGCCTGGGAGTATGAGAACCCTATAAGAGATAGGGGGTAGACTCTGGATTGGTTTGTTTATATTTAAAAAGCATACCCCCTGAAGGAAGACTCCTACTGGAGGAAGGCAATTGGCTGAGGCAAGGTGACTTGGGCATATTATTAGGTTGTCCAGTAACAGGTGTGTCTGGCATACGCACGCAGGGCAGATGTTAATGTACCAAGTTTATAGAAGCTAAAAACAACGTTAATACAAATGTTCAGTTGTCTCCTCTGATCCATGACTGTATTTGCTCTTCAAGGTCCCGCAATAGATTACAATAGAAAGTCTGACTGGGAAAGGGCAAAAGCGGAAAACAACTCACACTTTTCCATGACACATATCTTATCCAACTGCATAGGGATGATGAGATTTCTGCCTAAGAGAGAAGTTCCTTAGTCAGTCAACCAGGTTGGCCCTATTTTATTTTTTCCTATAGTCATATCTGAAATGGGCATTCAAAACATGTACTGAGCACTGTGTTAATACACTTTCAGAAGTCTGACTGTGCCAGTAATTTTTTAGCATTTGCTCCTGACAACGCCACACTTCCTGGTACTAAATTTGGAAGTAGTAAGCTTTCTTGGTTGTAACTAACTGAAATCAGCTTTGACTTACTGAAGTACTCACTGGAATTTATTGAAAGGCATCAGATAGCTTACAGAATTTCCGAGAAGGCTGGAGAACATGCAGCCTTTGGGTCATAAAGACCCAAAACATCCGGTCAAGTGGGGACATCACTGTCACTGCTACCAATCACTAGATGCCTCAACTTATGTCACCTCACATGTCACTGAACAGAGCTAGCATAGCATCACTGCTGCACCCCCAAAACTAACTTGCTACAATTGCCATTGCATTCAGAGATGGTTGTCTGCCAACCCTGCTTCTGTGCGTTACTAGATGCCCATTCCAATTCTGGGAAAGGGACTTTGGATTTGCTGAGGCTTGGTCATGTGCACGTGCTTGGCTACAAAGAAAGATAGGAAAGTAATTATCTGGAACTTTAAATTTTTATACTGAGAGACTGTTTCTGCATCCTACTAAGATTCATAAGGTCAAGAATCCCCCAAACATAGGAAGGGTTCAGATGCTGGGCAGCCAAAAGAATGACAAAAGTTAATTAGATTTTTAAATTACAATAACAAGTATCAGAGCATGTATAGTTTAATTTTAAAGACCTTTGCCCCACCTGGCTAATCTCCAAAAATTCTCTTTGTTCCAAAAATTCTCTTTGTTCTTAGTACTTCTGTGATCATAGGAATTTAAATAGTTTCTAAACAACTTTTCCTTATCTTTCTGAGAAGGCAGTTTTAGGGCAGTATTTAAATTCTCCAAATATCAAGTAAGATTGTAACATATTTCTATACCTGAAGCTAATCTAAGAAATTAAAATCTATATTTTATAACTTTTACAATATGGAAGCTCTATGCATATCTGTTTTCCTTGTTCAGGAAGCTTTTATAGTGCTCCAGTTTCATGATTTAGTTTCATTGGGATTAAGTTTGAAGAGCTCAAAATAATATAATCAACCAGTACAATTATAAAAGTGAGCTGATACTGACTCTTCTCCCAGGAGTGTTTTTCAGGTTGCCAGAGCTTCCTCTGAGGACTTGAGGGGTGCTGAGGATTTAATGGCCCCTTAGGAACAGCTCTCAGTCAATGACAGATGGGAGTTGGTAGATACTTACCTCTGTTTCTTTAGCCCTTAATTGAAATAATGCTGAAATATGTTCTTACAGTTCCCTATTTCCCTAATGCTGTTTCTTGGAACCACCTCTTAAACTACTAACATTCATGTTCTTGTCTTAATGTAGGCTTCTGGAAGAGGGGGAGGAGCCAACACAGGCAGTCAATGAATCAAGTTACTTATGACCATTCAGTTGTGTCAATTATAGATGAGAGCTGTGGACTAGCAGTTAGAGTTTACTGGAATATTACGTACTATGTTCTCTCTCTCTCTCTCTCTCTCTCTCTCTCTCTCTCTCTCTCTCTCTCTCTCTTTCTCTCTCTCTCGGAGGCTACACCACAAGTTAGGGTGGTGTTAGCAGCCCTATTTATCGATGGGAAAACTTATGCTGGAAGAATTTAAGTATTTCATCCAGCTAATGAGTGTCCCATTGCCAATTTGTACTCAGATCCATCTAATTCTTTCTATTATGCCATACTGCCTGCTGATGTAAAGACTATCTTAGGTCTAGATTAATAATAGCTTCTTTGCCTGTGTCAATGCCAGATCTTCATAACATTATCATTCTGGAGAAAAACATTTGCTAAGTGTATTCAGTGCTATTAACAAAAATTATGTATAAAATAACCACTTACTCTCTATCACTATTGATGGAAGTGTACATTAATTAGAACAACTTTGAGTACAATGTGACAATATTAATTAAAGTTTTCAACCCATAGAATTAAAAATTAATAGATTTTTAATTTTTATCAAGGTACTCATGTACAAAGTTTAAACTTCAAATAGTTCTAAAGGGCTTATAATGAAAAACAATAGTACCTAGCCCCTACCATCCCCTCTTCCAGTCTTGCTTCACAGAGACAACCACGCCAAACTCTTCTAACTATTTCTTATGACACGTGTCTAAATAAATGCAGGGTTGCTATTTCTTGGTTTCCCAACTTTAGATATTATCAACTGACATTATCAAATTGTAATTCTCCTGTGCTGGGCCCCCACTTGTAATATATCAGGTTTCCTCTCATTTTGCAAAGGCACCTCTTCAAAGAGCTTCTTAATATAACTTCATAGCAGATAAATGTTTTTAGCCCATGTATGTGCAAAAATATCTTCATTTACCCTCATTTTTGGCTTGTGACTTACTGGGTAGAGAATTTCGAGTTTCTTCTGAATTTGGAAGGCATTTCTTCATTGCCTTCTTCCATTCTTTTTTTTTTTTTTTTTTTTGAGACATCAGATGCCTTTCACAGGGCAGTGCCTTTTCTTTTCCCTTCTGAAAGCTTTTGGATTTTTTTAAATCTTGGGCATTCTAAAAATTTTTGACTTGTGCTCTGGCCTGGGTATTTTTTTTTAACATACTGTGCTGAATACTTAGTGAACCTTTTAAACATGGAAACTTATGCTTTTCAGTTGTAGGATTTTTGTTGTTATTGTCATGTCTTTGATAATTTCTTACGCACTGTTTATTCTGTCTTACATTTTGGAACTTGTAACTGTTAGACTTCATAATTGATCATGTAAGTCTTCTCTTCTTCATTCCTTTTTGTTATACTTTTGGAATATTTCCTTAGCTTCATATTCCAACTCCTCAATTAAATTTTATTTTATCTATTATAAATATATGAATGTTTTCCTACTATTTTCTGACTGTTTCATTTTTATTATACCTTGTTTTTATTCTATGGGTGCGTTATTTACACACACACACACACACACAATTTTTTTTTTCCCTTCGGTGGGATATCTTGAGTGTCTTCAGTCTTTGGTGGAAAGTCAAAGTGTACTCCTATATTTCTAAGATTATTACATATATATGTTGCTTTAAGTTTTCTTCCATTTCCAATATAATCTCTTTTCTTTCTACTCCTTCACTTAATTTTTTCCTATTCGCTTTCCTTCTCTTGTATGTTTATGATTCTCTTCAAATATCTGGTGATTCTTGTCTCTCCACTAAAGTATAAGGACTAAAAGCATTTATGCATAGAACTTACTGACTATGGGCTTCACTTTAAGATGGTGTGATTGGGAGAGAGCTATTTCTTTGGAGTCCCCAAATATCATCACCTGCAGAAAAATCTTTGTGAGAAGACAGCTCCTGGAGGGAGCCTGGAGAGACTAACGCCTAGTTCCCAGGGTTCTCAGAGCAGGTTCAATACTAGTCTGGGAATCCCACCACGCAGTAAGCAGATTCAGCATCATACTTCACTTTACCCTCCAACCTAAATTGGAATCATTCTGATCCAATGTCTTCACGTAATAAACCAGTGATCTGTTAGACAGAATAATAACCTTTCTGGATAAGGGATGCAGCTGCTCCATTTAAAGATTTTCACCTAATCACCCTATTTTCAACCGTGTTTGCCCTTTGCGTTCCATGATACCTGGTGTTTCCGAATTTTGAACTTCTCAGGCAAAGTAATCAGCAAACCAGCTTGGTTTTAAAATTTTCCCTCCTGTTTACATGTGGGTTGAAATTTCTTTTCGTGGCCAAAGCAATTACTACCACTCCATGGATCATTTGTGGGTCTTTATTGTCTGTTTTCCCTCTTGGTCTGTCTGGTAGTTTTAAATTGAATGCCAGACATGTAATATGAAAAAATTATAGAGATTCTAGATGATATTATTTTCTACAAGAAGGATTTATATTAGCTTTGGTTAGAAGGCAGATTAGGAGTAGATTACCATAATCCAGTCAGACATGGTGCTAATTCAGGACTGGGTTTCAATCTCTATAAGGTATAATCTATTTCTTTTCTATACTATATCCTGGGGTATAGCCCTGCATGTATATTTAAATTAAAATTTTTCACTTTAAAAAGTCTGTTATATGATTTTACAAAGTAAATCAGACAATGAGAACTTTGTAAATATATGCTTTTCAAACTATATATTTACTTCCCAGAGGTAAGAGGAAATGTACAATGTTGTGGGAATATGGTTTTAAGCTACAGAACCAGCATGCTACTTCATCCTGGAGAATAGTCTTCACAGATAGGACTAACAAAAATAATTATTTTTTTCATTAAAACAATTGTCAATGTATTAATGATAGAATGCAGTATTTCCATGAATTCTTATGCTAAGTCATAAAGTTATTTTTCACTTCTGGTAGCTTGTTTCAGTTTATGTATCCCAGGAGTCATTCTTGAACTTTATAGGGAAAGTCTGAGAAGCACTGATTGCATCTAATCTGCTTCTTCCTCCTTCCTTATTGCTCCAATGACTAGGAAATTCAGAACATGACACCTCAGACATTCAGTAATAATCCCATTAATTTATGTAATCATTTATCTAAGCACTTTCAGTCATAATTCCTGATTTAATTATCCATCTTTGATCTACATTTGTTTTCTGTTTCTTCTTATCTTTATTTATCAAATATGCTTTTATGTATATTTATTCTCTGGGGCTTCATGGGTTTTTTTGGGAAGTAGATAGAGCCATGAACTAATCTATATCTATCACATTGATTATTTTATTCATTGCCTGTTTTGTAAACTGACTTTGTGTTTTTCTTTAAAGACAATGATATGATTTTTTAATTTATGTGACATTTTTATTAAAATCACTGGGAAATCAACCTAACAGTACAAAAATGTTAAATAATTAATATAAGATGCATTAGTGTTTCTTAGAATACTTATAAGGCATTATTATGTTGATGTACTTTAAAATGTGTAAAGAACTTTAAATACAAGGAAAATAATTAGTTCTATTTATTTGGTCATAGGAAATTAGTATTTCATTTAGGTTTCCTTATGCAAATCTTTCCCAGAGGCAAAAATAATCCAACATTTATTATGGATATTTTTAGAAGCATTTATATGTAGGGACTACATGATATCAGGATTATATAAAAACATTTTTATAGGGCAATAATATCCTATCATATCCCATGAGTGGCAGAAGGAATATGTCATGCCAACTCATAAAAATATTTTTGCTATCTTATTACCTCCATACCGAATAACTTATTCAGCACATTTGACTTTCTGGAGTATAAAGAGACTCTTTTTAGTTGCAATAAATGAGAAAACTCATAAAATTATCTCTTAGATTACTGTGTGGTTTTTCATGAGGGGTTAGTGACTACTTGAGGAGTAATTCATAGGAGAAAGGGCATCACAAGTAAATTAAATAGGTGAGAGAATAGTACAATGAGGCTGATGCATAGAAAATATGATTTATGTAACAAAATATAGGGTGTTATGCTTTTTTAAAAATGTGTGTGTTCGGTTGTCTCTGTGGATGTACACATCAGATTCAGAGTAGAAAAGCCTAAGTTTGACTATGTAGCCTTGGACAGTGACTAAAATTCTTTGAGACACAATTTATTCATTGTTATAATGTAGATATTACTCTCTCTCAAGGCTGATTCGAGGTCTAAATGACATACGAGCCTCATAGAAAAACCACGTGCACCCCAATTAAAAGTGACCCCAAATATCACCTAATCCCTCATTTTCTCAATGAGAAGTTCAAAAAAGTTTTCAGTCACTTGAAAATATAACTTTCTAGAGTGCAGATTAGTCAAATGACTATGCTTAGCCATTTTGTTACTCATACATATTTAAAATTGCACATAAAATAACAAGCAATAATTTATGATTATATCAATAATATCAATATTATATTGGTTTAAGGAGATGCATGTGGGTGCAAAGTTGACAAGGGGTGGACTTTGGATGCCTCATTTTATGTGTCAACTTGACTGGGCCATGGGGTGCCCAGACATTTGGCCAAATATTATTCTTGGTGTGTCTGTGAGTGTGTTTCTGGAGAAGACATGTGAATCACTTGACTTAGTGAAGCAAATTGCCCTCCTTCTAATGTGGGTGAACTTCATCCAGTCAACTAAAAACATAAATAGAAGGAAAAGGTTGAGTAAAAAGGAACTTCTTCTGCCTGACTGTTTGAGCTAGACATTGATCTTTACCAGCCTTCAGACTTAGACTAAAACATTAGCATTTTTTGCCTCTCAAACCTGCCAGCTTTTGGACTGAAACTTACACCATAGGCTCTCCTTGTTCTCTGGGCTTTGGGCTCAGTCTGGAACTACACATTGACTCTCTTGGGTTTCCAGCTTGGGGACTGTAGATCTTGAGACACTTTCCCCTCCACAATTGAATGAGCCAATTCCAATAAATAAATAAACAAACAAGCAAACAATAAATATTGGTTATGTTTCTTAGGTGAACCCAAACTAATAAAGGTTGCCATAACAAACTACCATATAAATGCTTCTGATTAAACAACAGAAATTTATTTCACACAGTTCTGGAGGCTGGAAAGTCCAGATCAAGGTGGCAATCAATTCAGATCCCAGTGAGGACTCTCTTCTTGGATTGCAGGCGGCCACCTTCCCACTGTGTCCTCAAATGGTGGAGAGAGAGAGAGCTCTCTGGTGTTTCTTTTTATATGCACACTAATCACATCAAACTGGGGTCCCACCAGGATTGCCTTATTTAATTACTTCCTTACTCCAAATATAGCTATACTGGAGGGTTAAGGCTTCAATATATGAATGTGAGGGGTGGAAACACATACATTCAGTCTACAACAAATATTAACTTAGAAAAAGTACTTCTTAAAACATTCTTGTTCTAAAGAAAGGTTGTGTTCACATTTTTACATGGGTCTCTGGCATGCAGGTTACTATGGCCTCTTTTTGAGCCATCAGCTCAATTTTTCCCTACCTTCTGAATTGTTTGCTCTATAACACTCTTTGTTTTTTGTTATGATTCCATCACAAGAAATTTCATGCCTAGGCCAAGAACCCATTTGCAAACACAAAGACATTTCAAGTCCTAGATTAAGATTTACATTCACAATCACTAGTGCCACTTATATTGCTTTTTAAAACAAGCTTCAACAACTTTTTATACAAACACCCATCACTCATAATTGTGAAGTGACATCCTCAGAAATAATGACTAAATCTGTGTTAAATTTCTTTGCCTCCTTCTTAACTGATTTTGTAAGCCTCTCATACTAATATTGTCTGAGATGGTTTCAGGTAAATATTTCTTCCCCAAACAGGACTTTGTTGTACAAAATAAAGTAATTGCAATAGAATATAAGACTTTGTAATGATTCAAAAATAAGGAGACTCTTTTCTGAGAGAAAATATTTTGGGGAAAATTGCATTTGCAGTCCTTGAATATCCATTAGTTGAACCTTTGTCTATTTCTCTCTCTGGGACTTGTCGGTATGCCCACCTGCAATATACTGAATGTTTGTGTCCCCCAACTTTCATATGTTGAAATCTCTAAACCTCAATGTGGTGGTTTTAGGAGGTAGGGGCTTTCGGAAGTAATTAGATCCTGAGAGTAGGGTCCACATGAATGGCATCAGTGCCCTTATAAAAGGGATGCCAGTGAGTTGTCTAGCACTCATTCCACCATGTGAGGACACAACAGGAAGATGGCAGTCTGCAACCTGGAGGAGGGCTATCACCAGAACGCAACCACACTGACAACCTGATCTTGTACATCCAGCTTCCAGAGCTGTGAGAAATAAACTTCTGGTGTTTATAGGCTATCCAGTCTGTGGTACTTTGTTATCTAGCATCCCGAATGGACTAAGACACCATCTTCCTGATGCCCACTTTGGGAAACCCATTTTGATTGCTTGTTTAGAAAGGGGCCTTTTGTTGCTCTTATGAGTAGCCACATGGTACTGATATAACAACAACAACCACATCAGGGAACAGTTGTTGAGAGCTTATCATGCACCAGGCCCTCTGCCAAGGGTTTTTAAACTTTGTCTTGTTAAATCTATACAACAACCTAGTAGTGGTACCAATGGGTATCTTGGGAAGCCATTAGTAGTCACCAAATCTCCATCAGGAGCTCAAAATAGATGAACTAAGTAGACTGTGTTTTACCCTGCAAAACCAGCTCCTAAACATATCACTTCACATTTTCTTCCAAACACATTGTTGCTCCTAAACCCTCATTATATAAAAATGTTGGAACTATTACGCAATAATTATCATCCACAGTACACAGATGAGGAAACTGAGGCCCTGAAAGGTCATATAATTTGCTCATGGTCACACATCCAAGAAGGAGCAGAGTTGGGATTCAAGCCTAGGCTGTCTGACTACTGAGACCCTGATCTTAACAACCTTGCTGTATGAGAGAATCTGGTAAGTCAGTAGCCTAACACATGAGCTTGGAAATTTAATTTACTAGTTTTATGTAGTACCATTTCTTTTCTGTTGACTGCGTCAGGTTTTCAAGCCCAAAGTGCATCATCATATACTAAGATTTGTTTACTTCCACACAGAGCAATCATACAATCATACCTTCCCACTCCAGGGTCAAGAAAGAAACCGTTCAGCCTCTCATAGAATGTGTGGCATGCTCAGTTTTGTTAAAAATCCCCCCATATCTACACTACTAATATTAAGAAGTGGCATTGACAGAATTTGACTGCAATATCCCATGAACTGCCACACTTTTTTATTAATTTACGTGAAAATGGTCCATTTGCTTATTCAACAAACATTTATCGAGACCTGTTGTGCTCCAAGCATCATTTTAGATGCTGAATTTACACTGGTGCTCAAGACAGCCAAGGTCCCAGCTCTCAAGGTGCTCTCTTTCTAGAAGGGAGACACAAATCATCAACAAATAAATAATTAAACAAAGAAGTCATAAGTGCCCTGCAGAGAATTAAAACTGGAGGGATGGAAGCAAGATAGCAGAGAGGGGCTCTGTGTTACATCTAGTGGCAATGGAAGGCCTCTCTGAGGAGACGACTTCTGTGTTGAGACCTAAAGGGTGAGCCAGTTATGTGAAGAGCTGGGGCAACGTGCCATCGAGAAAGGGTTTGGTGGCATTAGGGAATAGAAAAGGAGTGATGTGTTAAGAGAAAGGAAGACATGAGACTAAAGAAAAAGGACTTGGAAGCCATGGCCAGGAATGTGATTTTCTTCTAAGGGCAATAAGAAACTATTGAAGGATTTTCAGAAGGGGAGTAACGTGATCTCAACACTGAGCTCAGTTACATACATCCCCTGCCTGGTTCTTTATTTTGCCTGTTTCGCCATTCTCCCTTCTCTCCTCAGGCCACCTGTGGAAATCAATCTACTTATATCTGTCATGCAGATGGCTGCTTAAGACTTTTCACATTAGATAATGATTTTCTTCTCTTCCTGAAAACTCAGCAAGTACAAAGTCTTCCTTAAATTTTTCCTGGTACTTTTAATAATTAATTCTGAACTTTTTTTGCTTTAAAAAATTGTCTAAATTTATTTAAGTGTGTTTTTCCAGGACCTATCAGCTCCAAGTCAAGTGGCTGTTTCAATCTGGTTGTGGAGGGTGCAACTCACAGTGACCCACGTGGGGATCGAACCAGCAACCTTGTTGAACCAGCTGCCCCATGTTTTTGCTTTTAATGGAGAGAAAAGTCCACATCTCTTCAAGGGATTGGTTTGGTTGGGAGAAATGACTTTCCCATTGGTGATGTCCTTCTAAGAACAGGATTGAGAACAGTTTCTGGGGGGAACCCAGATCCAGAAAGAGAAGATGATGACTTCTGGCTCTAACTGAGCTTGGGCATGATTTCCCTTATGAGCTTTGGTGACATCCCTATAAAGGAGGAAAACATGATAACCCATTCATTGACTACTGGTAGAATTAAACACACACATATTCTTAGGATATATTGCATGTTGTATTAGTTTGCTAACACAGTTGTAACAAAGTACACAAGTTGGGTGGCTTAAGTATCAGAAACTTACTGTCTTACAATTCTGGAGACTGGAAGTTGGAAATCAGGGGTCATCAGTGTTGATTCCTTCTGAGGACTATGAAGGAAGGATCTGTTCCAGGCATCTCTCCTTGGTTTATAAATGGCCATCTTCTCCCTGTGTCTCTTCACAGTGTCTTCCATTTATGCATGTCTCTCTCTCTGTGTGCCCAAATTTCCCCTTTATGGGAGGATACCAGTGATATTGGATTCAATATGACCTCATCTTAACTAATTACACCTGTATCAACTTTATTTCCAAATAAGGTCACATTCTGAGGTACTGGGAATTAGGACTTCAACATATAATTTTTTGGAAAGACACAATTTAACCCTTAACACATCTAGATAGAACTCGGTGCTACATAATTGCTTAATATTTAATGTGTTTTTTATTCTTTGAAAGTAATCATGAAAAACAATCTCCTTCAAGTTAAATGTATACTTAAACTGTTATGCAGTTTAAATGGATCAATGGTTAGACAGAATGTCCGGTTGAGGAGAAAGTTGAGGGGAAAAAAACTGTCTCTCTAAATTGAAGAACTAAGGAAAATGAACATGACCGATGAATTTGACACTGGCATATGGTGAGGTGAGCTTTCTGTTTCCCCTCTGAAATGTGTTATAGTCAAGGTGCCTGAAGGTCTTTGCCTCCCTTGCAGACTTCATTTTCCCCTTTCCTAAGGCTTTATGCCTTTAGCAGACTTCTGTCATCCCTATGTAAATAGATATCCTCTCCCCAGCCAAAGAATTCCATGTTAATTAGTTCTTATGAACTGACTATACACCTGTGGATATAATGGCTGATTAATTTTTATTTCTTCTTTTTTCCTCCATTAACTTTTTAGATGTTCTTTGAACCCAAATCTACACACCTAATCTGCATTTTATATCTAATCAATATAATATAAGCAATTTCGGGATAATTTTAGAAATAGAAAAGTGTCTTTCATGAGAATATTCCAAACAAAGCATGAGCTAAAGACTTTGGTCCTTTCTTATCTAACTCTTACCCTACAGGCTTCCCCTTAATCACTTGGTCAGGGACTTTTTGTTCACCATGTTTTTTATGTGTTGTTTTTTTTTTTTATTATACACACCTAAACCATACGTCTTGTAAAAAGTTCATAATGTGTAAATGTAAAGGCATAATAATCACCTTTTATTTTTTTGTATCTCCTTCCAAATATTTCAATGCACATGTAAACATGCATATATTTTACAAAATGATGCCGTAGATGTACGTTCTGTAATTATCTCTTTCCCCAAAGAACTGCAGCCTGAACATATTTCTTTGTGGACAAATAGTGCTTCATATTATCTTTTTAGTCGCTGCATAGTATTTCTTATGTAGATATGGTATGATGTGTTTAATGGATTGACCTTCCTATGTTGATCTAGAATATTTTCTAGAACAATTTTCCAGATTTCACACCAATTTTTACTTTGTCTTAGGCACCAACCTTTTTAAGTTCAAACTGCAAGTTTTAGCAATAAAAATAGAACCCCAAGGCACTGATGCCAGAGTCATAACTCCTGTCAGGTCACATCCTCTGCAGAGTGCCACCCGTTTTCCATTGTGAAACATTATTTGGACAGATTCTCAAAATAGCACTCCCTCTTTTTAGCATGCCAGTGTCTGTCTCACTTGTATTATCTGGCCCTCCCAAGTGGCCAGTGAGAATTCTCAACTCCTCGGCCTTGGAGTCTCTCTGTCCCTGTGCCAGACCAGACTTAGCAATCGGGGCATAATGTCAGATTGCTGCAGGCAGTTGGACCTTTGGGACAGCAAGTGGGAATGCAGACTTGTGGAGCCTGCCAGTTCCCTGTCTCCACCCATAGCAAGAGATCCTGGTGTCACACAGAGAAGTGTTGGGGGGAGGGAGGGAAGAAAGGTCAGAGGTACAGGCGTATGGTGTGCTCTCCACCCAGCCGAACCAGTTTCCATTTTGTACCTGCTGTTATTTATAAATTACAGAGCAGGTTGAGAGAAGTTATAGATTTTTCAATTCTCTAATTTTCACTAGACGTAGTTTAACTTAGTAAAAGAGGTTGGGCTTCAGAATCAGACAGTTTTAAGTTCAAGACTAGGTCTGCTGCTTATTATCCATGAGACCCAACGCATAAGGCACTCAGTAAACACTTCTGGAGAAAATGTGTTGAATGTATGTCTGTGAAGTTGCTTTTCCCTCGCTGTAAAAGGGGGATGACAATAGTACCATTTCACAGGGTGGTTGTGAGGACTATTTGATGACTGCATAATTAGCATATACAATGTGCTCTATGAAGTAGATCTACTGCTTTATTATTTTCAGAAGAAAAAATTAGAGCTCTTTCTTGCCAGAAGCTGTTTTACAGTCCCCTTGCCAGATTTATTTGTTCAATAAATTGTTATTAATAGACACTGTGATAAATTCTGGGGAAACATATTGAATAAGACAATGTCCAGGGCTGCAATCTAGAAATATCCATTCATTCATTCATTCATTCATTCATTCATTCATACAGTCTTTATTCATTTAACACATATTTATTGGTCGCCTATTAATCAGATACTGAACACACAGTAATTTACCTTCGACATAGTTCTTGTATCTGGCCACTTACTTCCATCTCCATTGTGCGCATCCTGTGGACCACAGGCACAGCTTCCTGACCATAATCTCTGCTTCCATTCTTGACTCTTTAAAATCACTTCACATCCAGAGTGGTTTTTTACAAGTGTTAATCAGATCATGCCAACCCTTTGTTAAAGCATAAAATCCCATTTCAAATAAAATCCGAACTTCTTCCGTTGGCCCATGTGGCCCTGCATGACCTGGACCCTTCCTATATCTCCATCCTCAGCTTAGCTCTCCCCCTACCCCTGTGTTCAACAGCCTGTCAGCTCCTAGAACCAGCCAAGTCTTTTCCGCCCCAGGGCCTTTGCACATGCTATGCCCTCTACCTGGAATGCCATTTCCTAGGCTCTTTGGATGACAGGCTTTTCCTTATCCTTCATGTAACAGCATAAATGTCACCTTCTCAGAGAAGGCATCCCTAATGACCATCATTTATTCCCTAACACAGCATCTTGTTTATTTATTTCCTACTACTTTTTACAATCTGCATTTATTGTTTTCATTTATTCTCTTACGTGTTTATTGTCTGCCTTTCCCAGTAGAACATAAGTCCCATGAGGACAGGAGCCTGTCTCTTACTCACTGTTTTCTTTTCATTGCCTAGAACTGTGTCTACCACATAGTAGGCACTCAGTAATTTGTTACATGGAAGAATGCATGAGTGAATTTCTATTGCACAAAAACCTCCAAGAATGAACATTCTGAACCTCATGTTGGCCCTTTCTAGGGTAGATGTAAAACGTTATTTTTACCTGGGCTAAATAATAATAATAATAATAATAATAATAAATGATAGAATAAGACTTGGAGAGCAGGGTCTCCTCTAGGAGAAGAGTGAAGAGAAGGCTGCTCCAGCAGCAGAGAATTTAAAAACTCATTTGTATTTAGAGACCTAATGGATGAGTTGCTTCTCTACTGTCCACTAAGAAAGACCTGCTGGTGACGCGGATGGGCATTAGAGCCAGGAGCCTCGATTCATACCCCTGCCCCACCACTTATTAGCTGTGTGGCCACGGGCAGCTTAGATAATGGCTCCAAGTCCATTCGAGTGAGAAATAGACCCGAGTCTGCTATAGAGTAAGCGCTCAGTACACGTTCGCTAACAATTTTTCTTCTTATTCTACTAAAAAGATTTTTTAGGCATACCACTGCCAGTTTAAAAGACACCAGCAGCTAAGGCCTAGCAGAGGGCTGGGTATGTCCGATGTCAGCGGGAGGGCTGGTTAAAACACAGAGTTGCTGGCCCCTCCATGAACTTCTGCTCTGGTCGGTCTGGTGCAGCCTGAGAATTTGCATTTCTAACAGTTACGTTTCCAGGTGATACTGATGTTGTTGGCATAGGGACCACACGTGGAGAATGATTGGCAGTGGTTAAGCACACCAACTCCGGTGCCAGACTGGCTGCGTTGAAGTCCTCACAACACCTCCTCTCTCGATACATGATCTTGAGTGAGTTGCTTAATCCTTCTGGCCTCAGTTCCCTCCTCGGAAAGTGGAGATAATAAATACAGCCTTCCTCTAGAAGTTGTTAGGAAGTTTAACTGAGGTCTCACATATTGTAATTGTTAGTGCACATTGATTGTTCTTTGCTTATAAAACCCATTTAAATGAACGTATAACATAGCTACCCAATAGAACTTTCTGGGATTATGAAAAGGTCGTATTCTGTGCTGTTCGGTGCAGTAGCCGCCAGCCACGTATGGCTATTGAGCCCTTGAAACGTGGCTAGCACAATTGGAGAGATGAATGATGTCAATGAATTTTAATAAGTTTAATTTGAAATCACCACATGTGGTTAGGAAAGCACAAATGTCCAGTGAGAGTTCCTCCTCAGGACCTGGCCATAGCCTCCTTATGGCAGCTCCTTGGAAAGCGGACAACACAGAGCCACACAAAGCCGTGGGTGTGTGTTAGTCTAGCACTTTCTAACTGCTTGGCCTCAAGCGAGCTGCCCATTTTTCTCTAACACAACCTCCTCTGTAGAGGGGAATAACACCTGCCCTGATTTCTCAGACATTTTCTGTGTTTCAATGTGATTATGAATATAAAAACGTAGCTGCAATACAATTGCAAGGATTTGTGGGAAGCTTTATTATCACTCCTTGAGATGTTCTTCCCTATGACCTGCTTTAAGGGCAATGGTTCTGCCGTGGTCAGTCTTTTCTGTCCACAGGGCCTGACACAGTAGCTCCTGAGCTGAGATGCAGCCTCCATACAGAATGTCTTCTAATGCTCTAGGGCGTGGAGTGATAAGCAAGAAGTATCCATATTATTTAAAACACACCAATATGCCTTTAAAAGTTATTGTCCAGAAGTATTTTTAAACTAATGTTTATTTTGTCCAAATTATAAATAATTCTCTTTTTAAATTGAAAAATGCAAAATATTATGTATTTTTAAATTGAAAAAATACAATTTACTCATAATCCCTCCACCTAAAGATAGTCTTCATTGACATTTTGAGGCATTTCTTTCCAATTATATGAGTATGAGTGTGGAATCTCCCCCTTCCTTCCTTCCTTCTTTCCTTCCTTCCTTCTTTCCTTCCTTCCTTCCTTCCTTCCTTCCTTCCTTCCTCCCTCCCTCCCTCTCTTCTTCCTTCCTTCCTTCCTTCCTTCCTTCCTTCCTTCCTTCCTTCCTTCCTTCCTTCCTTCCTTTTTTCCTTCCTTTCTTCCTTCTTTCCTTCCCTCCTTCTTTCCTCCCTTCCTTCCTTCCTACCTTCCTTCCTTCCTTTTTTCCTTCCTTCCTTCTTTCCTTCCTTCCTTCCAATGAGCATCTTTTGAGAACCTGCTATGGGCCAGGCACTCTTCTAGATGATGGTAATACAACAAGAAACAAAACAGACAAAAAAAAATGTTGCCCTCATAGAGCTTACATTCTAGTGGATGATATATGAAGACTCAGCAAAAAATATATACAGATTTAAAGACAAAATCAGGGTAAAGTTGTTTATATGGTCATGCTGTTTATGCTTTTTATTATTTTTTCCCTTTCTATTCTGTAGGAAGCATTTTCTAATTTGTGTGTGTGCTTTTTTTTTTTTTTTTAAAGTAGGTCTGTCCTTATAGCCATCATCTGCTGAGCCAACACAAGGAGATTTCTTGGGCAAAAGGGAAAATAAATATTTTTTCTGTCTTCAGGAACTTAAGCCTGGGGCTCATGCCTGTTCTTAAGGAATTAGACTGCCCAACGCTATGTCCCTTGGATTATCCTGTCCAGAGCCAGAAAAACCCCAAGTCCAGGATGCAATGTTCACTTCTCAGACATTACTGAGTCTTCAGGCATCACCACGTCATCTTGTAACTCTAAAATACTTTTTCAGGTCTTAAGAAAGTTTTCTGGAGTCATCAGAACTCATGTTGTTTGTGGTCCATGCTCTTCTACTCCTGCATGACTAACCTGGCTAATTACTCTGCCCCTTTGCAGGTTCTGATGAAAAAAATCTAAAACTTAAATCATGAAAGAGGCTTCTAGGTCAGAGGAGTGAGGAGCCCGGCCAGGGAGGTGGGGAGCTCATCCTCTGATGGGGGGGTTGGAGCTTCTGGACAGAGAGACCAAGGACAGAAAGTTTGTCTTCCTTCTTCTGTGCCCTGAGCCATGACCACCACGATCCTGTCCATTTCATATAGAGTCCCTCTCTTCTTATTTCTCCTCTCTCTCAAGGCCCTACATTCTTTGTTCCTTAAGGTCTGCAAAAAGGAGGAGAAAGAGCCCATATTTTCTCAAATCATCAAGGCAAATCTCTCATCTGACTTGGGAATAAAAGAAATCCATGAATGAATGAAATTGCTGGGTAGAGGGAGTTGTTCTGTTGATGGGCCCAAAGGTAAATCATCAAGGGGGATGGTTTTTCTTCTATTACCTAGTGGGGACCAAGGAAAATGTCGCTTGGTTGCTGGTATTTGCCAATCAAAGGCTTGAGTCAGGACAGAGTCTAGAAATGAGGACATATGCTATACAATGAATAGAACCACAGAGGTACATCCATCAAGCCAACATTGAAGACAACATGTCTTGCTGCTTTGGGATTTTGCTGATAATTTCGATGACACCTCTGCTTCTCTTCTCTTGCTCCTTTCCACATTTGTCACCTCATCATTCATGCTGACAGTGCATTCACAATGCTAATAGTCCTATACAAAACATTAACTATCAGCAATGAAAGACTTTGCTACTGGATGAGGAGACAGTGAGTGTAATGTAGTTGAAGAGTGTAGACCAGTGCTGTCCAACAGAAACAGAATGAAGGCCATGAATGCATGTAACTGAACATTTTTTTAGTAGCCATAGTCAAAAAGAAAGAGATGAAACTAGTTTTAGTCATGGCTTATGGAATCCTGTGTATCTAAAATAGCACTTCAACATGTAATCAATAGAAAAAATTGTTAATGAGAGATTTTATATAGTTCATGCTAAATCTTCAAAATCCAGTGTGCATTTCACACATACAGCACATCCTAATTCTGTCTGGTCGCATTTCCTGGGCTCAACAACTACATGGGTTAGTGGGTACTGTACAGGCCAGTACAGACTTGGGCTCTGCAGCCAGAGTACACAGGGGTGTGATCTTGGGAAAGTTACATAAACTCTGTGCTTCAGTCTCCTCATCTATAAACTGGGGTAAATGAGAGTCCCTATCTTGTTTAGAATTGTTATGAGGATTAAATGAGCACTTAGAACATTGTCTGACACAGAAGTGGCTATCCATAAATGTTCTCTCTTATTATCACCAGATAACAATGGATGTTTACCTCCATCCATATAATGATCAAAGCAATCTTTCAGGAAGGTCCTACTCTGGGATTTCTAAATAGGGACTATATGTCTGACATTTTACGATGATAAAAATCATATGCCACTTTAGAATTCCTACCTCAAGTCAAACAGACATTAGCAGGAACAGTCTGGTCCTGAGCTGTGCTTTCACAAAGCTGGGTAACCTATACCTCGGCAAATTTCTTTGTACTATTAAGTCTGCAAATAGATTCTTATTGAATTTTCCAAATAAGCAGTATCATATTCTTATTAGGACATTCACAGTTATAAAATTATCCCAGCTTGCTTTTTGATAGGCTCTTAAGAGATTAAAACCATGCTTTACTACTGTAAGAAGATAGCACTTGTTTTCTTAAAACTATGGCTTATAGCCATAAATCCATATTAATATCAGGATACATTTGAGGACATAAGCACCATGCTATATAAATTATTATCTGGGGCACTTGAATGACAGCTTTTGAATAAATAATGTAGTAATTCTACATCAGTTATTTTGGGTCAATTAAAAAATATACCTTAGAAGTTTCCAGATCTCGAGCTCTTTCCTTTATTTATATATTCATTCTTTCAATTGTCTGTTTATTTAACAAATATGTATTGAGAGCTTAGCATGGGCCAGAAATTTTGCTAGATACTAAGGTATCAATGGTTAGCAGAGCATACAGTCCCTGCCCTCATGAGTCTACAACTCAATGTGGGGGAGGGGAGAGAGAAAGACATTAATCAAATAATCACACAAATAAAATTGCCAACTGGTGTAATTGCTATTAAGAAGAAAAACAATGTTGCTTTGAGAGCCTATGAGGAGGGAATTTGACTTGGGCAGGAAAGTTTTCCCCAAGGAATTACTGGTGAGACTGAGAGCTGGAGGAGTAGGAAGAGTTAACCAGATGAAGAGGGGAGGGAACTGCATTCCAGACAGAGGGAACAACATGAGCAGAAGTCCTGAGATGGCAGAATTATGGTGAGGAGGAGAGACTAAAAAAGAACTGTGGGCCTAGTAGAGGCAAGGCAGGCAGGCTGAGGTTTAGCTAGAGAAGTGGGCAGGACCAGACATCACATGTTCATGATAGCCACTTTAAAGATTTTATATTGATGTGAAGAGCATTGACAAGCTATCGTTGGGTCTCCAACACTTGGGGATGCTTTTCTTTGCTGGGTCAAACCTCATTAACCTCTGCCTCTGGTTCTCCCCTTAACTGTTCTTTCTCAGTTAGGCAACCAATTCTGAGCCTCAGTCTTTGGTGTTTCTCTCTTGGTGCTTAGGGGAACAAATAATATAAAAGTTTTGACCACAGCTTAGAGGTGAACCCCTGAAGAGACCACCTGTTTCAGAAAAGAAAGTTCTTGCATATTTTAAGTTAGACTGATTAGTCTCAGTTTTAAGTAGGAGGCAAAGAGGGAAGACATGATCAGATATTCCTTTTGAAAAGATAACTACCCTGTTTTCCCGAAAATAAGACCTAGCCAGACACTCAGCTCTAATGCATCTTTTGGAGAAAACACTAATATAAGACCCGGTCTTATTTTACTATAATATAAAACAAGGTCTTTAATATTATAATATAATATGATGTAATATAATACCAGGTCTTATATTAATTTTTGCTCCAAAAAGACACATTAGAGCTGATTGTCTGGCTAAGTCTTCTTTTGGGGGAAACATGGTAGATACAATGTGAGAAAACAAAAAAAAAGGTCAGAGGAGGTTAAGAGAAGATGCAGGTAGACAAGAATTCTATTGCTATCTTCTAGGCAAGAAGTGATATTAAATGTGATAACAAGTAGATGAATTTAAAAGATAGAAGGCAAAACAACTGGACTTGAAGATGGATTGAATATAGAAAGGGAGGGGGGGAGTCAAAAATAACTCCTAGAATTTTAGGCTGTATAACTGGATGAATACTTATACCTTCTTCAAGATATGGACCATGGAGAGAACAAGATTTGAGGAGAAAAAACTGAGTCCAATTTTCGACTTGTAGAATTTGAGATGCCTCAAAGATATCTAAGAGAAGATAGAAGCAATGGATGTTGAGGTCTGGGACTAGAGACATACATTCCCCAAGGTGCTTGGTGGATGTTTTCAATCTGGAAGCTCAAGTACTTCCATTTGTAAAATGCTCTTGAATAATTTCTTTTAGGCTTTTCTCCCCTTCATTTTCTCTGTTTCTTCTTTCTACAATTCTTGTTATTAAGGTGTTATTTTTTTCTCTTCTATTTTTCATCTTTTTTTTTTTTTGGACATATTTTTGGAAGATTTCCTCAAATGTGTCCTCCAACACTTCTATTGAGTATCAGAGGAAAAGAAATACATGTAGGTCTGGCCTTACAAGAAGGTATTTAAAAATTATCAGACAAACTTGTCTGGTGATTGATACTGCTATTGACTGAATGTTTCTGTCCCCCTCAGACTCATTTGTTGAAGACTAATTCCCAATGTGGTGATGTGAAGAGGTGGGGCCTGTGGGAGGTGATTAGGTCATGAGGGTGGGGCCCTCACGAAGAGGTTAGCACCCTTATGAAAAAGACCTCTGAGAACTCCCTTGTCCCCTCCACCATATGAAATTTTTTGCTCATGTAATTAGAAAATCCATCTGTCTGTCTACTTATGCATTCAATAATAATTATCAAGAACCTACTTTTTGCCAGGCCCTGTTTTAGGCCCTTGGGATACATTAGTGAACAAAACAGCTCAAGATCCTTACCTTGGATGGAGCTTACATTTGAGCAGGCAGAAATAGATGACAAATGATAACCGTATTTTTAAAATGACAAGTGTATGGAAACAAGAGAAAGGAGGTTGTGGTAAGGGAGATTGAAGGTGCTGGGTGGGGGACAGGTCAAATTATTAAATAGGGTGATCAGGATAAGGCCCTTGTTGAGTAAGGGACAAAGGGATATTTGAGAAAAGAAGGAATGAAGGTAGTTTTGTTTTAGGCACAAGTAGATACAGGATCTCAAAATGATATCATTAGGGCTTTGCCTTTCTCTTTCTCTGAGCTCTGTGGTGGCTTCATTCTCAAGCAGATTTTCCCCATGGGGGGGCTTGGATGTTCCTAGCAACTCCAGGATTGTGTTCTACCAGGTTAGCAACTCTAGTACAAAGAGACAACTCAATAGCAACAAACCAAATAACCCTATTAAAAAATAGGCAAAGGACCTGGACAAACATTTCTCAAGAGAAAACACACAAATGATCAACAGGTACATGAAAAGATGCCCAACATCACTAACCATCAGGGAAATCCAAATCCAAACCACAATGAGATACCACCTGACACCTGTTAACATGGCCATTATCAGAAAGATGAGAGATAACAAGTGTTGGCGAGGATGTGGAGAAAGTAACCCTTGTACACTGTTAGTGGGAACGTAAATTGGTACAACCACTATAGAAAACAGTATGGAGGTGCCTCAAAATTTTAAAACTAGAACTACCTTATGAAATCCCACTTCTGGGTGTATATCTTAAATGTTCTCACCACAAAGAAAGAAAGAAAGCAAGAAAGAAGGAAGGAAGGAAGGAAAGAAGGAAGGAAGGAAAGAAGGAAGGAAGGAAGGAAGGAAGGAAGGAAGGAAGGAAGGAAGGAAGGAAGGAAGGAAGGAAGGAGAGAGAGCGAGACAGAGAGAGAGAGAAAGAAAGAAAGAAAGAAAGAAAGAAAGAAAGAAAGAAAGAAAGAAAGAAAGAAAGAAAGAAAGAGAGAAAGAAAGAAAGAAATTGGTAACTATGTGAGGTGATGAATATGTTAATTAGCTTGATTGTGGCAATTATTTCACAATGTATTACAGATATGAAAACATCAAGTTGTATACCCTAAATATGTATAATTTTTACTTGGCAATTATATTTCAAAAAAAGCTGGGGTGGGGGAAAAAAGAAAGAGATAATAACTGTCCCAATAATTTCTATAAAAGTCATAGGTTTAGGTCTCACAGGCTAGTTTGGATCATGTGACCTTCCCTGAACCAATGGCCAGGTGATAGAATGGCTGGATTGGCCAGTTTTTTTTATTATATTCTTGCCTCTGAAGTTGGGGGAAGGGGACAGGTAGACAATCAGAGGGAATGAGGGTGAGTGGTTCTCCAATAAATAATTGGGGTGCCGGAAAAAAGAGGAATGGATGCTAAGCAAAACAACACAAAAAGCCCAAGGATTTCCATCATGGGGTCCATGGGAGAAGGCAGCATTACCCCCAGTATCTCAGGTGTTGCTGCATATTGGCCCCCAAGTGAGGAGGTTACTACTTCCGGGTTACATTTAATAAAAGGTGTCAGTTCTTTCAGTCCAGTTCGAGCAAAGCTATTTATAACCCATATTAACTTGTAAGTTTTCCATGGTCCTAGTTCCCATAAGAAGTTTTCATTTGATGAAAATCTTTGGGGTGCAAGATCAGCAAGAAGAATAACTGCTCCTCATTTCCCAGGTACGACTTAGTTACCAAGAATTGAACTAACTTCATGTAATTTAAAGAGACCGTGGCCATTGGCTGTTATTTCGTTTTTAACTTTGGTGTTTCCTGAATCCACATAGTGCATTGACTGGAGATGCCTCAACAACTTCTGTTCTCCATCTCATTTTTTACTTTGAAATGGGAATTTGAAGCTCCTCTAATCACCGCTGCATACCTTAAATTGTCTCTTAATTATTCTGGCAGCTTGGTTTGTATCTCATTGCAGAGGGAAAAGACATACTAGTTCTATGTAACAGTAAATGATTTTCAAGTAGCCCAAGTTGATTAAACTCAGAATATGAGTTTGAAGAAAGTGACTTCATGGCTTAAAAGGAAAAGTTGCAGCTATTGCTTCTGTGTGAGACTCCAAAAGAGACAATGTTAGATGTTACTTTGGTCTAGACATTTTGTAAGAGGCTTAAGTTGACATTTGATACATGCTTAGGTTGACCTATACCCTAATATGGAAAAGAATTTCTACCAAGGGTATCGATAAAGTGAAAAGTCTAATTAATTTACTTGAGCATGATTTCCTAAAGTGGCCCTATGCTTCCAGCTGACTCTTTTGCAAAATGTGCCTTTTTAAAAACACATATTGATTTCCTCTTTTTCTTTACACCCTCCCCCACTAAGCTTTTAGCATTTTGAGTTCATTAAAAAATATTTTTCAAGTCATCTTTGCAAAATCCTACAACACAGGTCCTCAAAATGTCACTAGGATAACCTTCCTCTAGGTAGAGTGACCGTACATAACGTTCTGTGACTCAGTTTCCTCGTCAGTCAAAGGAGAGTAACAATAGCATCTACCTCAGAGGGTTGTTGTGGGGAGTAAATAAGTCAACAAATAAGTAAAGTGTTTGTATACATAGAATAGTTTGTATATTGTAATCACTCAAAAAGGGCAATCAAATACTTTGTTATTATAATCAATATTAGTATTATATGACAACTGAGTGGCTGGTAGGACACGTTCCTGGCCCAGTGTTCTCTTGTGACGATATCAAAGTGAATCGATATTTGAGAGTTCTTGATCTGTCCAAGATGGAGGAAGGTGTTACAATGTCCTTTCTGTCCCCACCAGAGACTCATGTGGACCTTAAACTCAGCCCTTGAGACTTCTCTAGGGTGCACAGAATCACCAAGCAGATAGATTTCTTGAGATTCTAACCACTTGCCATTGAAACCTATAGATCCAAAAGATAATACTCTCCACCCTTATAAGGAGCTCAAAGTAGTCGGGATTTACTTTCTACCCCTGCATCATTATACCAAGAGGACAAACTAAAGGTGGCATGATCACTGACAGGGTAATTGACGTGGTTTATGTCACAAAGCACAATCTCATGAAACAGGCCCTGTTCAGCTTTTTATTTAAAGAATTGGGCCATGCTCTTCCTAGGGCTGAGCCATTTGCATAGCAACTCCTGCTCCTCACCCCTTGCCCCGGGTGTGATTTATACACTACTGAAAGCGCACCAGCTAATTCTCTTTGAGCCTGAATCCCTCCCTGGCTTGCCATTTGAAGATGGTTTGTGGGCACAGAGCTCATTTCTGGAATGCTAAAAGAGCCAAATATTTTCCCAGTGGGCACTGCACCAAAAGCGGCCCCAGCTTTTTATCTCTCGTGGTGGCTTCAGGGTAGAATTTTGCAAATCTATCTTGCTACATGCTTAACTGTAGAGACAGACTTCGTGGCTTTAGGAAGGCAAGCCAATTCACAGATTCCTTTTACCTACACTGAATCACTTCTCCATGACTGTCCCAGGTTCCTGATTCCAAGTGTAATCCCTCCTTGTTACTCCTGTAAATTAACTATGACTAGAGCAGGGTCAAAGCCTTTCGATAAAATTCAAATTAATTTTGAAGTAAGGGATTATCTCAACTGAATTTGAGGAGGTCCATTCCTTTCAGCAGCTGGCGTTGTATTCTCATATGTATATAAAAGTATTCTTTTGAAATGCCAATCCTACAGATCTGGGGGCAGGACAAAAGTAGATTTAACCAATCAGGAGATCCTTTTCATGCCATCTCAAAGTAACTCACAGACGCCTGACAGCTGCAGCTGTCCAGACTGCTGGCAATGGCAATGGTCTATGACTCAGAGGGATGTTTATGCCAGAGAATGCTGCCACCGAACACTACCCCAGAGATACCCCAGGAGAAAGTAATTTGGAGCAATGAGTGTGAGAGGAAGATCCTGGGCAGATTTAGTCAAACCCAGCCCTGTATCTGAGTGTAAATTGTGGTATATGGAGAGGGGGGAAATGCATGGGCTTTGGGATCAAGACCGACCCAGCCACAATTCTTAGCTCTAGGTACTTTATATTCAGTCATTCATTTATTCATTCATTCACTCATTCAACTATTTTTATTGAGGATTTAATATGTGCCAGACGCTGCTAGGAGCTGGGATATAATGATAAGCAGGACTGGCTACATAGTTTGTGGGGATGGTGGAAAAGGTCAATGCAGGGTCCCTGGTTCAAAAATTATGAAGAATTTCAAGATGGCGACAGCAGAGCATTAAAATAAGTGTGGGGCCCTTCTGAGTATGGGACCTTGTGCGACTGTGCCCCATGAAGCTAATCCTCATGATAAGCCTTAGGAGACAAGAGGCTTTGTGCTCATGAAGCTGAATTCCTGGGAAACAATTATTTAATCACAGGAATTAATCTAAAATTATGACTCTATAAGGACTGTTGAAGGACAGGAGCATGATGCTATGAAGGTAAGAGGAGGTGTCTCAGTCCGCTCAGGCTGCCACAATAAAATACCAGAGACTGGGTGGCTTAAACAACAGAGATTTATTTCCTCACAGTTCTGGAGGCTGGAAGGCCAAGCTCAGGGTGCCAGCATGGTCAGGTTCTGGAGAGAGCTCTTGGCCTGGCTCACAGAGAGTCTCCTTCTCTAGGGCAGAGACAGAGTACTGGCCTCTCTTCCTCTTCTTCTAAGGACACTAATCCCATCATGGGCTCTCCACCCTCAGGACCTCATCTAAACCTAGTTATCTCCCAAAGGCACCATCTCCAAATACCATCACATTGAGCTTAGGACTTCAAGATATGAATTTGAGGGGGAGGACACAAATATTTGGCCCATAACAAGGGGGTTTCTGGGGTGGTCGGATGGCTCAGTTGGTTAAGAGTGCGAGCTCTGAACAACAGAGATGCCGGTTTGATTCCCATATGGACCAATGAGCTGCACCCTCCACAACAAGACTGAAGACAACAAGCTGCCACTGAGCTTCTGGAAGGGCAGCCAGATGGCTCAGTAGGTTAGAGTGCAAGCTCTCAACAAGGTTGCTGGTTCAATTAGCACATGGGATGGTGAGCTGTGCCCCATGCAACTAATGACTGAAAACAGCTATTGGACTTGGAGCTGAGCTACGCCCTCCACAACTTGATTGAAGGACAATGACTTGGAGCTGATGGGCCCTGGAGAAACACGCTGTTCCCCAATATTCCCCAATAAAATGTATTAAAAAAAAAGAAGTCTGCAGTGTTAGCTAAGTAAAATTCTAGAACCAGTTTATACCAGTTCCTTTGTCAGTGAAATTAGCTGCAGCTAAATGAGTGCCATTGCAATCAACTTTTTAAAGGATGGCACTGATGTGTCATTAAACAAACAAACAAACAAATAAACAAACAAGGGGGTTTCATTAGTGCAGGAGACCAGGAGAGGCTTCACCAAAGAAATGAGGCTGAGGATGAGATTAGAATAATAAACAGGTGTTCACTAGGGGAAAGTGTTGCTGATCTTGGAGGGACTCCACTATTCCACAGCCCAGTGGACAGTAGTGAGCTTGAAAGGGAGAAAGAGGAGAAAATAGGAACATAGGAGGGGAACCAGGAGAGGTGTGGGTCATGGGAGCCAAGGGAAGGAAGTGTTTCCAGAAGCACAGAAAATCTACTTTGGTGACTCTGACAATTGGCTTCATGTGTCAGCATTGGGATACACTCCCAAAGGTTTAGTGGGGTTCCTGAAACCCATCATTTCTTATTTCTTTCTGGAATTAATTATCTCTACCCAAAAGCTAAGCGCATCTTTTCCCAAACAGGTAACTCAGTTCTCAATCTTGGGGCATACATATTTCAGAGAGGAATGTTGAGGTACAGAGACGCCAAGTTGAAGAGACTCTTCTCCTAGGAGTGAGGTAAAAACCTTATAGGGACAAACACGTGACTACACATGGTGTGACGCCATCAGGTACCACCTCCAACTCCAGCCCTATCTCCCCACTCTCCCAGGATGACTCCACCCTCCCAGGATGTAACACATTCTCTTGCACACCATGACCTTTGCAACGCTTTTGCTCTCCCTGGAGCACTCTTCTCCATTTCCACTGTCAGGCATGGTTCCTGACTCTTACTCCTTCTGACCTCAGTTTAAGTAATATTTCCTCAGAGAGCCTCTGGCCCCCAAACCAAAGTAGGTGCTCTCTGTTTTTCCCTTTCATGTTATAACAGAGGATGCTAAAAAGAAAAAGTATACACTTTTTTTTTAGATTGTATTGGGAAAGGGGAACAGGACTTTATTGGGGAACAGTGTGTACTTCCAGGACTTTTTTCCAAGTCAAGTTGTTGTCCTTTCAGTCTTAGTTGTGGAGGGCGCAGCTCATCTCCAGGTCCAGTTGCCGTTGCTAGTTGCAGGGGGCGCTGCCCACCATCCCTTGTGGGAGTCGAGGAATTGAACCAGCAACCTTGTGGTTGAGAGCCCACTGGTCTATGTGGGAATCGAAACGGCAGCCTTCGGAGTTAGGAGCACGGAGCTCCAACCGTCTGAGCCACTGGGCTGGTGGTGGCTCATTTTAAGAAAGGAAAAAACTGTATTGAAATTGTAATACTCAATATATACCGATAACAAAAGATGAATACAAGTCATGTGGATACATTATTTTGGTATCCCTGGTAAATAAATATAATTCTTCTTATAGCCCATTATTTTCTTCATACTATTTATTCTACGAATGTGTCTCCTTGCTAATGAAGGAGCCTCATTCCACCATTACCTCCTGGCAGGCAGGTACTGTGTCTGTGTTCCCCACGGTATACCAATCACCTGCCACAAGCCAAGGGAACCCAGTGATGCTCTTGTTCAAGCCTGACTTAGAGAGGAATCTGTTCATGAAAATTTTTTAAGCCTCAGATACAATAACTTCTGTAGGCAACTCTCAATTCCAGTGCTCTCCCATCACCATAGCAACTCACATATCAAGAGGAGTGTCCTGAACTTTTACTCTGTCTCTTCATTGAGATAATGTGCGAGTGTGCAAGTGTGCGTGCATGCGTGTGTGTGTGTGTGTGTGTGTGTGTGTGTGTGTCGAGGGGTGGCCTGACAATCCATTAAACAGGGCATGGTATAAAGATCAACATTGTGCTTTGAGATCTCCTGTGACTTAGAATTTAGTATCAGTTGGGTTGGGTTCCTAACTGGGAGATGGGGATGGAGGAGGGTTGGTGTAGGAAATGTAACCAGTTGGGATACATTATAGAAACATGTGTCACCTTAGAGAAGTTCATATTAGATTCCTAATGAAGAATGGAGAAAGCAGCGGATTCCAAGCTTTCTGCTCCTCTGAGTTCATTCCAACACTGTCTGAATTTCAGACCTCCTTATGAATGATGTTGGGCTCTAAAGCATTCGTTTTCAGCAACCTGCATTTACCAATGCTCTTCAACAAATTCAGAAGCAAAGAAATGGAAAATCATAAGACTGAACTGGCATGGAGAGGAAACTTGCATGTCTTATTTACTAAAGTGTATTCAGCAGTCCACAAGTGCTTAGGTAAAAGTCTTTCCAGATCTTTCCAGAGGAAGTACCAATAAAGAAGTGGGGAGGGGGCAGACCGGTGACTCAGTTGATTAAAGTGCGAGCTCTGGGCAACGGGGCTGCTGGTTCGATGCCCAGATGGGCCAGCGAGCTGTGCCCTCCTCAACTAGAATGAAGTCAATGAGCTGCCACTCCGCTCCCGGGTGGCCAGATGGCTCAGTTGGTTGGAGCGCAGGTTCTCAACCACAAGGTTGCCAGTTCAATTCCTCTACTCCCACAAGGGATGGTGGGCTGCGCCCCCTGCAACTAGCAACGGCAACTAGCAACGACAACTAGACCTGGAGCTGAGCTGCGCCCTCCACAACTAAGACTGAAAGAACAACTTGACTTGGAAAAGTCCCAGAAGTACACACTGTTCCCCAATAAAGTCCTGTTCCCCTTCCCCAATAAAATCTTAAAAAGAAAAAAAAAGTGTTTAAAGAGACAGGGAGGGGAAGGAGGCCAATGAAGCTGTGTTACTGAGCACCTGAGACAATCCTGTGGGGAACTCTGGACGACCATATGAAAGACATTTCAAAATCATCTCAAAATCATCTCGCTTCCCCAGAGTGGGGAAAGCTAAGAGGGGAGGAAGCTAAGGTACTTCTTCTGTAATTCCCAGCCTGACTGAAAAAAAGCCCGTTAGTGGAGATGACTCTTGCAGGCATGTACTGGAATGGTTAATGCTCAGGGAACATGGGTAGGACACCAAGAGAGTCTGCTGCAGAGAAAGAAAAAAGCAGAGTAGAGAGTAAAAATAAAGAGGAGAAGGTAGGAACAACTCTGTGTGTGAGTGTGTGTGTGTGTGTGTGTGAATTAGATTAACAAAAATTTTAAAATAATACACACCTCACTATCAATCCCTTTATATAATTCTTCTCTCCACCTGAAATAAGCACTTCTACATTTACCAGTTTATAAAGATTGCTGTTTCTCATGCATGGATTTGCAAATAGAGCAACACAGAATAAAGTATTTATAAAAAAAATGGATTCATAGAAGAGAAAATTCTATAAAGGGCTAATAAACAAAATAAATATATGAAAAGATATTTCACTTCATTGGTAATCAGGGAAATGCATATTAAAAAGTGAAATATTATTTTGGGGGAAAAATATTCAGGGAATTATTAAAAAGAGCAATGATATTCAGTGTTGACAAGGAGATGGGGAATAGACATTGCCATACATTGCTGTTAGAAATGTGAGTTACTACAACTTTGGGGGAAATAAATGTAGCATAATACATTAAAATTAAAAATATACATATCCTTTTGTTTTTTCTGGAACCTTTCCTGAATAAATAAAAGCACCAGAATATAAGGATAGTTATACAAGAATGTTTATTGTGGAATTATTTGGGCAAAAACATTAATTCCATTAATAAGAAAAAATGGAAAATTTGTGGTATATCCATACTAGTAAAAATAATGAATTAGTGCTGTATGTGGTGACTTTGAGTAATATTCATGTTATAGTGAAAGACATTAACGAGTTGCACTGTCATGTGTATAGTTTAATCCATTCAAGTAAAAAAAAAGGAGAGTGAAAATATTACATCTGTACAGATATATTTATATGAGTTAGAGAAAGGTATGAAGAACATTCTTCAACTGTTACCATTAGTTACCTTCAGGTTGGGGGAGCATGGTGAGATTTGTAGTGGAGGGGGTGCTGCAGGGGAGAATGCTTGTTCATTGTATTGTTTGGCTTATGGCAAAAAGCACATATTTCTTTTGAGGTATCAAAATAAAATAAACCTCAGTGCTGGCAAGATTGAGAAGCAGATAGGTTAATAGAAAATTGGGGGGGTCTTGAAAAATCAATGGAATCATTGTGGAAATGATCAGAACAGCATAAACAAGGGTCCAAAAATGAATGATACTCACTTTGGGAACATATCTAGAAGAAATAGATACCTCTCCCCTCTCCATGACCCCCTCTTCTCTTAAAAAAAGTCATACACATTTTTCTTCAGCAGTGCTATAGAAAACCCACCTAGCCAAACACTATTGCAATGCACTTAGTACATTAAGCACATTATAATATACTAAGTACACTGCAATAGAATAATCAACCCCAAACTAGGTACCTGTGGGGTCTGTGAGTTCTGGCTCTTTTACATGCTGGTTGTATGACTTGAAGCATGTCACTTAACGTCTTTGAGCTTTCGTTTCCTCAACTTGAAATTGGGATAACAACGGTAGCTAACACAGATTTGCTCTGAGGGTTAGATGAGATATGCATATCATTATGTTTACTACTACTGCTTCATGATAAAATGAATGAGTGAGTGAATAGATGGATGGAGAACTCTACATGAGATACTGCTAAGTGAAAAAAACAGAACAAGATGTGTGCTTTATATTAATTAGGTAAAAATTATTTACACAGTTATTAAAATCAAAAGGTCAAAATGGTTTGTAAATGCCAGTAGTTGGTATTTTAACATAGAATTATTTGCCTCATTAATTTTATTGATCTTTTACTTTAAAGTGTGTTAATTATATAATAACTTCAATATTAATACATGTACAATATGAAACGCAAATCCAAGAAACAAAACTGCTTAAGGGTCTATTCTTTGACAATAAAAATAATGTTTTGTGGCATGCTCGGGACAAATGTTTATTATGTCCTTTTCCATTCTCTCTGTCTCTCTCTCTCTCTGTCTCATACACACACACACACACACACACACACACACACACACACACACACCCCAGAATATCCACAGAGTCCCCAGGCTGCTCACCGAGCTTGTGGCTGGCGGTTACAGTCTTACCAAAATACAGAGACTTCTACAATGTCTTGCCAGAAGGACCAAGGTCCAGACAGACTGAGGTATTTGGAGCAGGTTCACTTAGATGGAGACTGGAGAGCAAGGATACTGTCCACTTATGCAGGAAAACTATATAAGCCCGGTTAGTAATAAAAAGAGGAAGTCCAGGTTCCTTAGCAGAGCAGACAAGGCCCCTCAGCATCTGACTCAGACTCTTTGTTGGTCTCCATTCCTGGCACTGGGCAGAGCCCTACCATGCACCCTTGCACCAGCCCCACCAGCCCTCTTGCTAATCTCTGAACATGGCACGATGTGACCATCTCCGTGCTCTTGTCCCAGTTGCTTTCTCTGTTGGGAATGTCCTTCACACACCCCCAAGGTTCCTCTGGAAAAATTTCCCTGACGATTCTCTTCTCTTCTTTCCGTAGAAGATGGAATCATGGTCCACCGTGCACAGCACCAGGTACATTTCTCCTCCAGAGCACTTACCGTCCTGTACCATAACTACTTGGTTCTACAATGTGACATCCCCGACGAGACTATCATCGCTACCCATTTTTGTTTCTCTTTCATCCTGCAGTCGCTACTAAATCATAGGCATCCTGTTGGTTGGCAAAATGCATGGTGAAAGAAAACAGAGAGAGAGAATTGCGTATTCGGTGACATTGAAGTACAATTCAATTCAGCACCTCACTATTACACAACCAACTCTAACACAGAATTAAATATAAGCCCAGGTCATGTTCAGATGTCACCCAAAGAGTTCTCATTACAAGAGGCACAAGAAGAACTACAACAATGCTGTAATTTCACCTAATTTCTTCTCTACCTTCCGTGAACTCAAACATAGTAATATATGCCACTTGATATCATTTTCCTTTCTTTCCTTCCCTCTTTTTCTCCTAACCACTTCATTCACACAACAAATTTTGACCAAGCACCTAGTATTTGCTTAGCACCATGCTGTGGGGATACAAGCATTAATAAGATGTAATTCCTGCAATATTTAGATTCAGAATCTTGGCACGATCACTGAATAGTAACATGAACTTTGGGGAAAACAACCTCTTTGACCACAGTTTCCTCGTCTTTGAATTGGCCTAGTTTTGCTTCCATCAAGTGAGAATTCTTCCTCTTTAGAGCTTTGGGAAGAGGGAGAATTCACTTTGGCAGGACAGAGAGGAAAGGAAAGCTGTGGATACTCTTATATGACTTTTGTTGTTGTTGTTTTTCTGTCCCATCACAAGGACATTTGGCAACCTGCAGAAAAGAATGTGTCAGAGTCAAATGTAAGAGGAGAACCAAGGAGTGGAAAGACACGTGAAAGGAATAACCACAGGTGCATTTGCCAGGATAGAGTGGAGAAAGGGGTAACCCCACCACCTGGTTGTAACTTAAAATATCTTTTATACTCTATTGATATGGTTATTATATGTTAATAGTGGGGCAGAATTTGTACAGTTGATAAATGAATTTTATTCATGGGTATAAAATAACCTGATGGCTTTGAAGATGTTCTGTTTAAATGTTTTTTGTTTGTTTGTTTTTTATACTTCATTTTTCATTTATTTTTCAATAAGTTTTATTGGGGAATATTGGGGAACAGTGTGTTTCTCCAGGGCCCGTCAGCTCCAAGTCGTTGTCCTTCAATCTAGTTGTGGAGGGCGCAGCTCAGCTCCAAGTCCGGTCACCGTTTTTCAATCTTTAGTTGCAGGGGGCACAGCCCACCATCCTATGTTGATGTGAACCGGCAACCTTGTTGTTGAGAGCTCGCACTCTAACCAACTGAGCCATCTGGCCGCCCCTCCGGAAGCTCAGTGGCAGCTCGCTGTCTTCAATCTAGTTGTGGAGGGTGCAGCTCAGTAGCCCATGTGGGAATCGAACCAGCAACCCTGTCGTTCAGAGCTTGTGCTCTAACCAACTGAGCCATCCGGCCACCCTAAATGTTTAAATGCCATGTGTGAAAGTGAATTATTGAAGTCAAATCAGAAACAAACACATTACTGGATTGTACTCAAAACATATGAACAAGGTTACTGCTGAGTGGGGGAGATAAAATGAGAAACAGAGGGTGTTAGTTGGCTTATATTTTCTACAGGTTCCAAATATGTACTTAGAGCCAGACAATCTAGAGTCAGATCTCATCTCTACCACTTACTAGTCGTGTAACTTTGGGCAAAATACTGAAACTTTTCTTTCTGGGTTTCTTCATCTGTAAATGGGATAATAATACTATCTATCATATAGGATTATTGTACTTAGTAAATAGTAACCAGTAATATTACATTAGCCATCTTGTGATGGACAGTTGAGAATGGTTTTCTTCCTATATTAAACCTTTTGATGAAATAGAACATGAGCACTAGGATTAAATCTGAATGGGATGAGGAAAGAAAGCAAAGGAGTGGTAGAAATTTTCATTTGACTTAGATGTTTTTAGGTTGGATAATACAATAATAATATGTTTATTACAAGCAAAGAGAGCGCTGCAGATTTAGCCAGGTATTCACTGTAACCATTAGCACTTTGTATATCAGAAATTAAAACCTAACCTTATGACTAAGGCAGTTTGAGCCTATATTTATAATTGCCCTGGAAGTCTATTGCTGAAATGAAAGATCCTTATTCATTTGGGACTGTAGTCAAGTTCAGGCCAATGAAAGGAAGGCACTAATCTAAGACAGGGCTTGGGAAGGATGTCTTAACTTGTCAGAGAGATGTTTTCCAGAGGAGATACTGAGTAATGTTGAACTTGGAGGGAAGTTAATGTTATCTAACTAACCACAGTATAGCTTGTTTATTCTTTTTTGAAAGTGCTTTTCTCTGCATTATTACTTAAAATTCACTCTCCTATATCTGTCATAAGAAAGCCTTGAATATTTCTGAATTGTCTATCTGCAGACTAACTTTGGGCATGTATGCTTGGTATTGCTATTGTTCCTTTTCTAAATGCAACTCCCACCAGCACCCAGAGCAGTACTCTGACCAAGTGTAACTAGGGTTATGCAGAGTTTCATACAGTACCTGTCATCAGTAATATCAGAAGCCCACCAGGCTTCTTCAGTCCTATCAAATGGTGCCCTAAGCAAGCTATTATAAATACTATGGGAAAACAGGACTAAACAAGTTTGGGAATGCTGGGGGGTGGGGGAAGGGCTTCGAGAAAGACAGATCAAAAGAATGGAAAAAAGCCCCACTCACTAACCTTTTTTTTTTGGTGGGTGTTTCACAGTTGCTTCAAATTCTGGGCACTTGAAACACTTTACTCCCATCTGCAATAGAATAAGGCAAGGAGAGGTTCTTTGTTCAGGGTTCAAGTACTCTTGTGACTATCCCAAAATAACTCTGAGTGTAATACAGTAGGGCCTCACGTAGCTAAACCCTCAAGCCTTTGACCTGTCATCATTGTCATCCCAGTCGTTCTTTCCTCCTTTCTTAGGCACACCAAGCACTTGAATACAATTTTCTGTCAACACTCAGAGTTGCATACACCCCTTCTTTTTGCTTTTCTGAATCCTCTAGGAGTCTCCCTGTCAGTTAAAGAGAAAAGTACATAAGCTGGACTTAATCAAGGACTTGTCTTCTATTAATAGATAAGTTTTCCTAGTGGCTTACACTGTTCTTCACTCAGATTTGAATCAGATTAAGTCAATCTTCCCTGTCGGTTTTATTTCACCAAAGGATCTTATTTTCTTAATTTGTGAGATTTTGCAAGAATGGTGATCATATCACCCGGCCCTTTACTCAGAAGGCTATGTGTGCCACTACTCAGCATGTGTTTATCCCATCAGCCAAGTTATTGTGCTGAGTTGAGCGTTAAAGAAATCTGATCATTTCCCTGGTTTCTGTTTTGGGAGATGCTGGAGTTTTATCCATGGTGACAGTATGAAAACAATATTTAAATTAGGTTAACAAAGAGATGAGAGGGTAAAACTGCCAAGATTTTGTTTTAAATTATCTCAAGATGTAGCATAGGAAATGAAAAAGACATTTTTTAAAACTGGGCAGTTTCTTTCTTTTTTTTTTAAGTTTATTTATTTTTTCCTAAGGAGAGCATAGCTCCCAGTGACCCATGTGGGAATCGAACCGGCAACCTCGGTATTATGAGCACCACGCTCTAACCAACTAAGCTAATGAGCCACCCCCAAAACCGGGCAGTTTCTAGAGTTACAGTCATGTGACATGGAAAGACAGCACATAAAATATATGTATATAGACATATATTTTAAACTGACACTAAAAAGAAGGAAATAACATTGAACACTTGGGTAATGCAATTTCAGGTGCTTTATTTTTTCTTTTGTATATCATGTGGGATTTTTTTCCTCTCTTTCTATAGCTTTTCCTTATCTTTTCTGTATCTGTACGCAATCTGCTATTTTCATGCAAGTGTTGTTTTTTTTTTTTGTAGAATAAATTCCTAAAAAAGGAAGTATATCTATAAACCAAAGTTTTTAAAAAGGGCATAAACCATTTTTTTATTTTAAAAAAATATAAAATTTAAATAATAAAATATTACATAACCAAGTTTGCAATTTTTTTAATTTTTTTTTTAAATTTATTTGTGTTGGCTTCCTTTTATCCTGTTATAAATGGTACGTGGTATAAAAGAATGAAAACTGTTACTACTTGAATGAATAACCTTCCATATTATTCTTATTATTTATAAAACAGGATCATGTTATAAGACGGTTCTGCAACCTGCTTTTATCCTCTGACATATCTCAACCATATTGCTCCACATCAATATGCATAAGTCAACTTTCTTTTTGATGGCGGTAAGCTTCTTTGTATGTACAATTTCATTGTGTAGTAAATATGAAGGTTGGAAAATTAAATTAGAAAATCCTAGAAAAAGTGCTACATACCTCATTGCTGAATATCACTACAGTCACCTTCGAAGTACTCCCCTTGGGAAGCTATTCACCGACACCAGTGCCTAGTCCACCCTTCAAAGCAATTTTGGAACTCTTTTTCTGGAATGGCCATCAGAGCTGTCGTCGTATTACCCTTGATGTCCTGAATGTCACCAAAATGTCTTCCTTTCAATATTTCCTTTATCTTCGGGTAAAGAAGAAGTCATTAGGGGCCAGATCAGGTGAATAGGGAGGATGTTCCAATGGTTATTTATTTACTGGCTAAAAACTCCCTCACAGACAGTGACATGTGAGCTCGTGCATTGTTGTGATGCAAGAGCCATTAATTGTTGGCAAAAAGTTCAGGTCATCTAACTTTTTCACGCAGCCTTTTCAGCACTTCCAAATAGTAAACTTGGTTAACTGTTTGTCCAGTTGGTACAAATTCATAAGGAATAATCCCTTTGACATCAAAAAAAGGTTAGCAATATCATTGCCGCAAGTTCGCAAACTTAATTGTCAGACCGTGTGTGTGTGTGTGTGTGTGTGTGTGTGTGTGTGTGTGTGTGTGTGTGTGTGGAACTTGCCTCATTTTCTTAGTAATTGCAAATAATGCTACGCTAAACATCCTTTTACATAATCTTTACCATCTTGTGCATAGAGTTTTACAAATTTTAGAAATGGAAATCTAAGTTTGCCAGTCAGGCTGGGGAATGGGTTAGACAGCCTTTCCAGCTTATCATGACCACAGGATAATGATTTGTGCATCCTCCAACCAGCTCCTGCGACCTCATTGTCTGAAAATACACTAAGTTTTGTTGGAAAAATGGAAAAGTCCTGACTTCTTTTCAGTTTCTTCACCAGTAGATGGCACCTAGTCTTCCTTTATGTTGACTAAAATGCCCTCTGACTGCAATGCATTCCCAGCATGTCACTGAGCCATGATCACATCACGTACAAATGCTCCTGTCTCATTCCGCTTATCCCATGTTTGTATTGTTCTGGTTCCAGGACTCTGAGACTTTAAGCCAGAGGCTCTAACTTGAGCAGGAAGAGTTTATTTTGGGATGAAGAATCTTCCCCCATCGGAGGGCCTCTCAAACAGTGTCTCTATTTCTCTGTCTTTAGAAACTGGGACATTCTGGAGGGGAAAACTTTTTCTAAATCTGCAGAATTGCCTCTTTTCTCTCAGAAAATATCAGACTCATGTGTTGCTCAAATTTACTCGGTTTGTACAGGGGAACATGGAGTTACATGGATGCTAAGGACACATTTTGAGAATGATTTCAGTCAATTACGCTTAGGAAAATGACTCTATAAATCTCCTTAAGTATGTAGAGTTGATAGGATAAATATATATAAAGTATCTATTTCATCAACCCTATAAATATACATGTTTAAAATGGCCAAGGAGGAAGGAAGGAACAGTAAACTATGATTTTTAAAAATGTGATGACATGTCATTTTGTTTTATGTCAGTGACAGCTTTTTTAAATATATATCAGAAAAGCTCAATGTATGAGTTTAATATTTTACTTTCCTTAAAAAACATTTTGATCAAAGGGAATGTAATTTTTTTCTTAAAACAAAACAAATAAAAAAAGAACTTTAGTATGACCTTGAATAAACCTTCAAGAGAAATCTGGGAGAGAACCAGAATTTCATGATTTGCCTTTTTCTATAAAAATGGAAATGTCATGACAAAGCTCTTGCCTCTCTTAAAGAACAATTCTAGCACATGATTTTGTCAGAATAGATAAGAAAGATGAGCTTTTGGGTTTGGTAGAAAAGGAAAAAAATGACAAAGTATTATATTAGGCCAATCACGCCATGTAGCACTGTGAAAATTCCACATTGGGGTCCCTGGGGACAATTTAATAGTATGATATACAGGGTTTGCTTATCATCACCACAGCCTGCAAAAGTATAGTCCTTAAAGAATATCCAGATTTTCTTTCTCCCCTCCTCCCCTTTCCCTTTCAAACTCAGAGAGAGAATGTAAAGTGAGGGTCTTTTCTAATAGAATATTTTATAAACAATTAGGGGACATGGACCAGTAAAATACAAAAATATCTTGGTTTGGTTCTAAGTTAGCTGGATACATCATTAGGTTGACCCCCTCCCCCTGAATAACATGATATTGACATGGGGGGGTGAACAAGTGGTAAATTTTCAACTTAAAAAATTCTTAAGTATAGAATTATTTGCTTCCATATTTACGCAAACCCCATTGTTTTTCTTTAGCTATAACATTGTACTTTTAGATCTTTTTGTCCAGCCTAAGCCTATATAGCCCTAAAATTCCATCTTAACTTAAGATTTTAAAGGAAAGGTAAATAATCACTTTAGTAGGAAATGGTCAAGAAAAGTGACTTATAAACAGAATATAACCCTTTATACTCAGCACAGTATTAAGCTTTTTAAAAATAATCCCAAAACTGTTCCCTACAGGATTCCTTTTCTATCAGGTTTCTTGGTGTATTTAGTGACAGTTATTAGAGCATTAGCTACTTGACAAAGAAGCTGAAGTGTTGATGAGCAACCACAAGTGAAAGACTAGGGCTTGTGTAATTATATAGGTAATGGGTGAGATGATGTCCTCTAAGAATAGTTAGAGCAGCCTTTCAAAAATACCTCACCTTAACATAATGTCCTCGAGGTCCATCCATGTTGTCACAAATGACAGGATGTCCTTCTTTCTCATGAGATAAGTTAGACAGAGAAAGACAAATACTGTCTGATGGCACTTATGTGTACAATCTAAAAAAAAGCCAAATTTGTGAAAACAGAGAATAAAATGGTGGTTACCATAGGTCAGGAGATGGGGAGATAGGAAAGACATGAATGATACAAACTTACAGCGAGTAGTATAATAAACAAGCCCTGGAGAGTTAATGCACAGAATACTCCTAGTGAATATAGACAACAAAACCGCATTATAAACACCAAACTTGCTAAGAGACTAGGTCCTAATTATTTTAACCACTAAAAAGGAATGATAATTCCATGACATGATGGAGGTGCTAATTATTGCAACAAAGAAAATCATGTTATAATATATAATTGTATCCAATGAACATGTAAATTTACACAATGCTATAGGTCAAACATCTTTTGATTTAAAAAAAGAAAAAATAATAATACCTCCATTGTATAAAATAAGCTACACTTATAGAAATTTTTCCTCTGAACCAGTCAACGACAGCCACTCAGTCCTTAAAAATCTGACTGTTAAGATCTGTAGTTACAACCCTGATGTACATTTAACCAGCTGGGGGAACTTTAATTAAAAAAATACTGATGCTTGAGCCCCATCCCACTTACCCCAATGAAACCTAAATGTGGGCTTGGGCAAGGCAATGAAAGGCCCTGTATGGGTTGTTGTTGTTTTTTTCAAAGTCCCCAGGAGATTCTGATGTGCAGCAGGGTGGCAAATCATCTGTCTAAATCTAAAAGAAAATTTCCATTTCATATTCTCAGAGCAACTTCCAAGTATCTAGTTAGATTTTGAAGTTTTTTTTCCCCTTCCTCAGAAAGCGCTAACTGGGCTATGCTAATGATATAACCAAGACAGTTGGGGAGAGAAGAAAATCTGACTTATGTAAAAGGACCAAAGATACCCACAGAAATTATTTAAAGAAAGCAAACTTTTCTTGCTGAGGGTGCTTTATGGCTACTATTTATGGTGCTGTGCTTACCCATGCCTTTTTCTTCTTTCAGAGCCAGATTCCTAAGAAAGGATGAAGCTGAACAGTTGGCTTCCTCCTGTATTTGCCCTTCCCCCCTCAGTGAGCCCTAATGATGATTCGAGACTGCAACTTTCAAATGAAGGACATTTGTGGTCAAATGGAGTCCTCCTAATTTAGATAAATGGGATAGCATCTTATCATTCTTCCCAACTTCTCTGAAACTTGGTTTTTTTTTTCATCTGTGAAGTGCTGATGATAATTTTCAGGGCTATTACAAGAATTACATGGAAAACTGTATACAGAATGTAAGGATTAAATGGAATAATGTATGCAAAATGTTCAGCATCGTGTTTGACTCAGGCTTAGTACTCAAGAAATAATAGATATTATTATCTTAACTTTCCTTATCCACCTCCGCTTAACTGACTGGCAAAATTAACCACCTCTCTTTACTCCCTCTAAAAAAACATACTGACTGCTGCCCCTAGCACCGTGAAATACTCTTAAGTACACAGGCTTACTTCTCCTACCAGTTGAGTTATACCCTGATCAAGAGTATTGTTTGTTCCCAAACCTGTGTATGCCAGTAAGACTTGTAATTGAAATTTAATTAAATATTAAGTAAACAGATAAAGTATGAATGTGGAGAGTTGTTTCTATAAACACTAGGCTGAATGCCTAAATAAATTCAAATTGCAAAAAAATAGTCAAAGTAGGTGTGGTGAAACAACTAACTAAAGACTTAGAAAATGGTAAAAAGCTAGAAAAATTCTAGGCACATTTTGATTTTTAAATGATTTTAAGTTTTGGATCTGCATTTGAGAGACAAAGAATGGAAATCATATGATGTCATTTATGTAATACCAATAAGAATATAATCAGCATGTCTAATAAGGAAAAAGCCTTGGTCTATGTCAAAATATCAATGACTCAATGTACCTTAAAATATTAGCACAAATGATTTTTTAAAATTATCAGATTTGTTGATTAACCTACCATTTTACCATGTTGGATAAAGGGGTTTTAACTAAACTTTTGTTTTCTGAAGTTTTCACATTAGGAGAATAGGAGAAAGGGTGATTTTTTTTTTTTTTTTTTTTTAAGATTTTATTGGGGAAGGGGAACAGGACTTTACTGGGGAACAGTGTGTGCTCCCAGGACCTCTCCTTCCAAGTCAAGTTGTTGTCCCTTCAGTCTTAGTTGTGGAGGGCGCAGCTCAGCTCCAGGTCCAGTTGCCCATGCTAGTTGCAGGGGGCGCAGCCCACCGTCCCCCGCGGGAGTCGAACCGGCAACCTTGTGGTTGAGAGCCCACTGGCCCATGTGGGAACCGAACCGGCAGCCCCTGGAGTTAGGAGCACGGCGCTCCAACCGCCTGAGCCACCGGGCCGGCCCCAAAAGGGTGATTATTTTGTTTCCTCAAGGTAGCCTCTTTCCAGTTATAATTAGCGTGAGATAAATAAGACATTCTTTTCTCCTTTTTTTTTTACTAACCAAAAATTTTAAACATGACAATATTTTAATGAATCTTCATTCTATAGGTATTTTAATCCATCCTCTAGGTTTAACAGCTGTCAACTCATGGCTAATCATTTTGATTAGTTTCTTGCTATTCTGTATTATTTTGAAGCAGAGCATATCCTGTCAAGTCGATTTTTTCCATAGCTACAATACTTTATTTTATTGTTCCCAATTAGAAAATGTTATTGAAGTATAATGTGCATATAGAAAAGTACATATAGCTATACAATTCATTTTCACTAACCCGATATATTGGTATAAGCAGCATCTAAATTGAGAAGCAGAATATTACGACTTTTAATCACGTAGGATAACTTTGCCTATTTTGTTCTTCATAAGATGGAAGTATATAGTATGTTCTCTCTGTGTCTAGCAGCTTTTATTTTAGCATTAGGTGTGTGAGATTCATCCATATCATTTATTCTCATTGCTACCTAATGTTCCCTTGTGGGAATATACCACAATTTGTCCATTGTGGTATACTAATGAAGAATTGGATTGTTTCCAGTTTTCTGTTATTACGAATGCTGCTGTTACTTATCAAGTGCATAAGAATGCATTTCTGTTAGATATTATACCTAGGAGTGGAATTGCTGGGTCAATTTCAGCTTTTGTAAACATTGCCAAGCATATTTCCAAGTTGGTTGTCCCAGTATCTAAATAGCACATCACTCTAATAGGCCAGATTTTATAAATTTAAAATATTTGGTTTTCTTTTAAAATATTTTACTGCCAAATATTAATATGACTCTGGGTGGTGAACACACAATGTGATATGTAGATGATGTATTACAGAATCGTTTACCTGAAACCTGTGCAATTTTGCTAACCATTGTCACCCCAATCAATTTTAATTTAAAAAAAAATAAAGTACACACACACACGCACACACCATGGTTTTGATTCTCTAAAACTTTTCTACACTTAATTCTAAATCTTCCCAGTTTTTTTAAATAAAGGCACACTCGCTTAATGAAGATGATTACACTGGTAGTGAACTGAGGTTATCCTTTTGCAATCAAGACAGATTCTATTCCAGTTAATGGTGGTCATTTCAGACCAGAGATTTGATCCAGATTTGATCCCTAGGGCTCCAATATTTAATGGTTCTCCCAATTCCACTGACAACCTGGGCTCCTTCTTCGAGTCACTGTGTTTTGGGTTTTGAAACTTGGAAGGAGGTTGTCCTCTAACTTGCATGACTCCGTTTTCTAGCCATTGTCAAGTGTCCTCAACTCAGAACCACGCTGATCACTTGCTTTCATTTCATGTTTCTTCAGCGCTTAAGACATGCGCATAGGTTTCTTGTATCTAAAGACTTTTGGATGTAACAGCGTTTTAAAATACATAAATGTTTTTTCCCACTTAACTCATACGGCTTTGAACCTGACGAAGTTCTAAAATATGAAAATGCTTCTCTATTTTGCTTGACGGAAACTAAGGATAATGCGTTTCAGGAATGTCTTAAAGGATTCTTAATGACTTTATCTGATTTGTCCTAATTCATGAAATCATTCTATTGATACATCTCTCAAAATTAAGCACTAAGACTTTGCTTGTGGATCATTCCTTCCTAATCCATAGCTATGCATTCTGAAAGTCCACTACAGACTTTGTTCATTGATCCCTGCGTTTTCCTCACTTAACCCAAAGGTGATTCAAAGTCTTTAAAGTAGTGTTGCAGGTGGCACTATGGAGATCTGTGGACAGAGCCTATGGAGGAAGCCATTTGTGGTCCTCTTTGTCATGCTAAAAGGGCCACCAACAACTCAGGATTGGAAGAGTGTTTTCCAAGGAAAGCTATTCACCTAAATTTAATAGAGGAAGTAGAGTGTAATTGTTAAGACCATGGATTCTGGCAAACACTTGCTTTCCAATACTGGTTCCACCTTTTTACTAACTGTGAGCTTTGGAAAATTATTTAAACTCCTTGTACCTCCGTTCCTTCACCTTTTAAGATGAGGGATAACGATGGTAGCCATCTCATAGCGTTTTATAGAAATTAAATGAGATAATACATGTAAAATGCTTAGGAGGATGCCCAGGACACTGTGTTTACTAAATGATGGTGGTGACCTCCCTGAATTTTCTGGGAGACAGTTGTGGGTGAAGCACACCTTCAACCAGGAAGGCAAAATGAGGGCACTACGGGGCTGCAGCAACAGTCAGGGCAGCTGAGCAGGGCCAGCGTCTTTTAAACAAAGGCACAGGGAAGAAAATAAATCTGAGCCCCAGAATCCCATCTCAGAGGCCCTGGCACTGCAAATAGCAGCTGCAGCTGCAGACCCAGGGCTGGCCTTTACATGTCCAGTGTGAAAAGACTCACAGTGACAAACTGATCTTTCCAGCACACCCACACAGAGTCAGCAATCACACATAGGAGTAAATGCTGAATAGTAAGCAGTCATTTTTTTGTAGAGGATAGCAGACTGGCTCATAATACTGACAATATAGGAAATAGGGTTTGGTAAATTTTGTACACTGATTAGATGTTCTTAGATGTACTATAGATGATTCTGGATTATTTAGCTGCCAATAATAAACCCTTCCATCTGTAGAACACTTAACATGTCCAGACGCTATGCCAAGGACTTCACATGTGTTGTTAGCTCACTTAACCTTCCCATGTCTCTATGGGGAAGATACAATTATTGTCTTACTCTTGGTCTTGAAATGGGGTCAGCAAAAGATGAGGAAACTGAGGCTGAGAAGGTTAAATAATTTACCCAAATTATAAGATTCTAAGTACAGAGCCAAGATATAAATTCAATTATATCTGACACCAGCATCTCATCTGTTAAACACTTTGCTCTGCTGCCTTGAAATTACAATGATATCTTACTCATAAACTATTTCATGTGCTTATTTCTTATTACCTCATATAGTCCCCTATAGGGAGGAGCAGGATGACATAACTTGTTTTTTTTTTTTTTTGTGTGTGTGTGTGTGTTTAAAGATTTTATTGGGGAACAGAGTGTACTTCCAGGCCTTTTTTCCAAGTCAAGTTGTTGTCCTTTCAATATTAGTTGTGGAGGGTGCAGCTCAGCTTCAAGTTGTTGTCCTTTCAGTCTTAATTGTGGAGGGCGCAGCTCAGCTCTAGGTCCAGTTGCTGTTTCTAGTTACAGGGGGCGCAGCCCACCATCCCTTGCAGCAGTCGAACCAGCAACCTTGGGGTTGAAAGCCCGCTGGCCCATGTGGGAATCGAACCAGCAGCCTTCGGAGTTAGGAGCATGGAGCTCTAAACGCCTGAGCCACCGGGCCAGCCCCACACTTGTTTGTTTTGTATCTCCACACTTTCACACATAGCCAAAGCTGAATAGATACTTATTGATAATTTCAAACAATGTGAGGATGAAATAGGAGAATCACAGGAATTGGTCAGATCCCAGTGACATAACCTCAAAGTCACTTAAAAAAAATACTCGCTTCTCAACCCATACACACTTATTTTTTTCAGCCACAAATTACTGCATGCTGTAAAGGTGATTAAGACAAGATCCTGCCTCAAGAATACTACAGTCTAGACTAAGTATTGCAAATTCAAATGCCCACCTGGGTTAGGCAGTTAACATAAATGACTGAAGCGGCCTGAGAAACAAACTGGGGTGGCCCTTATTGAACTCCAGCTTATTGTTTCTACCTGGACCCAGTATTTTTAAAAGAAGCCAGAAATTCATATTTCACGTGGTTTTTATATTTTTTTATATGAAACAATTGTGTGGGCTAAGCAAAATTAATTTGCAATCTGGATGTAGGTCACAGATTGAGATCTTTAGTTTAAACAATGACAAGTAAATAAGGACAATAGGAGGTAGACTGTTTTTACTATATACGGAGCATTATAAAGTATTTAGTGAACTTAGAGATCATTTCCAGCTGGAACATGAGAGAAGACTTTGTGGAGGAAGTCATCTCTGAATTTATCCTTCCAAAATGGATCAGTTTTGGAGCTACCATGATGGAAAGTAAAGCTGCTTCAACTGAAGGAAATGGCAGAAACAAAGACCTGCAGACGGGAAATGGTGGGTCAAGGTCAGGTACCTCTAAGTTACACTGTGCTTTTTATTTTGTTTTTTAATTTCTTACTGAAAATGCAGTTATTGTACATACAATCTACAGTCATCAGAATTAGGAAAATTTTTGTGTATTCCAATAAGCATATAAGCACAGAGTAGAAGACACAGAGACTGGAAATTGTTAGGGTCCATTGATCAAAGGAGATTTTAAGGCAAAGGAACTCTCGCTGCTTATAGCCTACTGCATGGTGTGATAGGACATGAAGCTTAAAAGAACATCTGAGTCTTGGAAGAGATCCAGCAAAGGCACCAGGACTAATTTGGGAGATGAAGGGTATGTCTTATGAGGAGAGGCTTAGAGGGCTTAACATGCTTCAGCTTTAAAATAAGGTGGGTGAGCAGAGTTCTATTGATAGACTGCAAGGCTTCCAGTATGAACTTGTACTTGCTGTGAGAGAAAATTCAAAGTCACATTAAGGAATGTCAAGAAGGCAAGTTCCTTTCTTTTTCATTTTAAGAATGATGAGTCCAGGAACATTTTGTGCAAGAAAGTTGTGTTTTTTTTTTAATAGAATGGATTTCCAGACTATTTAGAGAAATGTCTTCAATTTTATTACCATCCATTCCCTGAACTGCTAAATTTAAAGATCAATTATTCATAATATCAATGTACAATATTGTGGGTAGAAACATCATTGTCCTGGTAGCTGCAAGTGTACATAGAACAAACTCCACAGAGAGAGAGAGAGAGAGAGAGAGAGAGAGAAAGAGAGAGAGAGAGAGCCAAAATTTACTTAGTCTAAAATTTTATAAATTTACCAAACTTTCACTACCGTCACCATCTAGTCCTTCTTATTTCACATACTGTGAGGCAATTTATGGCTGGGGGAACTGGTAGCCTAAGAATGTAAGTGATAATGTGGGGTCAGACTTCAAATTTTAAATTACTCGATAACTTGCTTTCTTTTGTATTTTGACTAATTTCATTTTGGATCCTGGACCTCTGCTTTTTTCATGGCTTAGGTAAAACTCAATATATGCATAAGAAAAAAACTGGAAGGAAATATCACAATTTAAGCAATTGTTATCATCCTTCACTGATTAAATTTTTAATATTCAATATACATAGTAGGTTTAGAAGTGAAATTCAAGATCAAGGTCAGACAGGGGTTCTGGGAGTCATTCACACAGTAATAGCTGAGAATCTGAGAGGGGATTAGCTCACCAAGGGAGAGAATGTACACAGAGCGCAGAAAGCCAGGAGCAGAATCTTGGGGAAAGTCTCCCCCACTTCCTCCAAGGCCCATGCAAAGGAGGAGAGGGAAAGCAGAGGGAGAGGCAGGGTCTGTCCACTACCACTTAGACCCATTGGTCCCTTCCTCCTGATCATTGTCCTCTTCTGAAACTGGTCATCTAAACAAGGCCCTTAAACTATTTTGTTCACAAACCTTTTGGTATGGACTGAATTGTATCCCCCCACATTCATATGTTGAGTCCTACCCTCTAATATGAAAGTATTTAGAGATGGGGACTTTGGAAGGTAATTAGATTTAGAAGAGGTCATGAGGCTGAGATCCTCATGATGGGTTTAGTGTCCTTATAAGAGGACTAGAGAGCTTTTTCTCTGTCTCTCTCTGCCAGGTGATGACACAATGAGAAAACTGCCATCTGCAAACCAAGAAGATAGCTCTTAACCAGAACTCGACCAGTCTGGCAGTCTGATCTCAGATTTTCAGCATCTAGAACTGTGAGAAATAAAATTATTTTGTTTAAGACACCCTGTTGATGGTATTTTGTTATGGTAGCCTGAGCTGGTGAATGCATCTTCAAAAAAAATTTTGGATAATCTTTACACATTTTCAAACTGATATTTAACATTTTCTATCATAAACTTAAATAGTTGCAAAGAATGTCATTTCCAGCCTTTTGTAAAAGTTGGCATCAAAAACAAAAATAAAACTAACCTCAATATTTTAAATATTTCCGATGGAATAAAAATATCATAGTGATATGATACCCACCACAATACATAAGATATAAATAAGCTCTTTATCCTCTTAAAATTTAACATTATTCCCTTTCTCCCTAAATAAATATTTTTATTCTACTTGCCTCATAGAGTTCTAGTCCCATTTAATGTAATTCCTTGCCTTAAATGTTTTATGTTTTTTTTTTTTTATTACTTTTTCATCTTATATTTCTCTGCCTCAAAGATATACAAATAGTGCTCTTAGCAGTCCCCGGGATCTGTCTCTTGCTTCCACAGTGTTTGGATGGAACAGACCCAAGAAGGGGAGACCCAAGACTCCCCTTCTTCCAGCCTCCGACCAACCTCCAACCTCTTTTCCAGTCTCAACCTTTGGAACCAACTCAGCTATCCTCGGCCTCCAAAACCAGCCAACACCATTTTTTGAGCTTAACTCCTCACTGCCAAGCAACCATGAGCTCCCAACTTCCTCAAAATTATTCCACCAAGGTGGAGGCCACCGTCACCCACCTGGTCAACCTGCATCTGCAGGCCTCCTACACCTACCTCTCTCTGGGCTTCTACTTCAACCACGACCATGTGGCTTTAGAGGGCGTGGGCCACTTCTTCCACGAATTGGCCAAGGAGAAGGGCGAGGGAGCCCAGCATCTCCTGACGATGCAAAACCAGGATGGCGGCCGCACCCTCTTCCAGGACCTGCAGAAGCCTTCCCAAGATGAGTGGGGTAAAACTCAGGATGCCATGGAAGCCGCCATGGTTGTGGAAAAGAACCTGAACTAGGCCCTTTTGGATCTGCATGCCTTGGGTTCTGCTGCACAGATCCACATCTCTGTGACTTCCGGGAGAACCACATCCTGGCTGAAAAGGTGAAACTCATCAAGAAAATGACAGACCAGCTGACTAACCTCCATGGGCTGGCTGGCCCCCAGGCCAGGCTTGGCAAGTTTCTCTTCGAAAGGCTCACCCTCAAGCACAACTAGGAGCCTTTGGAGTCGAGAGGCTTTTGAGGGGCCCCTCTGCCATCCCCCTGGCGTTGGACTTCTGCCTGAGCCTCTCCCTGCAACAACTAGGCAACCTTCTAACTAACCTGGAGCCCTCTTCCTGTAACAACTAGACAACCTTCTAACCACCCTGGAGCCCTCTCTCATGCCCTGGGTCAAATTGAAGCAATAAAGCTTTTCGCAGCAAAAAAATAAAAATAAAAAAAGGTATATAAATAGAAATTTTAAAAACTTTATCTTATAACTACAAGGCTTTGCAGTGTGTTAAAAGTATATCTGGAATTAAGTTGTTGGTACAAATATACTTTTACACAATTGATGTAATGGAACATAAAATATATTACCAACTGATAAGTAATTAAGCACAAAATAATACTTTACTAAAAATGTATGTTAGGTGGAAAATGCTTTTTTCCCAATTAGTTTATTTATTTATGGTTGAGTATTATTTATTGTAAGAAAGAAAGAGTTCAGTATCAATATCAGACAGAATATTCTAGCCACAAAGGTCACATATTGTATGATTTCATGTATATGAAATGTCCAGAATAGGTAAATCCACAGAGACAGGAAACATATTGGTTACTAGAGGTAGGCAGAGGAGTAACGAGTTAATGAGTACCAGGATTCCTTTTAGTGTGATGAAAATGTTTTGGCATTAGATAGAAGTGGTGATTATACAATCTCTGAATTTACTAAATGCCACTGGATTGTTCACTTTAAAATGGTTAATTTTAGGTGATGTAAATTTCACATCACTAAAAATTAATTAAAAAAGAAAACAATAACAAGAAAATCCTAATTTCATAGAAATTAAGAAATCCCTTTTAAATAACTCCTGAATCAACGAGCAAATTAAAACCAAAACTGAAAATTATTCAAAAATTAGTAAAAATACCGGTACGTTCAATTAAAAATTTGTGTGATACAGCTATATTCCCAGGCTGAAAATAAACTCTAAATTAAATCCTCCACATAGAAAAGGAAAAACAACAACAACAGATTTGACCTAAAGAAGTTACGAGAAGAAAAGAAAATAAAACTACAAACTGGTTCTTTCAAAGCACCAATAAAAGTAGTTATACTCTGCAAAAACATATTAAGGGAAAGAGAGAAAATAAAAATTTTGTTAGAACTGAAAATGGGGCATAAAAATCACAAGCATAGCAAACACTACAAATTAAAATAAAACCCTTTTCTGCATTCTTTGGTTGGTACAGAGAACATTATTGCTTTTATTTTGAATATTCCTACTAAATATAGAAGAAATAATTTTCTAAGTTAATTTAAAAAGAAATAGAAATACTGAGCATCTCAATTTAAAGAAGAAATTGGAAGCATTTGTAAAGATTTACTATTTAAAAATGGATCAGACCAGATGGTTTTATAACCAAGTGCTATCTATCTTCAAAGAACACATTTTCCTATGTTACTCAAACTATATTAAATATTAGAAAAAGATGCAAGTATCTATAATCAATTTTATGATGGTAACATAACTTACATGATAAAGATAGCACAGACAAGAATTTATAGAATAATTTCACCAACAAATAAATGCAAAAATATCTAAAATAAAATATTAGCAAATGAATCCAAAATTTTATCAATAAAATAATACACCATAATGAAACAGGATTATTGCTAGAAAGGCAAGGATTGTCCAACGTTTGGCAATTTTTCAAAATACTATAACATTTTTATATACAAATCAAAGAAGAAAAACACATAATTACAAATAAATTCAATCAGTAATGGCTATTGATAAAATTCAATAGCCATTATTAATAAATAAGTATAAATAAAAGGAAACAACCTAAAATGATAGGATATGTATTGCAAATTAATAACAAATGTCATATTAAATTTTAAATGCTAGATCCATTTTTATTAAAATCAAGAACAAGAGAAGAAGACCTACTCTCCACACTATTATCACATTATATTTGGGCTTCTAGCTAATGTAATAATAAAATAAAATTAATTCAATAAATATTGGAAATAAAAAAACAAGATTATCATTTTTGCATAGCATGTAATTATATAATTATATAGCAAATAAATTCAAGTGACCTTAAAAATCCTATTTGAACTAAAAAATAATTTCAATGGCTGGATACAAAATAATCATAAAAATAACTTCATAGCTTTTCTTCATACTCTCAATAGCCAGTAAGAAATGGAAATGGAGGAAAGAAATTCCATTTTAAATTATAACAAAACAAAAACTATAAAATGCATAGACATGTATAGAATTTTAATAGGAAAAGTTTTATTAATAACTATAAAACGATATCTGACGGGATACATACAATATTTCTAGGTGAGAAGGATTAATATTCAGACGACAATCATTCATGAATATATAACAACTTTATACTATTTTGATTAGAGTATCTTTTATGTTAGAAGAAGGTGACAGGAACTGGCAAAATGAATTTAAAGTTTATAAGGAAGAACATAAATGGAGAATTGCAAAGAAAATTTTGAAAAATTAGCCCACAGAGGAGATCTTGCCTTATCAGATACTAAAACTTAATGTAAAGCTAATTAATGCAAATAGGATGACATTGGCTAAAGAATAAATACATTGATGAGTAAAAAGTGAACACTGCATCTATAAAAAGATTCTAGTTTACATGGGAATGTAACATAAACTCTAGTTTACATTTCAAATCAGTGGTAAAATAACAGTGACATTGTGCTGGCATGACTGGGGAGCAGGCGGGGGGGGGGAGAGAATAAACAAATTTAGACACCTTAATTCACACAATAAACATATTTAAGGATTTAAAGTATTTGAAAAAAATTTATGAGAGTATTTGAATAACACTGGGTAAAGAGACTTTTTAAAGTAAGAAAATCCAGAAGGCATAGAAGAAAAGGTGACAGATTTGAATAATTTTTAAAATGTAATTATTTTATAGCAAAAAAATCATAAAATCAAAATGCAAAAGAAAGAGAAAAATTATTTGAAATATATACAGAGCTAATATTACTAATAAAAAATAAAGTATTTGAATAAAGCAATTCAGAGAAAAAATTACAAGTCACCAAAAAACATGAAATATTGCTTAACCTTTGGAAAAATGGAAACCCAAATAACGAGCTATCATTTCTAACCCATTAAGTTCACAACTTTTTGGGGTTTTTTAAATGATAACATCTAGGGTATGAGAAAACAAGTAATCTTATAAGTTGCTGGTTGACATGTTGAATAGGCAACCTTTTGGGGACATAATCTAGCAAAAATCTATTTAGATTTAAACCAGGTACGTATACCAGAAAGCTCAGTTTTAACAATCTAGCCTACTAATTAAAAAATATCTGTATATATCTATATATATCTAATTTTAAAATGTCTGTAAGGTTATAGTGTATTATATTTATTACAGTATTAATTGTGGTGAGAAAACACTGAAAACAACCATTCTACCCATTAAAAGGAAAGTAAGACTATATGGCACACATCCATACCATGAACAATTATCATTTATCTATTAAAAAGATGTGTGTGTGTGTGTGTGTGTGTGTGTGTGTGTGTGTGTGTATAGAAAGAGAGAGAGAGAGCAATGTTGACTAAAGTCCATTTGTATACATTATTTTGGCACCCCCAGTATATATATTAACATGGAGGGATGTCTATGACATGTTAAATAGAAAAATCAAGTTAAAAATTAATGTAAATAAAAATAGATGAAGAACTCCCTACATATGAGTACTTGTATATATGAGCACAGAAGAAATTGAGAACCTAATTCAGACGTTGGAGTAAGGAAACACTGGAGAGAGAGTGATGCTTATTATTTATACTTTTCCGCATTCTTTAGTTGATACAGAGAACATTATTGCTTTTATTTTGGAAGTTGTAGCAGAGATTGATATCTGCCTATCCAACACCGTTCTCCTCATTCGCTTATTTAGTAACAGAAACCTATTGCCACTGAAAACGAAAGACTACATTTTTCAACTCCTTTTATAGCCAGATATGGCCATGTAATCAAGTTCAGTGGAATGTACTAGATGTTTTGTATGGGATTTCAAAGAAGTCTTTGTAAAATGGAGAAAGTGAGTCCTTTTTAAAAAACATTTTTCTGCTGCTGAGAATGTGGAGGTAATGATTTGAGTGCTAGCAGCCATTTTCGACCATGACGTTACCTGGAGGACGGTAGAGCAGAAAGAAAGAGCCGGAATTTCTGATGATACTGCAGAGCCACTCTAATGACTCCACACTACTTACTTTTGGACGTCCTTTATGTGAACAAGAAATACTTCTGCCTTGATTTAACTGTTGTTATTTTGTGGGTTCGTGAAATATTCAGCCAAATCTAATCCTAAATAATGCAAAGGGGGAAAAAAACCAATAAAGCATTTAACAAAAGAAAAAAGAGTCATGGTGACCATTTTCCCCACTGCCTGAGAGTGATATTGAAGATAAAGAATCTGTCAAATATATGGTGATGGAAGGAGAACTGACTCTGGGTGGTGAACACACAATGGGATTTATAGATGATGTAACACAGAATTGTACACCTGAAATCTATGTAATTTCACTAACAATTGTCACCCCAATCAACTGTAATTAAAAATAAATAAATAAATAAATAAAATAGAATCTGCAACCTTCTAGATAGATGATGTATAAGATTTGATATAGGGATTATGTGTTCCTAAAACAACACAATCCTAGGAAAATTACATGTCTACTTATTATTTTAATTTAAAATTTTGAGTTAACCATCTAACAAACTCTACAATCATATATCATAGAATTTGTTCAGACTTTGGATTCTTCCAATGAGGTTTTGTCTTTTTACAATCAAGTCCTTTATTACCAAATAGTTCCTCAGGTCATAAAATATTTTCTCCATGGGCTGCAATATTTCCTGGCACTTATTCACTTCAGTAAAATGACCAGTGTATTAAAAATCCAACAGAGCTGCAGAAGCCAGTGATGGCATGACCCCTCTTTTGTGGCATGTGTGAAATCTGCCCATCACTATAAACATTCTTCTGCAATGTGACACTTTGTCCCTCTGTCAATTTCATATGTGGTGTTCAGTGTGCTGAGAATGCTGGGGGGCGGGAAATGATTCTTTTTTAGGGAGCACCAGTATCAAATCACAAAGTTAAACCTAGAAGGGGCATCAGAGGCCATTTAGTTAAACCTCTCAATTTATACAAAAGGAAACTGAGGCTCAGAAAGGCCACTTGTCTTTCCTAGAGTAACTCAGCTCTATGATAGTCCAGAAATAGAACCCAAGGGTCTGACTTCAGATTCTAGTTTCTTTAATTTGTCTTTCCTATTGATTCTTTCATGGTAGATGCAGAAAAAATTTAAAAAGCTTGTTTTTCGTTCTTTCAAAGCACATCGAGCTTTGTATTACAGAATATGTTGTTTTCTGGCTGATGTTCAACATCTAAGAGCCAAGAAGTATTTTAAAAAGCAAAACAATGGGATCGGTGGCACTATGTGGTTGAGAAAAGGCTTTCTTTGTAGATAGATGTTCATGAACCTTCTTGACTGTCTCTCCTCCCCCTCCCCCCACATAGCTAAAGCATGATGCTATTGAGTTCTAAGTTGAGTTTCCATCTTTATATGAAAAGTTAGCTTGGCACAGAGTTTGGTAGAGCTAAGTCTGACCAGCTGTGCTCTCAGCCACAAGGGAAATTAAACGAGACAGTGTGGCTGGTTCAGTACAAATCAATCAAAGTCTCTTGAGAATGGTCTTGAAAGCACATATCAATGAAGGCACTCAAGGAGTCATCTTCTCATATAAACTAATTTTGGTCCCAGTCTCTGAGGTGTCATCCATGTGGACAAAGAAAGTAAGGTGTCTTTTTTAGTTTGACCACTTGGTAGCTCATAGTTCTCCATCAGTGCCATGAGAGTTTGGGGAGAAAGTGGCCCAATATGATACAGTCTGCCAATATCTTAAATTAGATTTGTTGTCTGCCATCCTGAAACAAAACCAGTAGCCTGAAACAATGGCTACTGGTCTAACTTTCTTTGCCCGTCCCCCATAGACTTTTAAGTGTATAAGTCAGTGGTTTTTAACATACTCACAAAGTTGTACAACCATCACCACTATCTAATTCCAGAATATTTCCATCATCTACCACAAAAGAAACTCCATATTCATTAGCAGTCACTTGCAATTCCATCTCCTCCCAGCTCCTGGCAACTAGTAATCGACTATCTGAATCTATGGATTTGTTTATCCTGGGCATTTCATATAAATGGAATTGTACAATATGTGGTATTTTGTGTTTGGTTTCTTTCACTTAGTATAATGTACTCAAGCTTCATCCATGTTATAGCACGTACCATTACTTCATTCTTTTATATGCCATGTGAATTTTTAAAGGTTGTTCCTTGAGAAAAGGTAAAGTCTAAGTGTTCCTTAATACAAACCTTTGCTATTCTTAGAAGAGAAAATGAGGGAAGATAGTCAACATGGAAATTTGGCTTTTCAAATTGATATTAATATATTAATGAAAACAAGATAAATTTAAATCCAATAATTAGGAGCTCACAAAAATAAGAAACTAATGAGCATAAAATTATCTTACTAACAGAGATTTTCCTTTATATCTTAATAAAAATTAATGTATGTGCTGAATTAGCATACTACAATTTTTAAATTTAGTTTAATTTTCTGTCACCTGGCAAAATTTTGCAAGCTTCAGTCAACACATGCCTCCATTAGACAGGAAAAGAAAGGGTAAGAAGGAGCATGAGGCTGCAGCTGAATTTAGAAAGTTAGAGGTGTTCTCATCAGCCACATGAGATGGACAGGAGATTCCTTCCAGTAGGCGAGAGAGCAGAGTGCAGACAACAGATGTGGGAAAGGTCCTCATAGCTGTCAAGTTCCAGCATCCTTGGGCTAAAAAAGGGGCGGTGCCAACATGATTGATGTTCAGAGGCAGTACAAAAGCATTGGATTTCTCCCCAACTGCTTGTCACACTGACCTGCACCGTGTCTCAACTGCTCGGGGGTTTCTGTCAACTAGTACTGGAGGGGAGCAAACTCTTTGGTGAATAACCTTTTATTGTGGTCATGCCAGAACCCACTAAGAAAGAGGGTAAGACTCATCCATAAATCTTTTTGTTGTAGTTTTAATACAGTCTGCTTATTTTGGAATTTATTTTCAAACAAATATCCAGTTTCTTAAATAGACTATATAATAATAGAATTACTGTGACTTCAGGAAAAGATTCCAGAGAGTAAAAAGACCAGAAGAAAAATATAAGAAAGTATAACCAATTGAAAAATATCTGACAAGGATAGTTTATGAAGGGATAGTGACTAAAATTTTTAATTATGATTTTATCATTCGATTGTAGTAAGGGATCCTTAAAGTGTAATTTAAGGATGTTAATTGCTCGGGGTGAGCAGGTTGCGTTTTCAAGTGTATTTTCTTAGTTTCAATCACAAACTTCTCACCCTGAATTTGCTGTTTGTGGCGTGTTAGTGGCTTGGAATGCTTTCTTACATGGTTTATAAATTTGATCAAAATTTCCAAAAAGAATTTGTGGTATTATTTCCAGATTTGCTATTTTTTTCATGGAAAGATATTTAGAATATACAGATGTCGGCTTTTTTTTTTTTTTTTTTTTTGCTTTTATCAGTGCTTTTGGAGCTTTATTACATTATTAAATTCTTGCATGGAAAGAAAATCAAACACCTGGATAAAAGAGAATAACTTTGAGTATCATTGATGGATTTTGTTCTTCAATGAGTATTATTATAGATAATTTCATAATATGTAGCCTTTAAAAAATAATTAAACTGAAAATATAAAAACATTCTTCATTAGAAGAAACATTTCTTCTTTCTATAAAATAAATCAAGATTTTAAAACTACTAATTAACATAAATTGGAGTTAGGAGTTACTAAAATGACTAATGAAAAACATAAATTAATAGCACAAGTACATTTAGTTTAATTTTTAATGGAAACATCTATCAACATACATATTAGTCTTCCTGAGTGCTTATTGAATCTTTATTTTTCACTTCTGCAAATAAAAGCCAAAGAAAAAGATTAGCAGGGAACAAACGAATAGTATTTTGTTTTTTCATTTTTAATTCTTAATACTGCTTTTAGCCATTAGTTTGAAGAACCTTAAAAAGATGCTAGATGTTGAACTGAAAGTTGAAATACTAACCAAATTATCAAAAGTCTTTGAAATATATTTTCTTTATGTAATTAAGTAACCAGTGTTGACAGGCTGTGGTGATCAGTTTACAGGTTGGCTTTACTTAGTAGTGGAGGGCATTGATGGATGAAGTCTTCCACCCGAAATAACCACACCAAATGCATGCATTAATATGGGAACTTAATCCTGACTATCAGGCAGTGAGTCCAACCCCTGCTAAAGTGTCTTATTTGTAATGCAAATGATTTACATGTGTATTAAGTGTCCTTTTTATTTGATCTGTCACTTGACTAGCCTCTTCAAGGCTTATTTGGATGAAATGCATTCTATGTTTCCTGACTGAGGACAGAATATTGTTTTAATTATCCTGCATTTAGGGGATGAATTTGTATGTGTCATTTTAAAGCCCACTTGAAAATGACAAGAAAGCTGAAAAACTAATAAAGAAAGATGACAGACTGTAGAACCTATAGAGCTAACTAAATTACTCTGATTGCTACTCGCATAAAGTTTTCCTTTATCTGAGTCTGACAACTCCATCTGATACATTCTACTTTTAAAGACAATGACATTTTTGAGCTACAAAGAGGAAAACATATCTTTAACTTCAGCTCCTCCCATCCCCCCAAAAGATTTTTTAAATAAATTAACACAGATACCAAAGTCCTCATGATATTCTCTTGCTATAAAAGCACTGTTGATGTGATATTCTGTGTAGGAGTTCCCCCACCCAGGACAGTAATTTTATACGCACAGATTCTTTGGTCAGTTTAAATTTGGGTGGTGGGGAGTGTATATAAAAAGAGGGTTACTGATATATTTAAAATCCTTTGAGGAAGTACAGGGATTTTTTGTTTGTTTGTTTTTCTTGCCAGCAGAACTGATTCTTAAGGACACTGCTCCTTGAAGAGTTTTCCTGGTGAAATCACTGCATTTTAATATTGTTAACATCAGAAGAGGAAGGACTATGGCAATTTAGGAACTGTTCTGGTCCTTGTACCGTCTCCTCACTGATTTCATTTTTTTACTGGGGTTGCTTTTGAGCCATATAAACATCCCCCTGAAAGACAGCTTCAAGAATAAAACTTGCCACCAAACCATTTCTTCAGTCATTTTAAAGTATCTGCAGAAGCATTCCCATGTGACAGTTTCTTCCCTCTCCTACAGTGTTTTTTAACGTCTCTTCCCTAGGGGAGAGAACCATGCCTAGGAAGGACAAGCTATGAATGTTCTTGCTATGAATCTTGATAGAATACATGGGCTGATTTGGCCCTCTTAGGATCCGGGAGGACCTGGCAACTCTTTGAATGAGGTGGAGTTTTCAGCACCTGAAGTTGCAAATGATGTATCTTTCAACTGCCTCTCAGCCTAATCGTGGGAACTTCATGTTGGGTCGTGGGAGAGCTGGTCCTTCTCAGGAGGAGGAGGGACAGATGTAATTTTGGGCCCCAAGGAGGAACTCTTAATGGAAGTAATTAGTCAATGATCCTTATTTAGACCCTGGAAAGTATTCTGGGTGACTCGGTAACCCCTTTTGGAGGAAGAAAGCATTATTTCTAAGGAACAACCACTTCCCAATACCCTCCTCTCCACCTTTATTCATTGTGTATTTATTCCTTAGCAAACTATATTATTTGTATTATCAGTTCTAGATAAGAGACCTGTCTTGTACTTTGAATGCATGCAGAACCTGAAGCCTAATAATGTTAAGTTATTCTATTCTAATAGTGAGAGAGGTTGTGGAAAAAAAGCTTGAGATTTGTGGGAATGCTTTGGATACATTTATTTATGTTATCAATGATTGAGTACTTACCAGAGGCTAGTTGCTGGGATTTTAGAGATATATTCAACAGGGTCTCTGTTCCAAAAGCTCTCACAGTTAATTGCCCCTGGGTCCTATGGTATAAAAAAAATTTAAAAATAAAAATAAATAAAAATTAAACAATCACCTTTCACTGGAAACTTCTCTTTTCCTGTCAAAAAGCAATTTTATCAGCATGAAATTAGAAAATTCCAATAGACTTTCTTTGTTGGTAGCATCTCTAATAGTTTAAAAATACTATGAATTACTCTTAAACCCATAAAAATGATTCCTCAGAATTTTATCTCTGTAGTTTTTGATAATTAAAACCATAACGACTGGTTCTCTAATATACTTAGACAATTGTTAACTGTCAAAATCTACAGGACCTAGAAAAATTCTCTTCTAAAACACTAAGTTGAGGCCTCAATACAAATTTCACTTTGTCGTGATATATCAGGCTCTTTCATATTTTATGTATTTAACTTGCAGGAAAAAAGGCAAAGGTCTTCCTTGGTGCTTGTGTACCATTCAAAAAACCTTGGGAAATCATTGCCGTTTCCTCATCTTCCATGTGAAATCTCTTCCTAAAAACTCAAACATACGGTACAACATGCCTTCGTTTATGACCATATTTTTAAGAGGCCATTCTGATAACTCCAGGAATCAAAGACATGACATTGTTGCTGCAGATTCTTTTGCTATATTAGCATGCAGTATCTATCTATCTAATCTATCTCAGCCTTTTTTCAGTAGAAATAGACGGGAACATGGTAATGGAGAATAGCTTTTTTTCAGTCCACAACAGCATTTCCTTTGCTATATCTTTCTTTCTTGGTCCTTAGAGATTTCATCACATTTTCAAGTTCTGCTGAGCCCCAAACCTAGTATCTGAAAGAAGAGCAGCCTTCATTACCTCTTGCCCATTTCTCAGCATGGCTCAAGGTTTAATCATCGTCAGAAAAGGAACCCTGGTGATGAAAAACCTCCCTCTCAAATTTACTCCTTGACCTTCAGCTTCTACCTGCATGAGACTGGATGACCTATTCCAGACACCAAAATAAATTTGCCTTTAGCGAAGTCATCTTAAATACAAAATAGTACCTTTCCCTCAACTGGGGAAAAGGTTAATTTGCAGGAAGTAAGGGAAAGAATGGTCGAAGAGGGAGGATGTTATTCTATCAAGAGCAACTATTTTCCTCCTATTTTGAATGGTTCATTTAGGCCAAGTTAAAGATTTGGATGAGGAATAAAGAAGTTGTATGAATGAATGCCACAATATTTTTTTTCCCCCTGAAAAAACTTCTCTATGCTGTGCTGGAGATGTGTGGTGTATAGATTTGAGCTGTCTGTTTCTTGTACGAAGAAATACTCCAGGGCCAATGCACACTAGAGAGACTTAATACTTGGCAAAATCATTCTTTTTCAGTAGCCTGATTTTATGACTGTCCGGACCGCACCTGTTTTGGAAGATAAATAAAGGACTGGCCAATTCTTTCCTTTCAAGCTCCCTAAATATATCGCTTTAAAAAAATCTTTGGAAAAACAAATTGTATCCTTGCTTCTCATTCAGTCAATCAGAACTCTCCCCAGACCTCTCAAACAGCAGCGAAGACTGGGAGTGAAAAGTTTCTGAAATGAACAAAGATAGAGGTTAGGCTCCCTGGCTGAGCTGAGGGACCCAAGATAAAGGGAAAAATGGAGTACTTGTAATCCTTTGTTCTCTCTGTGGCCCACTTGATTTTGGCCATGAGACATGGCCTTGAAACATTTTATTTTAGGCTCCTTATAGACACATAATTCGCAGAGTTTTCTTATTTATAGCAATTTTAAAGTCCCTGGATTTGATGTGGATGTTGGAATACACTACCCAGGCTAAAGTCGCTTTAAAAAAAAACACTTGGACAACAAAATAAATAAATAAATGGTCACTTAAAAAACTTGCATGAATAAGAAACAATGGTTTTGCAATACTTCTGTAAACAAATACATCCTTTTTAAAATTTTGGACAGTTGCTGGAAGAGGCTGCTACGAAAGGAAATAAGGGCTATTGTTTTTACAGCCCTAGAGAGAATTTTTGTTATTTTTTGCTTTAATTCCTTATGATTGTTTTATTTAAAACTTATATGTCAGCTCTTTATGGACACAGAGAAGAATTTTTATTATTGTTAATAATTACTATTTTTATCTGCACTCTTCATTAATTAGTCTGTGAAACTTGTATTCAGAGACACAAAATACTCTTGGCAGTCAGTGACTTCTGTGGTAATTCTAGACCTCATCTCTAGACATACTTGAGTGTGTTAGATAATGAAGAACAGAATTAAAACTCTAGCAATTAAAACTAAGCAGAAAACTCTTAAATTTCCTCTGTGTAGCTGAGGCGATTTGGATGGCCATGCCTTGTTTCTTTGCTTTTATTCCATATCAGTTTGCGATGGGAACAGATGTCTTCTCTAGAGGAGTCTATAGTCGGTTCAGAGTATTTGGCACTGTGGAAACTTAATAAGTACGCAGAGAGGTAGTTACTGAGTTATAGTGTCCTGTGTTAGGGTCATCATGAAATAGCTATTTGTCATACAAGAGGGGTTTCCAAAATTTGGAAGCATAATGATTAAGGAATATGAAAGTGAAAAAGAAGAGGCTTTATCGCTTCATTTCCTGCATGTATGCAAATTGTCTCATTACCAGAGAGAACTGGGTTTCTGTACCCAGAGCTTTGTACAAAGATATCAGTGACCATATTGTCTTGTTGCACCCATGTCTCTTCTATATAGATAGTCCCAGCGATAACTTAAAAGATTGCATCTGCATTGGACAGCCACACAGATAGACAACATGCCGCATTACAGGATGTCCCCATTCATGGGGCTGGTTATATATGTGCTTTTGTATGCATTTTCAGAGTAAAGTTTTAGAGTCCGTCAGACTCGGGCGCAAAGTGGTTGATTTTGCAAAGAGAAAGACGGGATCATTTAATCACATGCTTATTTTTCTCTCTAAAATGAGTTCACAAAAAAAGCTACCTGTAATCTGACTTTCATTATACCTTTCAAGTCTGAAATCCACTTTAATAAGACTTTTGCTCTTTTATACTCTCGTAGGAATCTTTGTATAGACCTACTTGTCACATTAATACAATATCTAAAATTATGTCTAATAATATGTCAGATGTTAGATCTTAAACTTTTGCTGTATTCATTGTTTTGTCTTGTACTTTAGAGACTTATAAGAACCCGAGGCTAATTTTTTTGTCTCCAAAATTATCTAATTCTTCCTCTAAATAGCATAAAATGCTTTTTTTAAATGTCTCAGGAATTCTTTGTTTGTATCAGGTAATAGCTTTTGTTGTCTATAAAATTTTATGAATCTTGGAACAGAATTCTCTGCTTATAACTAAAAATTATCCTATGTGTATAATTCTACATTTTAATTTCTCATTTTTAAGTTAGATATCTTTAGAGTCTTTCTGCATATAGTATGTATGTTCGCTTTTTCCTTATGCATATTAAGTAATATTAATTATTAAACATAGTGATATAAACAAAGTATGCTATTCATAGAATATTCTAGACAGTTCAAAGTCAAGCTGCACCATGCAGTGAATTACTTAAACTTCATATGCCTCAGTTTCCTCATCTGTAAAATTGTAATAACAATAGTACCTAACTCATTGGGTCTTTGTAAAAATTAAATAAGATAAATCAGGTAAAAAGCTCAAAACAGGACCTAGCACATAGTAAGAACTCAACTATTTCCCTTCTAAAGCAGCAAACTCAGAAATCTTGTCTGGCATAAAGTGTTAAATGCCTCACATTTAATGTAAATTTTGAGGGTATTTCCACCAATATATGACAACCACTTTAAGGTACATCACAACTACTGCTCTCTTCCTTACCTGTGTTAATATTTATAATACATTCCCAAACAGCTGCTGTTTTTATCATAGCTGTCATTGCCAGCACCGTAAGGTTTTTGTTTTGTTTTGTTTTTTTAAACCTGTGGTGAAGCAGCTTTCACCCGGGGAAGCTCTGATCAAATAAGAGATCTGTACTGCAGAGCCTCTGTTGTGTTCCCACTGAAATGTGTTATGTCCAGCTGGGGGGGTCCCCAGCTGCTAGATAGACGATAACAATCAGTTGTTTCTTCCCTCCATTGTGGGGTCATGGCCTTTCCCACTTAAATGAGAGTCACCCTGTACAGTGGAACATGTAACTATATCTGCTACCGAGCGTTAACAGGCTTGCGTTTGTTGGATGTTAAGATTTTTCTCCCCACCAAGGCTGCTTTTGCCAGGTGGGGTCTTCCTCTGGTCTGAATATCTGAGATAACTGCATAAAGAAGTCTCCAGGACCACGTATGGATGTGGTGGCTGATTGATTGAGTGCTGCTGTGTTTACTGCTGTGGGATTTAATTTTTATGACCCCACCTGGCATTGGTCCTGTCCTTCCTCTATTTTTAAAAAGTCACCCAACATCAGGCCCAGCCATATCTTGGGGCAAGCTTGGCCTTTAAGGAACTTGATAACGCTATCACCACGTAACAGTGACGTGATTGTGGTGATGGTCTGTCCAGGAACAGAGCCCCAGGAAAGGCATAATAAGGGACTAAACGAAGAAATTGTTAACAGTTCAAATCCCTTTAGCAATAATTGCCTTTTGAGCTGAACAAAATTTTTAAATTTCTTTAATATGAGTAAAGGTATGCCACTTCAACACTTATTTGAATCCTTACTTTAAAGCATGTAAGAATAAGGATAAAGAGACAAGTCATTGGATCTTAGCAAAAGGCCTTATTTTCATCCAGCCCCATGTTAATAGTGAGAAGCTATTTGCTGAAATGTAATACTAACCATATTTTAATCCTCTTTCTCTGTGAAATGACATCTTGAGTTGAAACATGCATAAATAGAAAGACATAAGAACAAGTTGACTAGGTGAGGAAAAAACTCTGTGAATTCAGGAAAATTCCATCTAATTGAATCACGAGCCACTGAAATTTTTCATATTTGATGCACACCTTAGAATATAGTCTTTGGCAATATTTAGCCACAGTAAACGAATATGAATTAAATTGATTGAATCATTCTGAATAGCTGGTTTCTCTGGATTAGCTAAAGGTTTATTTTGTTCTTGAACCTTATTGTTTCGATCGATTTGGGTAGAAATATGCCTAGAATGTAGTATGTTACTCCTCGCTTTTAAAAACAAAGTAAAGTGGATATAATTTAACTTTGTGTTAAATTAGAGATATCAGTTATTGTGCCATGTGATAGATATCCTGACGGTCCAAATTATTTGCTTTTGTATTAAATGGGCTCATATTATTTGTATTTTGAATTTGTGTCCAATTTTTCATAGTTTTCCTGGTTCATCGCTTGCTGGGAAGCTGCTGTCTTTTTTCATTACTGTTGTCAGTCAGTATGTGAAACTGCCCCTTCCCTTCCCTTTGTTGTTTGCTGTGAATTCCAATGCAAGTCATTAATCTCGATGAGTAGGGCTACAACATGAAGTTCCCCCGGCAAGGCTCCTAAGGCACCACATTTAAGGAGGCACTCACTTACGGGGTTATACAAGTACAGGGTCAGCATCTGTGATGAGTGCATCCTTAAAAATTGTTCCCTGGGCACCTGGCCTGCCTCCTCTTAGTCCCAGTTCCCAGACTAAATGAGGACCTTGGTCAGGGGCTTCTCTTGTGAATAAAGCACTTGAACTCTTTGTGCTCAGAGTTTAAGGGGCTTGAGGATCTTGAGACAAATCCATTTTGCTCTTTGGAGACTTTTTTAAATTTGTTGAGTAGCAGTTGTTATTTAGATAAGTGAGATTGCTAGATAGTTGAATTCTGAATAGGAGAAGTGATACTAGACGATATTGCCCTTTTGTCCCTCTTATTGTGCACATAGGAAAATAAATTTTTACCCCCCACCCCCCGCCCTGAATCAATTTATGGCTTTTATTTTGACTGCTTCACTCATTTTATTAATCAAGGTTATAGATTTTTCCTAAACGAGGCACGTGACATGAGTTTATTTTTTAAAAAACATATACACAAAATATTTTTAACAAGATTGCAATAAATTCCAAATGGTTTTTAAACTTTTTGTTTTAAAAGTTGCACTATTACTAATCACTGAGAAAAATTAAAAGTGTTTGTTTACGCACATTATATATTAGACATTAAAATTGATTAAAAATTTTAAAAAAGAATACATAGCACAAGTCCTATTAACTGTCGGAGCATTATGTCATCACACATTCTATATCCTATGGAAAACATCACTGCAGATTTGTGAGAGAATGTGAATGGAAAGAGGCAAATAATGTCTTAACATTATTTTAAAAATACTTTTAACCTCGTGGACTTCTTAATGGGGTTTCAGGGGATTTCAGACCATACTTTGAGAATCATTATTATAAATCAATATAGAATTGCTCTTTAAAAATGTGTAATTCCCTTAAAACTCAAGGTGGAAAATATCAGCCTATAATGAATAGAACACAGGACAAAATAAGCATGAAATTATGCAACATTAAAGTAAACATTAATTTCTGTCCAAAGCCTTTATCTCTGATATATAAGCAATATGACCAATACACATGCACTATCATTTATACTTGCTGATTTTTTTTGCTGACACTTATGATTCATATAATCGAAACTTCTCTAAGAGTTATGAACACCACCACATGAACAATATTTTATATTAAAGCAGTTTCCATTTTGCTGTTTTCTAGGCATGTGAGATCCAGGCTGCCACACGTATGCAGTGCAAACCTCACATTCAATAGGGAATATACCTGACAGTGTTTATGACATATTTAACCTAAAAAGAACAATAATTTGCTGTACTACCAAAAGTGACAAAACAGCAGTTGGCCAGATACAGCCTTATTCACCAGGACGTTTGTAATGCATAGGGCATTCACATATTTTACTTTAAACCAACAACTTGATATTAAGACTAAAAAAATAATAATTAGAAATAACATACAATTTTCTCCTGTATGCCAAATTACCAAAGGATGTTTTCAGTACATTTATTTTAACCCAAAAAAGTGACCAAAAGAAAGCCACAAAAAAGGCCTATAATTCCATTACTCAAGGATAACAAGTGTTATTATATGCTCTTCCCGTCTTTTCTGTGGCTATATAGCGTATTAGATGATGTAATTATGCCTTCTGTGTTACCAAAAAGCTCAATTAAATTGAACACGAGAGTCCATAAAATATTTTTAAGAAGGTCAAACAATGTATTATTTGAGCCATTGAGCCCAGGGGAAGGAGAAAGCTGGGTTGTTTGTATCATTTTGGGGTAGAGGCACATATAGAGAGAGGCAGGTTAATGCCTCTTCAGACTTCAGAGTTTTTTCCCTTTAATTTGCTGACTATCCCTTGATCATTGAAAGTAGAAATGGTCTGCTTTGGGGAGAGCAAAACCATTTATGGAGTTACCGGGTTCCTAGTCTTTCAGTGGCAGCACCAAGGCCACATATGGGCTGTCTGCTTCATAGCTGCCACCAGTGCCCGTCAGTTAGAACGCCCTGGCACTCACTGTGCAGGCCTACCATTGGTGGCATACCTGTGCTTTTTACAGTAGGTGGTCATAGGAAAAATCCACCACAAATAGCTCAAGCCCTTTGAAAGCATTTCAGGGTTGCTGAGGAAGAGAAAGTCTATATCTATGAGTTAGACAGGATCAAACGTCAGCCGCCCTTGCAGAAGGAGGAAGGAGCTCGCTTTAGTTGCTGGTTCAGAATCCAGTTAATTTTCCTGTTATCCATTAAAATATTTCCTTGGGCTTAATGTGTCAGAGTACCCTCGTTTCTTCATTTTATTAAAAAAAAAAAAAGTTTAAGAACAACAACTTGTATATCCCTGCTTCTTTAGTCCATTCTGTTGGTATGTTTTCTAATGGAGACAATGGGACAGTGAGAGGGGGTACAAAAAGCCAGCTTTATTTACCTGGCAGAAAAGTCCCACAGAATTTGCCCTTTGTCTTTTGAAAAAGTACAGGTATAGTAGGACCTCACCTCGATAAGTACCTGTTTGCTCTAAATCTTAAGAGGGAAGACCTAAAGCTTCCCAAGGCCAAGTGCTCTCTGATAGTAGTTAGAGCAAAGCTAAGCTAGTTGAGAGTGGAGGTGGTATGGTAGTCTAAGGGTTTTTTGCTAAGAAATTCAGCCCAGATTTTGAAAGTGAGGATTCCTTAGAAAGGCAAAGGGTGTATGGTCACTGAAGGCCAAAACTCTAGCCCTAATTGCTCTCCTGCCCTTGTTAAGAAACGGAAGACATGTGTTGACAGTACAAAGAAATATAAATGATGAAGCTGGCGAATGCCTGGGAGCATTAGGCCAGCGAAGGGTCACCAATGGGAGACATAGTGTTCCCTGTGGGTAAGGCAGACGAAGAAAGCTGCCCTTTGAGCGCCAGGGGCCAGTTCTTCATTTCTTGGCAGCAGGGAGAAGGGGCTTTTGTGCTTGTAGGAACAGGCTGCCAGTCAACTATATTTATGGAGCACCTGCTGTACAGAATTTGAAAAGGAGGAGACAGGCCTTGTCCTCAAGAAGCTTGTGATCAAAGAGAAGAAGACTCTCCATCTACTGTAAACCCTTTAGCATTGATGATCTCATTTGAAATGGAGAGCACTCAGTGGTATTTAGGGTAGAGTCTGAGCCTTGTTACTACTCAGTGTGTGTGTGGGGGGGGGGCGGGGCGGAATGGCAACATCAGTATCACCTGAAAGCCTACTAGAATGCAGAATCTTGAACCCTGCTGCAGACCCCCAGAGTCAGAATCTGCACTTGACCAAATTTCTAGATGATCTGTATGCACACGGCAGTTTTAGAGGCACTTGAGGAGCCACAGAGGTGGTGAGTCTACAATGTTTTGAGAGAACAAATCTACCTGGTTCGGTGACGAAACTGATAGAAAATGGCAGTTCATTTACCTGTGAGCTTCTTAAACACAGCCATCTCTTCTTAGCCAGTTTTACAACCCCCCCCCCCACTCTTGTTAAATTCATAATGAGAGCTCATGAATTTGGTCGCATGGGTGCTTCTCCTTACGGTCCCTATTCAGTGGGGTACTGTGGAAATGGCTGTGAATAATTACTGTTATAGAGGTAGCCAATGAATTTTGGGAACATGCAAATGATTTTTAGAGAAGAGAGCAAAGCTATGGGTAAAGTCAGAGACAAAGGTGTGAATTAAAGTAAAAGAGATGTGTGAGCAGTTCCTTTAAGGCAAAAAGGGATAACTTGGGGCCCTGAAGCTTACCTGTAATGGTTTATTTTCAGTCTAAGTCATGTGCTGCTTGGCCTTCACCACTCCTGGTTCCTCATCTCTCCAGGTTTAGGCCAGCTGGAGTTCTTTGTTTCAAATTCCCTGAAAACTACTGAGTTCATTTTCTTACCCGTTATGTCCCACAAGAATTGATTGATTGATCAAGTTATCTACATCGTACAAACTCTATATAATACACGTAAATTTCCTCAAAATTAATTATTACCATTTTACAGTAGGAGAGTGAGAAGTCTACTTCCCAGATGCTTCCTCATCTCCTACCCCCATTCCAACTATGTTCTAACATGATGCCACCACAGACCTTGAAATAAGCCCAATTCTTAGCAGGTGGCATGTGAGGAAAGACATGAGTGTCATTCTCACAGGGGTGTCACAGTAAAATTCTGATAATAGTGATGATAACCACAAAGAGATAAGAACTACACAGTGTGCTCTATGTTTCCTGCCCCTACAGAAACTCATTCATTCCTGCCAAGAACCTAGTGATGAGTTGTGCTGTTATTTCCAATAATACCAATCAAGTCAGGAGAAAAAACATGCAATAATCGCTCTGAAAAGTCAATCAGTTTACTTCTGCCTTTACCATATGAGCAGCTGAGAAGGGAAGTGCAGCCCCAGGCTGGAGATCCCAGATTTTGGGTCAGGCAGAACTGGGCCAGAGCCTGGCCCCACCCCTAATGAGCTGTGGGACCTCGCAGGGCCTCAGTTCCCATCTGCAAAATGGGGGTAATTCTAGCACTGACTTCACAGAATTGTTAATATTATAAGAGTGAATATATACTAGGTCCTGTAGGCAGTAGGTGTCAAAAAGTGATTGTGATTTATTTATTCTTTCACTGGCTGTAAAGTAATGAGGTTTTTAGGATTTTAAGAAGGAAAAGTTCTGGCTCCACCTACCTACCAGGCAGGCATTTCTACCTTCACTTCCTGCAACCATCCTAAAAATGTACCAGCACTAATATCCTGGAATGTTTCTGTGGTTCTGACTATCTGATATAGTTAGCTATTAATGACCCATGGTCTGTGGGTTTGTTGGAAGTTGAGTTAAGCCCTTTAAACTCTCACTTTAGTTTGATTTGGAAGCTGTTACATAGAACATTGGGACTAGAAACATAATGGAGATGGAGAATTCACACTCAGGGCACATTTATAATTTCAATGTCCAAGATGATTCTCTTTTTATTTATTTGATTAGAATTCACCCTTGGCCTTACTTCGAAAACAGGATTTTAAGCAACCTTGGCTTCCTTTACATAATGGGCCTTTGTTTACACAGATGCTGAGAAACCATGGCCAGTTTGGTAGTTCAAACACAGTCACCAAAGAAGGCTTTCTTAATTCTTTTTTAAATCAATTCACTATGCATTTAATGTATTTTCAGCAATAAAATGAGGTACCAGGAAGATGGGAAAGGAATGAAAGATCCCTGTCCTTGTTTAGTTGGGAGGGAAAAGAAACACAAATGTATTGAGACAACTGAAAAATAATTTAAAAATAACTAGTGAAACAAGAGTGTATTATACCGTGGTCCAGAATGCAGAGAAAATAGGGGAGAGGAACAGAATGGAATAATTAGCTCGGAGAGTCTTAAGAGACATGTCAAAAAGACAAAGATTGCCAAAGGACAGTAATGATAATAGTTATTGCTGTAAATTATAGAGCTCTATTTACATGCCAGAAATTGTGTTAGGCTTTTTATGTAGGATTAGCACCCTAAGAGGGCATTTATCTTATTAGTTATATTTCACAGATGAGGATAGCAGGTTGATGGAGATTTAAGAATTGCCTGACCCTAATACAGCGTAGAGTCAGGATTGAAACCTCGGCCTGTCTGACAGAATCACATGTAGAGAAAAAATGAAAAGGTCTGTTGAGGATCATCACTCTTCTCAGTGGCAGAAAGGTCAGAAGGTGAAAAGAAACATCGGCTGTAAAACAGAGGGACCACTGAGGTGCAATAAGAGGAGGGAAAGATAGGATGAGCCTGCTGACATTGACTTTGAATGCTAACCTGGAGAGTGTAGGCCTAACAGGTAACCTCTCGTGTAGAATAACAGGATGAAACCCAGTTGTGGCATAAGTAATCTCTGGGACGGTGAGAAAAAGAGACTGGAGGGCAGAGAAACTTGTCTGTAGAGACAGCCACAAGAGGCCTTCAGACAATGGGCAACAATCCAAAAGATAACGCGTCAAAGAAATTGGCTACTCCCTCTCAGTATTCTGATATCTGTGTGCTGCAACAATTTACTCAAAGCCAAGAGGTCAACATTAAATTTCCATCTCTGCACTCAGATCTCTGAAAATAAAATGGCTTGAGCTAGTGTTTTGTCTTCTGGTTGACGCTGGCACTAAAGATCTTTTCCATGACATGGAGAAGAAATGAAAGCTGTTCTCTCAATGCCATCGAAGGAACATTTGTCTTTCAAACCATATCACATCCTGCCATGTTATCTTCTGCCAGTCTGAAAGGCTATATGCCTCCCTCCTTTGGTCATATTTTTTATCCCTCATTAGTAAATAGTAATATACTTATTGATGGTCATCTGAATGAAAAGAGTTGGTTCTTTTTTAAAACAATAAATGGGAGTTTATACCTGGCACCAAAAATTAGTGATAGAAGGAGACGTTGCTACATCCAGGCAGCCCTGCCTCGCTTCTCTCTTGATTTCTGTTGCCATGAGATCCATTCCTTCTTCTATGCTCACCCCAGGCTGCACAGTATGAAATAGGATGCCTGCCTTCACATAGTGACTCTCGGGCCACACTGCTTTTTGTGAGGTATTGTCCTCTTGGCTTGGAAAGAATCACTTAGGGAAAAACTGTGGAAAATCCTAGATCCGGACAAAGACAAAGCTCCCGGGATCCTACAAAGTTCCTGTAATATAAAAACCTTTCTTAGGTATTTAATTGTCAAGCAGAAAATCCCTTTAAAAGAGATCATCTTCATTAACTGCCTCTTCCTGCTCTGGAGTAGAGCAGCTGGTTCTCACACACGTCACTAATTCTCAGTTCTGGGCATCTGTGGGGACTCAGCAGGGGAAATTCTAAGCCCTTTGGTCACGGGGTATGCCTTTAGCTGTTTGGACATAGTATATTTGTTAACAGAAGATTCTTTCACAGGTTTTACCGCCATACTTCTGTATAATTCTGGATATCCAAATCCAGGTATAAAACCTCAAAACCAGAGCTCTGAAAACTTAGGATAAGTGTAGGTGGAACTCTACTGCAGGCATAGGTACTTCCAGAAACCACTGTGAGAAACAAACAACTTGTTTCCCGATGAACAGTGGTTTGTCTTATAAAAAGAAACACTGCAAAGTCAGAGGACTTTGGTTTCATCACCATTCAGAAAGTTAGTCTCATGAGTCTCATGATGTCAGAAACTGTGGTGCCCTTGCCCTCTGGGGAAACCATTTACTGAGTATTGACCTCACCTTAGACTCTACAGGATGTGAGCACCTTAGTCTCCAAGGGACACGCTTGCCATGCACTCTGTCTCATTTCATCCTCACAGCAACTCTATGCACATAAAATAGGTGTCGTCGTGTCCATCTTTCCAGAAAAGACAAACAGGCTCAGTGTCGTTAAATGCTCTGCCTGAGGGGATAACTAAGTGGCAAGGACACCTGGATCTCCATTTTACCTGTGCTCTGTCCATCACTACACTGTGCCACATCTTGAAAATCTGTATAATACCATTTAGATCCTCACTTCACACTATGGGCCAAAAGGCAGTGTGTCTTGGGCCTCTTGATGCCATAGGTTGATGCTTTTCCTGCTTCGTCCCTCTACAGGTAAGATGGCTGCCTGGAGTTGAGTGCAGCCTGGGGCTTTGGAAAGTAGCTTTTCTCTGTGATACATCAGCTTAACTCTTCCATTACTCTTTTCACTTCTAGAAAATGAAGTGCCAACCCCAGCTCCAGCCCCACCCCCAGAAGGTAAGTGAAAACACTAATTCACATGTTTGGGCTGCAAGTATAGAATGTCTATCCCAGCATGATTCAGCCTTCAATGAACTGTGAGCTTTAATCTAACTCCTATGGAGAAGTTGGATGACCACAGTTGTGATAGGTTTATAATAATAATAATAATAATAATAATACATTGTGTTTGTATAACCCTCTCATGTTAATCTAATTTGGATGACACATCACAGACTTATAAAACCCTCGGAGGTATGCCAAAGCGGTAGTTATGCCCATGTTTTAGAGTCGTGGAGGCTGAACTTCCAAGGGTCTGAGGATTTGCAGTGCTTTTCCACATGTAGCTAAGGGCAAACAAAACCCCCACCTTTCTTGTGAGAGTGAAAAGCGGATCCCGCCTCAGTCCCAGAAGATCAGCAGCCCCTTTTAGACTTGAACTATGCCACTATCAAGCACCTCCACACATTCCTCAGCGAGTTTCCAGAAAGGTTTAGTGACATCTGAGGCTGAACATCAGAAGAAACTTCTCCAGTTCTTAGTGCCCTGTTGTGCACCAGGTGGCAACAACAACAACAACAAAAAACCAAGTACTATTTCCAGTGAACTCCCTCACAGGTAGAGGCAGTGCCTAGCGACACCTAGGCACTGCTTTTACACCTACACAGATTTATGAACGAGAACAGGATTGAAAGAAATGCTGAGCCCAAGTGGAATGTTAAACCCCAACATGGTTCTCCAGAATTATGTCTACCCAGTCAAATAGCCCCAAAGATGGAGGCAACCAAAACTATGTGCATTTTCCCATGGAGACACCAAAGTACCCTCTCTCATCACTCTTCCTCCTTGAACAGGATGAGAAGCCAATATTCATTCGAGAATTATCCACAGCGTATTTATCATGTGCACAACTCTGCCCGAACCCGTCAGAAGGATACAGATCCACCGACCCAATACTTATTGAAAACTAGGCACGAACACATTGTACCAGATGCAGCGGGCAGCTCCAAGCAGAAAATATTTCCCTGTGCTCAGTTTATTTACAGCCAAGTAGAAAATAAAATACGGACCAGAGAACAATTAAATAAAATACAACCACTGTGCTGAAACATGAGGCAAAACTATAAGAACCTCACAAGGCAGTAGGTGACTTAAAGCATGTCCCCTGAATTGACAATGTAGTGTGAAGACAAGGGGTAGGAGGTCACTACAGACCAGTCCAGCCTAGCTGAAAGCAGAAATTGAATAAGACCTCAGTTGCTGGTGATCTTTTTGCATGGAAATTTATAAGGAGCTTACAAAGTTCTTCCACCCTAGAAATCATTTTCAGGAGGGCAGTTTGAGAAATCTAACTGCTCATAGGAGTCCCTTTGTCCAGCTAAAAATACTAGATCACACACTCAAAACCCTTAAGTAGTATAGAAGTATATTGCTATGTGTTCCAAAGAATGAAACAGGTTCAGTGCCACATGAGTTTAAACAGAGGCAGGCTGACGTTTAGCTTTCTTTCAACCAGTATCCATGTGTGACATTCTTCTTAGGAATTTCTTCTTTGGTATATTTTCTTCTTTCATATACAGATTTATTTTTGCCAATATTGTGTACACTGAGAACGTACAGGCCATGATAGACATAACGTTTCCCTTCTGCTCTTCAGAGCAGGAGCGGTCACTGGGCCACTACAGAGTTAGTTCCCTTATGCCATATTTCATATTCATTGCACAATACTGACTTCCTGTTGCTCAAACAATTCTCTTCCCACACTCTGTTAAAATTGTCCTTATTAAGATTCAGATCTCGACTCAATCAAAAAAAGAGGGAATTCATGCTTGAAACAATTTTTTTCTTATATAGACCACAAGTCACCCACCATTTACAGGTATCTAAATGAATGTGGTGCTGAACAGAGAGACATGTAAACTGGATGGTCTCAACTGATAATATCTGATTTTGCTGCTCTCGTATTGCATTTATTGCCACTCAACTCAACCCAGAAGATTAATATGTGCACCAAAGTATTTTGAAATGTATTGAAACTATTGTGTAATTTCAGATTTTATACCGTGGTTCCTTACTACAATATCATTTAGAAGTTCAAACTATTAGAACCGTTGCATGGGTCAGACTTCCTTAAAAAGTAAGCCCGTTGTTGAGGCCTACAAAGAAGTGACGCACATTTTATATTGACTTCCATACCAATATATTATATGTAACATGAACCTGCATGTTATAAAAGCAGCTAAGTGTATTTTAACAAAATCTGTATTGCAACTTCCTATGTATACTTTTTAAAAAAGTAATCGGATTAGTTTAATGCAACTCTACATTATAATTCCCAAATTCATAATTCATGTACAGCATAATAAATGAGTATGAGTATCATTTATGATCTGTCTATTGTCTTTTTTTTCTTCCCCCCACACCCCATTGCGCCTCACACGTTAAATGCTTTCCTTAAGACACTGTTAAAAATGTGCTTGTACTTTCCACACAGAACCAAACAAAGAGAAGGAAGCCGGAACTGCACCACCAAAAGGTGAGTGGAGGGAGGGAGAATGAGGCTGAATTCAACAAAATTAGAAGCAGAAAGAGGTCAGTAATGATTACCATGGTGGCTCCATGGAATTTCTCTTTCGTCTATGTTGTTAAGTGTTTCTTGTTTATCTGCACGAACCAATCAACATAATGACAAATGATGCTTTGATCAGTTTTCATTACACACATTTCTAAAAGAAAAACAACGATAAATATATCACGAACACTTTGTTGAGATGCCAGCAAATTAATTGGTAGTTTCCAACTTCTAATGTGCATGTGAAGGAAAAGAAGTGTCTGATCTTCTTGAGATTATGCCAAGTTGGAAAGTTATCTGGATTGCCCAGATTTTTCTTTAATTGAACGTTTTCATGTTACTGCGTGGACTATTCCAGGTTTCATGAGTAATTCTGAAGGCCAGCATCTCATTTTGTAACACTGACTATGTGTTCGTGTAGATTTACGTAATGATTTATGTAGCTGGACAAGAAAGACAACCTTAAGCAAATGTCATGTTGCTTTTTATTGATTTGGAAACATTTATTCCTGTAATATTATTCTGTTTTTACTTTATATGGAGATAGTCCAGTTTTTAAAAAAATGGATAATCTTTATCATGTGGATTCCTGCAATACTAATTCCTTTATCTCTACATGGAAGTGGTCATTGTCCTGTTGACCATTTGTCCCTAAACTGAGGAGCATTAGTCTTCTACAGAAGAAAGTTTTCAGAAGCAGATTTGACAATCCGCTTTATATATTTGTATCATCATTTATATGTTCATTTTTTATTTGTGTAATGAAAACTATATGTCAATTTTTAGAACAACCAATTATTTCCTGACTACAATAAGACTTTTTTTCTGGACACCACTCAAAATTAAGTCGAGTATCTCTTTGTTTTTATGTCATGTTTCATTACCTAATTCCTCTGACATTATTGTCTCCTATACATTAGTAAAATACTTTTCTTCTTTTTTTCAGTACAGTGGACCACTTTCCTTCAGCTAACTTGTATTTACACTCTCATAAATGAATACATAATATCAGTACACTGACTTTGTCTTTGACCTTCAGTGATTCCCATGGATAATATCCTGAACTCTACTAATCCTGGCCACATGAGCCACAATCTGAAGGTTATCTGCTTATGGAATGCAGACAGTTCAAACTCCTTGAACTCCTTCCACAAGATGGGTTCAAGGATGTTTGGACATCCTGGCTAAAGTTATTGTAACATAATTCTCTTTAAGGCCAATGGCACATCTGTTTCCAAATTTGGAAAGGGGTTTGGGCCAGGCTGTAAGGCTCAACCAACAGAGCAGATGATGTAATCCAAGAGGGCATGCTGTCAAATTTTAAACAAAGCCTGTGCCTGACCCTTAATCTGAAAAGTCATCATATTATATCTGTGTGCTTAAATGAGAAAATGTCTCTCTGTTTATTAAAATCAACCAACCAACCAACCAACCAGTCAACCAATTAACAAAAACTCTTTTCTTTATGCAGAACACAGTTGGATGAAAAAGCAAGCACAAATGACTAGGGAGGGCATCCTGAAATTAGTAGCATTTGTTTTTTTCTCACATTTGCAAAAGTTAAGCAAGGACAGGGCCACTTGCAATCACATACTCCACTACATAAACTGCAATGTATATATTTGCTCTACATGCCTAGGAAGAAAATCAGTTTAGGATAGAAGGTGACATCTCTAAGTAAAGAAGGAAGGTAAATAGAAATAATTTCTAAATATACAGACCTTTCAACTATTACCCAATTTCAGCAAGGACAGGAAAATTTCAAAAAAAAATATATGGACACAATAAAAATTGCTGTATATAAAGCCATGGTTGAGGAAGAATTGCATGAGTATAAACAAGATTGACAGATGCAAAAGACCTTTCTCCAGCATTGACTAGAATGTCCTTCTCTGCCCTTCACCTTCACCCAAGCCTCAGTCCATCCAATTGTTTTTTTTATAACCATTCAGCTCAAGTTTCATTCCTTTATACAGGTTTCCCTTGACTTTCATCTGCCTTTCCTCCTCCTGATTCCTCTTGGACTTATTGCTTTTTTCGATCACTCTTTTCTCCACTGAATCATGTAATAATAATTCACTCCTTTCCCTAACAGGCTGTAAGCTTTCTGACAGTCAGCCACCATGTCTTAAGACCCCTTTGGGCCCCTCGTCTCATTTATTTTCCAGTGTCTGGCAGAAAGCTGCACAAGGCGATTGATTTCCTAATAAATATCTGTAGAATGAATGAACAATTGAATTTCCACACTGGCTTAGCTGGAGTATGTACAGACAATGGTAATCTAGATAGATTTTCATTCCTGCTTGCTGGGCAGGGGGATGAGTGTCCCATATAAGGTCTTACTCAGTGAGATTCAGAATGAGACACTGATGCTGTGTATTAGGTGCTCACCCTCAGAACAGATGGACGATGTAAGATCAACTCACTTAAAAAATTGAAAATGGTCATGCCTGGATAGTGGTACATTTTCACACTGTAGTCCCCTATCTATCTAATTGGTTGAAGTATATTCCGTTAATAACTCCAAGACTGTTACTATTAAGAATGTTTTTCACAGCAGCACAGCCTTAATATCATTCCCAGATTGCCTGAATCATTCTGCTACAGCCTGGAACTGTTCTAAAATTGTTTTTTTTTAGCCACAGAATGTTGTTTGGTTCTGATGTCAATCTTATAAGTGCTGCTTGTGGGTGAGTTGCCTACTTTTTAGATTTCCTAAGAGTCTGTCTGGGAAACAGCTGATTTCTCAGGAAGGGGTTTGACTATTTGTTGGTTTGCTTGTTTGCCTCTGGACTTGTCCATCCAGCTATCCTGTTCCTTAATACTGCCCACTTTGTCCTGGAATTGAAACAAGAGAGATGACAATAAAAGATGTGTTTAACCAAACAGCAATGGCCGAATTTCAATGTGCAAATCCTTTCAGACCATGCTGGGAGGCACTGTCCTTACAAAGATAATGCTACCGTGGCTTAGAATTCTTCCAGAATAATGACAGGTGGCAAATCAATAAAATGTGAAGTATAGATTCTTTTGTATCCTCTCAGTGGGGCCAAAGATCTGCCTTTTATGCTAACGTTCATTTATTCAGCAAATATTGAAAGGCAGCTATGTGCCAGGCAAGAGTCAGGCGCTGGGTCTGCCCTCCTGCCGCTGACCTTAGGGAGCTTTAGAGAGGAGAACGACCATCAACAGAGGAGGGTGGATTTCAGCTTTGGAAGTAGACAATTGTCACCAAGGGCCTTGTGTAGAGAATAATGTGAGTGCACAAGTGGGATCACACATTTCTTGGTCAACTCACATTGTATGTGTTAACATAGAGCCAGGAGACTAAGTGTCTTCTGTGCTTCAACAATTGGCCTTGTGGGAAGTTTAAAACTAGTCCCATGAGTGGCTGCAAATGTGCCAGCATCCTTAGAATCAGAGACTGCTTTGAAGATCAGTACTCATTTCAATGCCTAAGTTCTGATGCATATTTTTTAATTTTTATGTTTTCATCTTATTAGCTTATAGTCTGTATAGTTTTTGGTAAACCCAATTGGGATGTTTACTGCCTCTTTTTGTTTTTCTCCCAGAAAAATAACTGCTTTTGGTAATTGTGACAACAGAAGTAAAAACTTTCTTTTTCCAGGCATTCCCATTACCACATAAACTGTTATAAAAAATAAACTGTGTATATTAAAGATTTCACGTAACTTGAGATGAAGCGTCTTTCTTTTGGCATGAGTGTGGTTGGCAGAGGAGGAAGTGAATCAACAGAAGTCCCAGCAAATTTCTCCTAAGTAATATGATTTGTTTTAAATTAAAGAACGATTAAAAATTTGTTTTCTTTATTTAGGTCCCTTTACATCTGCAATAACATTATCTTGGTACTTCTTACTAGTATGCTAAAATGTTTTTGTGCAATTTTACCTTTAGGTATCAGACAACCATCTACTAAAATGTCTCTGTGCTTTATTTATATATTCTAAATACATATTTCTTTGTAATGAGTTTTGTTAAAAATTAATATCACTGTACTTTTCAATTTTAAGACAAAACTTTTATAAGATACATCGATTTGACAGATTTGGGGGAGAAAAAATTTATGAACTATACATATTTATTGTAAGATGAGTCCTGATTTCAAAAGCCTCAAAGTATGAAGGCGTGTGTCCCCTTATCAAGAAAAGGTGATAAGTTAATCAAATGCTTCAAAACATGGCGAATTAACATTAGCCATTGATGTTATTGTCGTCCATATGTGGTGGTGGTCGTTGATGTTATTATGGTTGGTCATGTATGTCAACAACTACTACAACGGATGACCCTGCTGGAGGAATTCATAAATTTGTCTAAATTAAAGAATTTAAGTGAGGCTTGTTTACAGTTACATATATTTTAATTTTATATACTTTTTAGTCTGTATTCTAAAAATCCCAACAATAATCCCAAATTGGTTTCATTTTAAAAATTAATTTCAAATGCAACTTAAATCAATCATAGGTAGAAGTTATTTTATGCTTAAGAGAGTGTGAAGAATTATAAGAATGTACACATTCTACTATGTCTGGAGGTCTTTCCTTTGAATTTCAGATTTCATTTGTACCCCCTAAAATCTCAGGCTTGTAATATGACACCAAGTTCTTTCTCTAGTTTCCAGGCATTGTTCTCTGAGAACTTCAGCTGTTCAAAGAGTCATTTTTTACGGTTTTACAAATGCTATTTTCCCAAATTTTGTCATTAGAAGGGTAAATTTCCCTTCTATGTAGCTAGGCAGAAATCTCTGCCACTCTAGGTCCAGGTCTTCATGTATGCTGCATTCTCAAGAGCCAAAAACAGATGTGTACGTTTTCATCATCATTGTAGTCACCTATAAAAAGAAAATATGACTTACATGTTGTATTTTTTGTTTTGTTTTCTTTGGAAATGTTCTTTGTATGATGCCATGCCTTTCATATGTGTTGTTGAATTAGGCACAACCCAAAAGATTTGCATATTCGATTCCCCTTCTAGCAGTAGAACCTGTTTTTCCAAGGTAGACAAAAACAATGATGGGCACTTGTCTTATTAGGGAGACCACTTCAGGGACGGTGTAGATGCCTGACCACTGTGCTGTACAACTGAAGCTGAAGCTGAATAATATTGAATGTCAACTATAATTAAACACATATATAGTCACAGGGTGTGGAGTACAGCATAGGGAATAGAGTCCATGGAATTGTAACAGCTCTATATGATGTCAGAAGGGTAGTAGATTGGGGGGAGGTTATCACTTTGTGAGGGGTGTAAATGTCTATTACATTGTTTTACACACCTGAAACTAAAAAACAAACAAACAAAAACCCCATAGTACAAGAAAACCTCCTAGAAATAAAAGACTTAAATGTAAAAACAGGAAAAAAAAAAGAAAAACAATGAAACCTTTCATTTTCATCTAATTCAATCAAATTCAACCAGGCAACTTTTCAAGAATTTAGGTCAGGATCTCTACTTCTTAACTTTATTTCCTAACGTAAAGGGATGTCAAGACCAAAGCTACTTTTAAAAGAAGGAAACAATAAGCTTGTCAATTGTATTTTCTAGCACCTCAATAAATTTGAAAATGTATGTACAAGGACTCAAATATTGCCAATTGAGAAGTAACAAGTGTTTGGAAGTATTGCTAGATTATCTAGATCACTTCATGACACTTTGAAGCACTATTTTAATATGTAGTGCCTTAATAGTCTAATTGTGCGTGTCCCCCCAGGTAGTCTTAACATTTAATGGACGTTGAAATTACTCACTCATCAAATTTTTGCTTAAAAAATGGATTATCTTTTTATTTTAGTTTTATGAAAGTTTGTGAATAGTTTCTCAATCATTTAGCATTCTAAACAATTAACTCAAAGTTTCATTATGCCCTGTGCACAAAGCATACGAACAACCACCAAACCTATGTAAAATAAAGTGTTCATTTGACTCCAAATGGTTCAAGTTTCTAGTTTGTATGTAATAAAGGAAGTTCCTTTCTGAGATTTGGTTGAGTTTTAAAACTTCGTTTTCAAGAATTTTTACAGGAGTTTAAATCAAGATTCTTTACACATTTCAGTAAATAAAAGTCTTGAAACAGGTTAAAAAATAAACTGCTGACATTGTATTACATGTATGGCAAATAATATTTTTAAATTGCAAAGTATTTTATTTTTCGTTATGTAAATGTTTAATTACCTAACAGTCTTCTTAATATAGAATTCTGCTGATAGCTCAGAAATACCTATATTTCCTCAAATGCACGATTTTGTGGAATGTTAATGGGAATTTCAGGAGAAAAGGATTAAAAAGTGAAGTAAGCTTGGGAAATGCTAACTGCTGTGTCATGTCTCTATCCCAGTGCCAGTGCATATTAGCACAACGAAGGCTTTGGGACATCCCTCAGTAAAGGCTCACACCCAATACAAAAAAAGAGAAGCATTTCACTTTATTTAGTCTAACATTTTCCAAGCTTCTTGGACTACAGACATCTTCCTCTGAAGAATCCTGGCTCTCACAATATCCAGTGAATCACCTCTTAGTGTCTGAAGCTATAAATTAGGTTCTCTAAATATTACTTTAGTTATTTTGTTCAAAAAAAGTACTAAAACGTATCCCTGGTTGACAGTCTTAGAAAAGAAATTTCAGGCTAGTCAATAATATTTGTAGTAAATATTCAAATAGATTATACAAAAATGTGCTATTTTACCTCTTCTTTTCACACGTGCATGTGTTTGCTGTATCCTATTTATATAGTCATATACGTTTGTGTTTTGACATCCACACGTACAAAGATTATTGCTCTTTACACTGTCACTAGTCTTCATGCTTTGGGAGGAGAGGAGCTGTGGTTCAGATAACACCAAATGCCTATTAAAGCATCTAAAACAGACACTTTAAAATTCAGATGTTTTAGAAAAAGGGAATATTCAGTGCCTTGCACATAAACACTCTAAGGCATATTTTGAATTGTACAAATGTGCATGGGTAAATATTTTAAAAATTATATAGCATTGGGCAACACCAATATCATCTCGGGAAAATGCTTCTAAAGTTTCTACAATAATCATTGGTGAACTTAGTATGACAAATTGATTTATATTAAATCAATATAAATTATTGTTGACTTTTGTTTCTTAAACATAGAAGGGAAATTATTTGTTGAGTTAATGTTGACTTTTGTTTCTTAAACATAGAAGGGAAATTAATCATGAGGTTTTCATGGTGGGGGGGGTAACAAGTTCTCAAGTAGTACATATATGCTTTTATGTCTGTGTCCAAGTCATTGTGGTATATAATTACGTCTGTCGTTGACTTCAGTTATAAAATCAGCACTTGAAAACCACCACCATTCTTGATTTCATCAAGGTTCAACGTTTTTTTATCATTAATTTTTTTCCTAACCTACAATCACATAAAAAGCGTGCATAGAATTCTAATTATTAATTTACACTTTCATTTTGATTACCCGATTCTCTCACCCTTTTATTTATTGTTTTCTCTTTTGCCTGGAATACTCAAATTTAATCTTTCAGGTATCAAGTCTTCTAAGGCTTAATCATCAGCTGAAAGTGTTTTGTGTAGTTTCTCCTTTTCTTTTTCAGATTTCTCTTTTCTCAGGATACTCGTGACGAAGTCCTTTTCTCCTTGACTTTGTACACCTATTTCTTGTTTCAGATGAAGAGGAAGTCTTCCCGCCTAATGCTGTGCCTCCAGGTTAGGATGAATCCAACCCCTTCTTTCCCCCTCTTTGTCATTTATTAGTAACTGTCAGTAAAAGGAAGAAAAGGCAGAGCACCCTGCTGAGACAATGCTTAGGCAGAGGCACCAAGTTTTGCCCGTGCCAGGACTAAGAGGGAAAATGTTGGCTTCAGTGGCCACTTTTTGTTTTATGTGAGAAAAATTTTAAAAAGAACCTTCCTTTATGAAATAAATAAGACTCTTAAGTCTTCGATATAAATTTTAGGGACTAAGATGTCTGTCTTCTATTTGCAGCTATGTAGACTTTCCCCCTGTTCTTTAGGTATTAAGATTTTTAAGTTTATTATTGCTTTTTTAAATAAGACATAGTTTTAGAGATGCTTTCATAGTTGAAGCTCTACTGGTTTTTCTATCCAAGCCAACTGCTAGTTTTTTTCTCCCCATCATCAGAAGAGGGTTTGGGGGATCCAAGAAGATTAAAGGCAGAACTCCATTTTTCACCCCCTTCCCTTTGCATGATCCCAATCACACTTTCCTTTCAGGTTTGTGTAGTCGGGCCCTGGAGAGAAAAGATTCAGGTGAGCGCATGCCTGGAGCAAGGCGTCCCCACCTCATCCTAATATAATCACTAATTACCTCATTTCTTGAAGTTGTATTGATTCTAATCTTTGGGGTTTTTTTTCAGTTTGTAGCTCATATAGCAATCTCTCATTAAATTTCCTCTTACAAGAAAACTAATGTGTTGAGAAACAATTAATTTTGCATGATACACACACACAAATTCAGGAATCTGTTATAGCCACATATACCACAAGTTTGTTCATTTTATTACAACTATCATCTTTAACATTTGACAAATACACAGAGATTAAGAAACTTTTTCAGTCTCCATCTGGGGTGAGCTGAAGTTAGATGATAATTCACTTTTTTTTAATAGAATTTTACATACAGTTGATAAAATACCTACAAATACATCCTGTCAGTTTTGCTACAATTCTGTGAGGTTATTTATTCATTCAACAATTTTGAGTTGAGGGCCTACTATGATACTACTATGGGCCTCTGATGGGCTAATTACTTTTGCAGGTATTTGTAAGTATAGAAGTAAACAAAACAATAAAAAGTCCTACCCTTATGTCCCAAATGTGAATGACCACTATTCACTGTTATTATTAATATCACAGACATACAACATAAAATTTTAACATCAACTTTTTTATGTTAAAAAATTATGTAATCTTGACTACATTGCATAACTTCATTGTGAAAATGATGGTCTCCTGTGGACAGAAATATGAAGCATGATTGATACATGACAATTAAAATAACTAAATCTACATTTCCTTCTTTTCAAGAAACATTAACAGGTAGAGTTGGCAACCCATGCATTTTTTTTTCAGTTATTAAGCGGCTGAAACTGAACTCTGAATTCAGCTCTCAGAGCCAGAGGGAATATCTGCAGTTCTCTCTCCTACCCTCCTCACTGGACCTGACTGAGTAATCCAAGCCAAGCACCTGAAGTGCAAAGTAGAAAATGTAAAATAAACTTTATTTTCAGGTTCTCTTTCTTCATGGGAAAGCCTTAAAGAGTTTTTTTTCTTCTTTCAGTTTTTCTGTTTTTCCCTCCCTTTCAGGACGTTCCTAGTATTCTTAAAATTTGTACCTGCAGGTCATGATCTGTTATTAATATTATATTGTCAAACTATGGCCACATCTATACAACCCTAATAGAATTGTCTAATTATACAATAGCAAGGAATTTAGAAATACCAGGCCAGGCTTAGTTGTCTGACTTTTCCTGGTTGACCTGCAAATTGACCCACACAATTCTGTTGTTATATAAATGCGGCCTTAGCGTCAGTCACCTGGAAAAATACTGAGAGTACTGCTTTAATATTCTTCCCACCATTATTTATCTGTTAGGGGACAGGTAGGATGGGGACATAAATGAACCATGGCTCCAACAAAGACAGAGTAACAACCTACCTCAAAAGTTTTATTATTTCTAGAAATTAGAGAATATTTCTTTATCCCATTATGGAAGAGATTTCTGTAAGAATGGGAATCTGTCATTCTCTACTGATGGCTGCAGGGGAGATGGAAAGAATGATGTAACGTTTATTAGACAAAGAAAAGCTTCAGCATTGATGAAAATGACAAATCCAGGTAAGTCTGCCTATGAAGAATTGAGCCCTGAAATGATCCTTTTCCTCCTTTCTGCTCATTAGAATGGTCTCTTGGGGAATCACCTGCCACAGAAGAACATGAGAAGCAGAATGCCAATTCTCAGCTATCCACCCTGTTCGTGGAAAAGCCTCAAACAGGAACAGTGAAAGTTGGTGAGTGCCAAGTGTTAAAACCTGCTTTTTAAAAAAATGCTGGTGAGATTCACATAACATAAAATTAACTATTTTAAAATGAACAACCAGTGGCTATTAGCACACTCAGTGTTTTGCAGCCTCTACCTGTCTAGTTCTAAAACATTTTCGTCACCCCAAACAGAAACCATGTATTAAACAATTACTCCTCATTTTTCTTCCCCTCAGCCTCTGGCAACCTGGATTTGGGTTCAGATAAGTTTTCTCGTCTGTCAAACAGAGATAACACTCACTACCTGTGAAGGAATTTGAACAGTGCCTGGCATGTCTTAAAGCCCTGAGCCATTGTTTGCTGTTATTACACTACACCTCATCCCATAAGACAATTACAAATCTGCACACACATTGGATCATAATGTGTAGTATCTCAAAGAAGCTAGTCCAGCAGATGGTTCAACTTTGGGAACATGCATTCAAAAATACTGATCACACACCTCCTATTCAAACACTATTCTGAACACTGAGTATTCCATGGAAGCGCTCAGAACTTAACCGTTTTAATGAGAGGAGTACACAGCAAGAAATTAAAGAGATAATCACAAAAGCCAAGTGCTGTGAAAGAAATAAACAGCATGGTGAGTTAAAGAACACCTTGGGTGTCCAGGAATTTTAAACAAATAAATTTTTATAAGAAATATATTGACATCAGCACTAGCCTTTGACACTTTACCAAATAGTATGCACATAAGCACATGGCTGACTATATTCTTTCAGGTCTAGAATGTAGAAGTGCCCTGCATGTGAATGGAAATGTTTGCTCACCCCGTGTTTCGGGAAGACATCAAAGTGTTGGGATGGCTACCGGGCTAGAGTTGTGATGTCCTTAGGATCTAATCACGAATCAGTCAATTCAAATAGATTGACAGGTTTATTTCAAAAGGATCAGTTTCATTTAGTCATAATCTTATAATTCCAGACTTCCCATCACTTATCTAATAAAAAAATTTGAAAGAATTTATGTTATATATATATATATATATATATATATATATATATATATATATATATATAATTTGTGGGGTTTCTTCCTCATTTTTATTTCATATAATATAAAAGTAAACAAAAATTATTTCTACCGATTAACCCATAGCTCCTTTTTTGCTCCATAAACACAAGCTGGAGTATACTAAAACCTTCCCTATTCATTAAAAAAAAAAAAAATCAGGACCATTTCATGCACAATTCCAGGGTCACCAGTCCCATCATAGTATATGCAGTGCAGTCTGTGTAACTCCTTTCAGTTTAGAGCAAAACAAATGAGTTTTTTAAAACAGTCTGAATCACTTGTGCTTTTTCTAGGTGACAATATCAGCTTTATTGCCAAAGTCAAGGCTGAAGATCTTCTTAGAAAACCCAGCGTCAAATGGTTCAAAGGGAAATGGATGGACCTGGCTAGCAAGGCAGGAAAGCACCTCCAGCTGAAGGAAACCTTTGAAAGGCAAAGTCGGGTATGGCCCTGAACTCCTGGCACAGGAGCTTAGTTTGCTCGTCTTTTTTGTGTGGGTAGAAGGTCATTTTCAGGTTCAGCTTTGAGAGATTTCAGTTCCAGAAAATTCTCTTGGAGTTACCTACCATTCCTAGCGTCTACAATCTAGTGTGGTTGCCCTGTTGTGCCCAGGGGCTCTGGGGCACTTTGATCTCTCCCCTATTAAAAACATACTACTGGAATCCCAGATACAGACAGGTCTTTAAGACAATGCTGAGGAATTTGGAAAATAACTAAAATGCGATGGTATCTTTCTGTTGGCAAGGTAGGGCTGAAAGGTGTCCCGATGCATTTCATTGCAGGTGTACACATTCGAGATGCAGATCATCAAGGCCAAAGAGAACTATGCAGGAAACTACAGATGTGAGGTCACCTATAAGGATAAGTTTGACAGCTGTTCGTTTGATCTTGAAGTACACGGTAAGAGAGCTTTCTCATCTGGATAAACGTGGCATCTTTTTTTTTTTTTTTTTTTTTTTTAAATGGGGTATAAGGAGATGGAGGAGAGGAAGGTCATTTAATACCATGAGATTGTGAAAATAAAGTTTCCTTTAAAACGGTGTGTGTTTCTGATTGTGGTAGTTTCAGCAAGCCTGCTGAATTAAGTTGTTATGAGACAATTTATAAAAGGAATTTGGGGATTTTATTGCCAAGTATCTCTTGTCCATGTTATCTATTCCTTCCATCTCCCAGATAAAGGCTGATGCCAATTTTTTGCTGCTACTGAATGTACCTGTTTCTCTGGGTCCACTTATTCCCACTCAGGTTTGGAGATAAGCTAATATGGTACGAGGATGTCAGGATACCCAGGTGGGAAGGAGGATTTTTCTTATAAGGACTAACGCCAGATATGGAAATTCTCTATCCATATGCTCTGTGTACTGCTTGGAGGGAATTTAGTAGGGATAAATGTAAAGTTGTACATGGAGATTGGAGAGGGAGGGGAACGCTTCTATAAATATACACAGGGAAAGTTAATGTGGCAGCAAAAATCATACACTTAAGAGGAATCCAGTGTGATGTGGCCACAAGAGACAAAGCTGATGTAATTTAAAACTGGGCCGTTACAAGTGATAGAGACTCTAGGTTTAGGAAATGATATTCCTCTCTGCAGTATGCTTCTTGTTCCACATTTGGAATAATGCTTTGGCCGTGGGCACCATACCTCCACCGGGATCCCTTCTGGAGGAGGGTAACCAACCAGGAGGATGGAGAATTCAGAAACCATGCCCTATTCAGCTTGAATCTGTGGGTGAAGGAGATCAAATATATGTGACTCACTGTGAACAGGGAAGGGCTTTCACACAGAAGAAGGCTAAGGTCATTTTCCATGTACTTGAGAAGTGTTTAGGCAGATTAGAATCAAAAGGTGGAAATTATGAGAAGGTGAATTTTGTGTTAACATTAGATTGAGCTCTTTTGCTAAAGCTCTGTAGACAACAACAGAAGGTTGTAAGATTCTCTTTCTGACAGATGTGAAGCAGAAGCTGTGTGATCATGGGTGGAGGTACTATCGAGATTTCTTTATTAAGTGGGAATGTGGTCCTGAGCAGTGCTGCTTCAACCTGGCCGGGCATCTCTGAGCATCCCTTGAAGGGATTTTTAAGAATATTGATTTCTGGGTGCCCATCTCTGCTCTGGTGAATCAAAATCTCTAGCAGGGAGATCGAGAAGCTGGTATTTTTGAAGTTCCTCAGGTGATGCTAATGGGCAGGCAGGTGGAATGACAATGGACTAAGGTAACTCCTAAAATCCTTTCATTGATTCTGTGTAAGGAGGGTAGGTTACGGTCTCTCAGCAGCTCAGGCCTCCAGGGCAGCCATCCGCACCTCACTTGGCCTTCCTTGCATCTCAGAAATCCCCACAGCCTGGAAAAGAACTGAACCCAAAACTGCCTTCTTAATCGTATTTATTTTATTGTTTTCTTTCCTTTTAAAGAATCTACCGGGACTACTCCAAACATTGACATCAGATCTGCTTTCAAGAGAAGGTAACTTGAAAGGGGTATTTTAGGTAGCTTTTGTATAACATGAAATTGGAAGATTTTCAAAGCACACTTTCCCTTCCTTCATCCTCTATATTCCAAACACAAACAACGCTTTTCACTGTAGTTAAACATACCACATATTCAAAAGTTACTGTTCTAGAAAAGCCATGGGTTTAAGGCCAAATCAAGTATGTACTGATTATTCTTAAGAATATTCTTGTTATAGTGAAGCTTCCATTTTTGCAGGTTTCACAGTTGCCTTATAAAGACAGACTTTCAATCTATTCATATGTGGCTTCTTCCTTAATTGCATTATTTCCCACTAAATGGCCAAAAAAGATAAATATAAAGATACACACTTTATATAGCATCAGTTAAGTAATGTCAGAAAGCTTATATTGCTTTTCATTTTGAAAACACTTAATGAAGCTATTAAGCCATGAGCTCAAAAAGCCACAATTAAGTAGCTACTGAAGTTAACATTATTTAAGTATTGAATTATCCTAAATGAAAGACTACTGAAACTGGAATAAAAACCACTATAGAAAGGCAAATACTGATACCTACTTGATTTGTTTTGCAACTGCCAAGGCTGAAAAATCAGGTCAAGGAAAAAAAATGAAAACATTTTTCTAGTCTATGAGAAATGGAACTAGCTTCTTCCTGTCATTATTTTACTCTCTGTACTTAATTCTTCCATAATATAAATTCCTTAATGAGAGCAAATATTTTGTTTTTCCTACGACTAAATCCATATAGTTTTGTTGAATAAGGAAAATCATCCCAAACTATTATAAAACGATGATTTAGTCAGTTAGTAGAAGGCATCATTTCCCTCCTAAATTATGAATAAACGAAAATATTTATTTACTTGAAAAATATATTTAATATTATCTGATCAATCAATCGGTATTTTTTTTAAGTCATAACATTCAAATCCTAGTAGTTTCCTTTCACCTAGCCTTCACCCCATGTTCAGCAAACAGAGAGATCTGAAACTGTGTTCATACCGTGTACAGTGTATTTTAGGAGAGGGAAACATAATCTAGAAATGTGTTTACTTCAAAAGATCTTCTCCAAATACCTGCTATTAAAGAAATTTTGAAAACACATTATTTGAGTTCAGTTCGTATGACTTACATTTTATACACACTGTTTTTGAACCCGCAGACTCTTTCCTTAGAAACTTAATTAACATTTGTAAAGAGCAGGAAACAAAATCTTCATTAAAACATTAAACATGTAAGTAAATATGCAGTGTCATTTAAGTGTCAGCTCCATAGCTTCTATTTAAGAAATCACAAAGATGGCTGCATGCCTAATTTAAGATGCATTTCTCTAGAGGGAAGCCTTCAAATTTTCCTAATAAAGGGCTCATCCACAATTCAAAGACAAATTTTCGAAGAATCTGTTTTACAAGGTATAATTATTAGCAAGAAAGTGAAACATTTGTAATGATTTCCCTTTGAAACAGAAAGGAATGCATCTTTTAAAAAGCTCTACGCTAGCTCCATTTTTATGTTATGTTGGTATCACATTATCCAATTCATCTATTGGTGGACCCAAAGAGGTTACCTTTGAATATAAGCTTGTGCTTATATATTTGACACTGGTACACTTCACCCTCCAAGCCAATCTCTGTTAGACATGACTAACAGAGATCAGCAAAAGTCCTTTGCTTTTCACACAGGTATGTTTCTAGAGGCCCCCTTACTTGCAAAAACAAAGTACTTTGTGTTGTTTGGCTTACGTGCATTTGTGTTACTCCGTTTTAACACAAATCCAAGTCGTTTTATATATGCAATCTACAAAAACGTGTCTTCTGAAGTCGTAGAGTGACACAAGCTCCTCGTGTTTTCTTTTCCCCAAGTACATATTCCAAAAATTTTAAATGTCACTTGTGTGAAAAGAAATAGTTTGTGTTGAATTAGTCCCATGACTTGTGTGCTGATACAAAATTGCATATACGTTATATGTAGAGTGTTTGGGGGAATCTTGTGTATGTGTCTCAGCATTAAACGCAGATTTGCTTTTCTTTTGTTAATGACAGTGGAGAAGGTCAAGAGGATGCAGGGGAACTTGACTTTAGTGGTCTCCTGAAACGTAGGTGAGAACCAAGTGATGGAGTGAGGCGCTGTGGCCTGGAAATCTTTTAGATGCCCACTCAGAGAAGTCAAGTTTAAACTAGATGTGTTTCAAAGAATTTCTCATTTCTTAAAATGTGTTTTGCTTATAGAATATAACAGAGTCAACTAAGAAAGAGACAGACAAACAACCGCATACTAATCTGTTTAAGATTTTAGCTGATGCTTTAAAATTTTCTTTTTGAACGTTTTATGAGTCTTCGCATATTTTCTTAGTTGGGGATGAAGAGATTGAAAACTGAGACAGAACACTTAAATACCTAGAAACCTCTGATTTCTCTCATGAGTTCTCTCATTTCAATCATAATTCCCTGTGATAACTGAATAAATAAAGTCTCCATTTTCCTGCCTTTGATATTGGACCGAAAAATCAATTTCACAATTTTGTTAGATGTCTCTGCAGGTATATATATTTAAAGGCAGGCCTAGTTTAATATAACATTTATGATTTACTGTATTTCATCAAATCTAAGACACCATTCATTTTAAGATATACCTGTATTTTCTAAATCACTAAGCAATAAAATTGCTCCAAATAGTTTATTACGATACAGTATTGATTACAAGGTACATCTTTCTTTCAGAGGTGTTTAAAATGTGCATTTTAGAAGAGATAAAATATGATAGTAAAATGGAAGTAAATATTTAGTATTATCACTCACACTCCCTTAATATTGTTCTCTCTTGCAATAAAATTTCTGTAATTCCATATGGATATTTAGCACGTAATCGTTTTATGGGATTTCTGTCCATATATTTGCATATATATAATCATATCACATATGATATTATATATAAAGTTATACATACCTAGATATTTAATGCAGAAACAACAAAAAGAAATTGATTTTTGCTTGGATTGTGTTTATCTAGCACGATTGTAAATAAACAGTAAAATTATAATTCTAAATTAATGATATATACTATTGATATCAGTTTTCATTTATGGTTATCTAGGCTTGCTCTGGTTTTTAAAGGAAGATAGTAAAACTATGCTTCACAACAAATCACAAATAGTAATAACTGAGTTTGTGGTTATACTCAAGTTAGTTGGATGACTTTATTTAAGTTCTAATGGATGAAAAATTTACCCAAACTCTAAACATTTAGGTTGAGAACAGAATTGTTAACAAGTGCAATTTATTAATTACCAATGGATATTAGCCAATCAATAGACCTTGGCAGTATCAAATACATCTTTCATCCTTTGGATACTTCAAATAAACATTAGCCTCAATAATATTTGTTAACTCCCCAAATTTATTTAAAGCAATAGTATTTGAAGTGACCTTATTCACTCTTCCTCATTCTATAGGTGAGAAACCAGGGAATAGAAATGTTGAGTAACTTACCCCAAGTCACACAGCCTAGTTAGAGGCAAGTCAGGGACCTAAATCCAAGTTTCCCTTTTCTAAGTCAGCTCACTTCCTGTGACTCCATATGAGAAATACCACTCTGAATTGGCCTCAGAAGTAGATGCTTCAGTTCATAACATAAATTGACACTTCATGAAGACAAGAGAAGTTTTTTTTTGTTTTTCCCTGCAATTACTTACTCAACCAGGAAAATACCAAATATTTTCGTTATGTAGAATATAATGTTACAGGTGACGGGAGGAAAACCAGTGCCTTCCAGTGCCTGGCACACAGAAAGGGATGAATACATATTTGTGGGATGGAAAAGTAGTGGTAAAAATATGAATTCAAGTCTCAACTCTATCATTTACTAATTACATGACTTTGATCAAGTTATATGTCCTCTCTGAGACTTGGTTTCCACATCTGTAAATGCAGAGAATGAAAACTACTTAATAGAATTATTATGGGAATTAAATAAATGTAAAAGGCTTGGCTCATAGTAGATGTCAAATAAATATTCACTTCCACGAAAATTGTGACATTTTCCCTTGAAGAGCTTATATTCATAAAGAGACAAAATACACACACACTAATCAATCAACCGATCAAAATGTGATACAGTATATTATTAAATGTCATGCTCCGATTGAAAAGGAAAACGGAAAAAAGAACAGACTAGTTCTACCAGTAGTTTGCAGAATAAAAGATATCATCTAATTAATGGTGAAAATGACTAAAGAAAATAATTACTAGAAAACATGGGGAGAGAACATGTCTCCAGTTCTCATTTTCTTTACGTATATCCCTTAATTATGATTTGTACTCATAATTAGATTATTAACATAAGCCTATATTCATTTAATATACTATACTAATCCACAATATAACTTTAGAAGTTGTGTTTTCGTACTAATTTGAGAATTGCATATGTTTTCATTGTGGTAATGACACATGGTTACCATTTCTACTCCTTCAAGAGAGTGTGGCAAAATCCCTATCTGAATAAGTATCATTACGATCAACAATACAACAAAAGATCTCCTTGCCCTGAAAAAAGCCAGCATATTTCAAAGAGACGTTAGCTAAATCCGAGTAAATCTTTTGGGCATCATCTTGTTAAGGGATTTGACCTATATAAAAACTTGCAAGTTTTATTCTACATAAAATTTCTATAACTGCTTTGTACTTCACTAGGATCATCAAGTTGTAAAAATTTTGATGTAGATGAAAGAACTGTGAAGGTTATCTAGGTCAATCCCAGTGCTTGGAAGAGGATCGGGAATACCTATAGAATTTTCTCCCTACTCTAAATTAATGTAGCCAAGCAGATAGGGCCATCTGCAGCCATCATGGTTCTGAATGAATTAAGGAAATGCCATAGGTGGGAGTCTATGGCATATTGGACCTCACATTCCAATACAAAATGAGGAATACTTCAGTCTTGCAATTTCTGATTCAATTAAGTGATGGAGCGAAAAGGAAGAAGGAATACGCAAGAGGTCTTCAGTGTTCACACATAAAATTTGATAAAATTAAGAATATGGTAGAGTGGAGTATATTTTGGTGTTTTAATGGAAAAAAAATGGTGAAGATGATTGGTTTTATGAATCTAGCAACAAAACCTGAGAAATTACCGAAAATGGTGATTTTTATGACTGGTTTCCATCACATAAATCTTTACCTCATGGATCTAGGTATGCCTCAGTGCTTGACTTTTATATCATTTTAGCTATTTTAATTTAGTTTTATACCTTTCACCAGTGTCAGAAGGATACTTGAAATGTGTATGTGTATAATTGTGCTCGGCTAAAATACAAATTTAACACAATGTGTATGTAGTACGGCATAATTTTAGATTGGGGACTATATTGAGACTGGAATGTGACAAAAATAGAGCACTAATAAAGTGGATTGAGGAAACACCCTCAGAGAATATATACATATGTACATACATACACATTTTAATTGCAATCCTCCAAGACTGCCTATAAAACATTTAAAAGATGTATTTGAAATTTCGACTGCCTTCGGGCAGTAGCTTTGGTAGATCTGGCAAATTATTACCAATATTCCAACTTCAGGACAATTTTCTTAAGCATTTCAATTTCACCATGTTAATACAGGGCGTTGTTATTTCAGTGAGAGGAAGATAATACTTGTGTCTTGAGTTTTTAAGAGGCACATTTTCCTAATGGTGTCGCCTAGTCCTTTCCACAAAGGTTACTGATGGACCAATGACCTCTCACTTCCTTCCACATTCCAGATTAGCCTCAGCAACCTCCCCACTGGGCAAAAAGACTTACGTGACAATGGAAATTAGATATTCAGAAGTCATCCTTGCCTAACTGCACCCTAAACTCTGTGCTAATATTTATATTCTCCTCCTTTTCCCCATGATTGCAAGCCAGTATTTCCTCATTAGAAACTCTGAAACAGGTATAACTCATGTGACAATGCAAACATATGTAATCCATCATTTGCTAACATGATAGCATGAATCTGTTTTCACACTGATGTTTAAGATGTGTTGACCAGTTTTGCTGTAAAGTCATATTCAAACCAGCATTATTCACAGTAAGTAGTCACAATAACATTTCCAAATTAACCTGATAAAAGGTCAATTAAGCTTAAACAAACTCAGGACTATTTAGCCAGTAAGGAAATCAATTTAAATTATATTTTGCGTTTACACTAAGTTTCTTTCCCTAAAGAGTGTTTATTCCTGAGTTTTGTTTCATTTTTGGTTTTAAAATAAGGGCATACAAGTGTACTTTAACTCTTACTTTTTTTAGTTACATATGTTCTTTCTATGTCCTGTATGTTCTTTTGTCAGTGATTGAAATTTGGAGTCAGAATTTTGATAATTACACTAAGAAGTTACTTTCCCCTTGTTCATGGAACACTTAACCATTTGCTTTAAAGTTTAACATTTATATCTTTATGATTGACATCCAGCCTTCTTCCCAAAAAGTTCAAGACAGTACTTTAAAATGAAATATGAAAAAAAATTTTGACCTCATTCTCTTTTTCCTTTGACAATTTAGAAAAAAAAATCTTTTAAAAAGCATTTGTATCCACAAAAATCATATGAAAAATAAACAAAAGGCCCTGAGTGGCAGTTTCAAATATTTTTTGGATGAAAAAACAGCAAAAAATGGTTAATGTACACATGGTAAGAGAAATGCTATTTGCAAAATCCAAAGGTTTGGAGTACTGTACTTATACTCTCTCCAGATACAGACAGCTAGCATATGTACACCAATGAAGGTAGAGAGAATTTTTCTTTCATAGACCAATATTTAAAATTTCTAGTTCTTAATCTACTTTTCAAAACTATTTCAATACCCATATCCTAGATGAAAATTGATCTTAAGTTCCTGAAAATCTCACCTTCTAGACTTTCAAGTTAATAAAAAGTAAAAATATCTTCAAGATATTTCCTGATATCCTCCTCTCTGCCTAATATTGTGTTTTTCTCTAGGAAAACAAGAGTGTTAATATAACTGCACACATATCTGATCTTTAACTACCTGGAAGTTTCTCCTGAGACTTCAGGAAAAGCAAGTAGGCTTTCTTCCCAGTTTAAGTACTCAGGCACTAAACAGAAAATCCATACCATATTGCGACCTTCCTTGTGTTTAAGAGCCAGTGAGCAGCTACTAAAGTAGGCAATGGTTCTCCCCGGTTAGGGAGGTGAAGCAGCACGAGGAAGAACCCGAGATAGACGTGTGGGAATTGCTGAAAAATGCGAACCCCAACGAGTACGAGAAGATCGCCTTTCAGTACGGCATCACCGACCTGCGCGGCATGCTCAAGCGGCTCAAGCGCATGCGCAGGGTGGAGAAGAAGAGCGCAGGTGAGGCCGCCCGGGAAGCGTGGCCATGTGGGCCGCGTCCTGTGCCCGCGAAAGACGTGACCGTGAACCCCAGCGGGTGATCCTCTTTACCCCTGGGTTTGGGGTGGGACTGGATGGGGTAGGATTTGCAGGGGTTATGCTTCTCTTAGCTACCTTTGGCTCCAGGTGGAGTAGTTCACTTCCTCACACAGCACTGGCCATGCAGGTAAGTAGTGTCAGAGGGTTTAAGATAACAGAAGAATCACGTTAAAGTAATGCCAAATACGGTATATAAGGAAATCTTAAATATTCCCACTGTCACTGGGAATTTCTCAGCGGCCTTTCTCCAGCCTCCATATCTTCCTCACTCTCAAATTCTTTATTCTTATTTAAGCAGAGTAGATGCAATGTCTTCTTGTTTTACCATCCTATCTTTATACCCATTTGATGGGGCGAGAGGAATTCACGTCTCACACTTAATAAGATTATCCAAGTGTTTTGTAAAATAGTTATGCTGCTCCCTAAAGATCTAAAGTAGGTGCAGTTTGTTGTTTTAATTACCTTTAAAAAGAAAAAAAGCACTTTGAGATGTTGAAATTTAAAATTAAAAAACACATTTTACATTGATCATTAACTCTTCCAAGTTTCCTATTTACTTGGTCATTCTCAGTTACTGGTTTTGTGACACATCCAGTTAACATATCAAACCTATTATTGCTTGTTAATGTTCAAATAGAATTTAAAGAATATCATCACCTCTTTTTAAAAATCTGCCCTTTACTTTCTTCTTGCTGCAGTGTAGCTGGCCTATCTTGACAGATATAGGTAATTTCCACCACAAAGAAAATTTTTTTATTTTAATGAAGTTAAAATGATCAATTTTTTATTTCATGACTACTAGGTGTGTATGAAAAAGGATTATTATTAAAAAAAAATCTTGGGGTGGCCGGTTGACTCAGTGGTTAGAGTGCATTACTCATAACAGCACGGTCACAGGTTCGATTCCCACATGGACCAGTTAGTTGCGCCCTCCACAACTAGAATGAAAACAACAACTTGACATGGAGCTGATGGGTCCTGGAAAAATACACTGTTCCCCAATAAAAACCATTAAAAAAATTCAAAAAAAAAATCTGCCCTTTATTCTAAACCTCACTGTAAACTGGTAGAGAAACGGCCCCAGAGAAATACAGAAGTGTTTTGTTTACATAACTCAGCCATGGCCACTATCTGAACTTTTTTATTCCTGAGAGGTGTGGAACCAGATGGCATCTCTGTCCCCCCACACTGAACTTCCTTATTCTTATCACTTAGCTCTGAATTGATGCCTTGAGGTATGTGATAAATAACTTTTTTGTAAAGCTATCATTTCTTCTATCATGTTAAAATTTGACAAAGTGAGCTTGTTTAAGCAACAGTGTAAAAAGGCTGGCATGACATCTTCAAAATGCAAGCATGACAACTTCACCAGTTATTTCACACTTAAGGGTATTTTCCAAACTGTCTAAATGAGAATTATTATCTTTGAAATCTGAAAAATTATGAAATTTAAAAAAGAAGTTTACCTCTGTTTAGGACTTTTCAAAGACAGTATTTAAAAAAAAAAACAAAAACACCAGCAAGCATTATGTTCTGTGTTATTTAAAATGTTTTAAAGTACTGAGTTCCCAATTATACATGGAAGGGTGTTTTAAACATGCCACTATTTGGGCAAATATCCACAGTACAAAAACTCTGATAAACTTACTATTTCAGTTAGTCAAAGGCATTCGATTTAATCTTATGAGTTGTTGAATTTATCTCACAAATTCCATGACGAAAAACTATCTGTGGCAAAGAAGTATTATACAAAAGCACTACCAGTGATCCTGACAGTAATCATGCTAGTTCAATTTCAAGTTCAATTTCATTTGGATGCTTTATATCATACCATTCCCTTAAGGGTTAGGACAATCATTTGTAAAGCCTTCCAGTAATTATTTTCTCTTGTTTCTTCCAAAAACATGTGGATTCTCTTTAAAAATTATAACCATCTTATTGTACATAAATCAACAGAATTTTAAAATATAAGTGATAATTTGGAAGGTTCCAATTTTTTTTCCAAGTCTCAATTTTTCATTTTGTTTTAGATTCTTGTACATATATTGACTATTTAAATTTATAGCATATATATGCACATATTAACATAGTTTTGCTTCTTCTCTCTACTAGCTTTTGCAAAAATTCTTGATCCTGCATATCAGATTGATAAAGGAGGCAAGGTTAGGTTCGTTGTGGAATTGGCAGATCCAAAGTTGGAGGTGAAATGGTATAAAAATGGTCAAGAAATTCGACCCAGCACAAAGTAAGTGGGGCTTTGCAAATAATCAATTGATAACTACATAAATCAAACAGTAGTTTGACTTAATTTTCTATGAATAAAAGTGCTTTTTAGTTAAAACTTTATAATACAAATTCATATGGAGGGCGAGTAAAAACTTTCCATGTATTTTAGAACCATTAAAATTATAGCGCTATGTAAATTAAAACTTGTTTAATGTTTTAATTCTACACGAACTATTTCAGGTGATTCCCAATTATGGTTTTGTGTCACTATAGGTTATATGTGATTATTTAAGAGCATTGCCCAACTTCTCCCAATTAAAAAAAATTTTTTTTGAAAAAGTTTGAAATACATATTTGATAATACCAACTGGGAATCACACCTTATAATTAGATAACTTTAGTTTTTCCAGAGTAGCATCTAAAGCCTGTGTTTTATTATTTCTTGGCCTCTCCCCAATGAAGGAGACAAACTAATCCCTGATGTCTCATGGTATCTATTATGAAACTGCTTTACAGAGATCCTTCTCAGCCTGAGAGATTTTCAACTCTAATATATATTTTTAAAAAGTTAACAGGAGGCAACATGCCCATTTATAAAAGACTTTAATCCTGAAAATCTGTCACTTCTGTAGTACAATTAGGTGGCTTCCCATTTCTTAAAGTGGTCATGTCTACAGAGTGACTTTGTGATGTTTGTATCTGGTAAAAATCTCTTGAAGGAGGCCTGAATTTACCAAAAACATAATTTTACTTGGTTATCTTTATCTAGCAAATGTCTAGTGTTTCGTTCTTAAAGTCTTCAATTTGCAAATTTTCCAAATGAAATCTTTTTCTTTAGTTTATTATAATGCCCTGTGATCCATAATCCAGATCACAGATAATTAAGTTTTGCAATCTTCTTGGCTTTTAGTGCTGTGTTTCCAAATACCCAAGTATTTTTCTTGGTAGATGGTAACTGGGATATGATGACACTCATTCTTAAGCTTATTTAAGAGAATATCACATTCTATACTATTACTGTCTATCTTAGTGATTAAATTCATATTATTGCTTATATTGTGTAATTATTTATTCACCCCCTAAAATCTGTGTCATTGGGCGAGGGAAGGATTGGAATTAATGAATAAGATCAAGTCTCTGTCCCTCCACAAAGGAGATGAATTGGTCATTTTTTAAAATTTAGAGTTAACAATCTCTTTGACAATCTCAACCAACCCTATTTTTCAACAATGGATTAAAAAAATTAAATAGAAAATATGCAAGTACTGTTTATACTTGAATAAAAAAAAACCTTGTCTAAAAGAAAATAACAGAAATAATATATTAAATATAAATGTGCATATATATTACATTATATATTATAAAGATAAATGGTTTCATGTTTGATGTTTATTAAACTATTTAAGATATGCTGCATAAATGGCAGATCAAAATTATATCCCTATCTTTTAAGCATTATCAAATTATAAGCCAAATTTGTTGACAATAAAAAAAAGAATAAAATGAAGTTCATGGACTCTATTTATCTTCCTCCTATTTAAAATAGATACATCTTTGAACATAAAGGATGTGAAAGAATCATGTTTATCAATAACTGTTCGCTAACAGATGACTCGGAGTATTATGTAACAGCTGGTGATGAAAAATGTTCCACTGAGCTCTTTGTGAGAGGTAAAGTGAAATGTCTTACTGGAGTCATCAAGAGCTGATGGCTTTCCTTATCCCAGGGCAAATAATCAAAATGAAAGTGATGAGGTGAGCTCTTGAGCTCCAGAACAGAGCTGGTAGCACCTCTAGACATGGTTTCATTTAGGTGTTAGATTGGCTCTGCATTGAAGCTTCTCTACACTGGCAATTACTGTGTATCCTAATTAATCTTCAGGTTTGTTGATAAAAAGCCAAGGGGAGGACAAAAAAACTGCTGGGTAAAAATGCCTGGAGGTTTTGACTCAAGCAAGGAGTATTTTGCAATATAATTATTCTGGTTATAGCTTCTGAAACGCAACAGAGTCTACAGGATAATCGTCATTTCACACACTCAGCTGATCACAAACAGATCTGTCTTGAAACCAGCTTCATAAGTAAAAGGGCATCAGTGCTTGGCACTGAGAGCTCTGAAGACCAGTATTTACTAAGACATTGTGAAAAGAGCTAGAGGGTGCCTGTGAAGTCAGGGATAACTTCTTTTCTTTGTGAGGCCCTCTGATTGAGACAACCCTGCAATCTCTATCATCCATCTAGAACCAAATCAAAGAATTTTAGTATTATAGTTCTCCTTCATCAGAAATGTCTACCACCTGATATTTTATTTGCCAAAGGGATGTTTTTCTGCTCTCTAGAACAATAATATATCTGTTTAACTCTCTTCAGAGTTATGAGAAAATTGTGGAAACTTACCCAGGATTGCCAGCTATACATTTTGCCAAGAAAAGTAAAAAAAAAAAAAAAAACAACAACAAAAACCACCCAAAACCCCACAAAACCTCACCTACTCTCTACCACCATCTAACTATAATTCAGTGGTATGGTTCTTACTATTGATTTTTCGTCTGTGAACAGATACAGGGTCATAAGTGGTTTTTGGATATTTAATGATTCTGATTCTCTCTTTTTTCACACTAGAGCCTCCAATTATGGTGACCAAACTATTGGAAGATACAAATGCTTACTGTGGGGAGAAAGTGGAATTAGAATGTGAGGTATCTGAAGATGACGCCAATGTAAAATGGTAAATAGCTTTCCTGAGGTCTGTTCATTTTTAATAGACACACAAAAAAAGTACCTTCATAGTTTGGAGAATAGGAAATTGCTTTTACGGATATGAAAAGAATCTCAATCTCATTTGTATTAGTAGAAATGGTAACTAAAACTACACTGATGGGGTTTTTTTGTTTTTCTTTTTTTCCATCTATGAAACTGAAAAAAGATCCAGAAATCTATATTGGTAAGGATGTAGGGAAGTGGGTACTTACTAATAAATGGATGGCTTAAGTTTGCCTAAGTCTGTTTAAATCCAAAACCCATGGATGCTCTTTACCTCTCTACCATGCTGCTTCTACTGTGTCATACTAGCAACTTACCTGAAAAAATGTACCTTGTTTTTCATTTTATTCCTAGTCACTTGATTGTGAGTTCCTCAGAAAAATATTTTAGACTAAGAATCACCAATTATTTTTTTAAATAAAAGGCAAAAAATTTTGGTCAGATAGGAAGTGTTTTCTCAAGTTCTCTGTGAGTCACCTCAAAATTAAAGACTGGAAGATTCAGAATCCTAACATGAAATGCTTTGTTGAGAAGTACAGTAGATCACATAACAGTAATCTTTAGTATTTGGTACAAAGTAGATTTTTTTATTCTAATCTAGAATCATAGCTATCTTTAAAATGTATTAAAACGTTATTCTCACCCGTGTACCTCAAAAGCCAAAACATGAGTAATATCTACTCTTAGCATCTTCATCTAATTGATCTTGAGTGGAAAGAGGGGGCTTATGTTCCTTTAATGTAATTTTGTAGACAACATTTGTTATAATATTAATGCATTGATAGATTGATTTATACATTCTTTAATTCAACAATTAGTGCCAGACACTCTGCAAGACACTGGGATATAGGAAAAACAAGACCAATAGGTCCGACTCCCGAAGGGCTTTTATAACATTGTTTTTAATAACCTATTTTAACCCAGGTTTAAGAATGGTGAGGAGATCATCCCGGGTCCAAAATCAAGATACAAAGTTAAAGTTGAGGGCAAAAAACACACTTTGATCATAGAAGGAGCAACCAAGGCCGATAGTGCAGAATATTCTGTAATGACAACAGGAGGACAATCATCCGCTAAGCTTAGTGTTGACTGTAAGTAAGACTTCCTTGGATGGCTCCCACATTGGCTTACTAATGGTGTTGCATTTGTTAACTCAGCTTTAAGAAAGTTTCAATTTATTTGATTTCTACTTGTGGCAATTTTAAATATGTAAAATTAAATTCCATTCTATCTGAGTGTCGATGTCATACCCATCAAGGTCTCTGAGAAAAGAACCGACTACTCAGTTTAACAGTGGAGCACCAATATTGGGATGGAAGTGTTAAAATCACCTGCTGAACAAGTTACTCAAATGGTTGAGAAATATTTTATTCCCAAACCATATAAATAGATGATAAATACTTAGATATTATATCAAATCTTGATAATGTTTGCTTAATCCATGGGTAAACTTGCTATCTATACATTAAATAAACATTCAACACTTTGCAACTACATTTGGGGTGAAAAGTTACTCAAATTAATGGGCCTCAATTGAGCACATTGTAAGAGCTAACTTGCTAATCTGCTTCGGAGGCATGAGAGAATTAATGTACTTCCCCAAATGCCCACTATTGGTAGTCAGTTCCTAGCAGCAGAGAAAGTCCTTTCCAGTTAGCCATGAGAATTAAAATAGCAAATCCCATGAGAAGATTGATAATACAGGAAAAGCAGAAATCCTGCTTTCTTTCTTCTTTCTTAGACCAGTTGCAATTCATATGATCACAGAATAATTCAGAAGTAATTTCAGTACACTCTCTATGCTTCATGGAATGGTAGCCATTTTACTTTAATATCAAAAAAAGTTTACAACCATAGACATATCCTTATCAATATTTGTATCCATTGAAAGCAATTACAGTTAGTTCTGCTGTAATGGAACATATGTATTTCTAAAAATCACTGTGCTAATACAAAGTCATGCAATAAAAACCATATGGCTATTGGGGAAAGTGGAGTTATGGGCACAACACTCAAAATTTTTGTCAGTGACACATTAAAAAAGAAATCAAAACAATAAGAACCTAACAAAAAATAGTAGCATAGTTTATAAATGTTAAATGGTTAATAAAAACTACAATGAATATGGCATTTTACCTTGAAAAAGACCTGAAATTTGTTTATGGAAGCAGTGTCGGAAGTTTTGCAGCTTGTGCACTATTGTGGAGTGGTGGAGAGAGGTTATTTGAAGTTGGATGGGTAGGGTAATCTCAGATGTGCATTGGTTTGGCTCATAATCACATGGGTGAACTGAGGTAGATGGTAGATGTTTGAGGTATGTTTGTGTGTTTTGTGCAGCCCTGCTTGGCTCAGTTCAGCTGGGCATAGTTTTCTGGATTCACCTAGTCTTTCTCATGAATGAAATCATGCATAATCAAATATGAAATTTGTGTTATGCTCCAGTCGTCCCCTAATATATCAATTGCATTGGAACAATTTTTCATTTTCCAAGCAAGCGTTAATAGCAAAACTGACTGTACCGTTGTGAAATGACACCATCTTTGCCTATCTGGATTGGGTTTGGCACTTACAACCATCTATTATTTCTGTAGTGAGGCCTCTGAAGGTATTGACACCTCTGACTGATCAGATTGTAAAACTTGGAAAAGAAATCTGCTTGAAGTGTGAAATCTCTGAAAACATATCAGGAAAATGGACTAAAAATGGCCTACCAATTCAGGAGAGTGACCGTCTAAAGGTTGTGCACAAAGGAAGGTACGCAAGCTAGGTGATCCAAAAGTGAAGGCTGGTCCCCATCTGCACTTTTTCCACTTCCTAAAGTATATATTTGGCAAGGATGTTTGAAAAGTAGTAATAGGCAGACCATCTATCTCTAGTTCTTTGCTTCCAAATAGCGAGAGCATGTGATTTCTCTGTTGTACATCACGTCTTACCTGTGATCCTGGAATATGCACGTTATAATAGGGTGCTTCATCTAATCAAAATCCACTGACTGATTCTTTCCATCTAAATAGGAGGTTAGAGGAATGATATTGAATTCTAGTTGAGAAACTGGTTGAATTGGATTAATTCTCCTTAACCAATAAGTGTCATATGACCTTTCCTCAATTTTTTTTTTTTTGAGGGGACATGACATCCTAGATTCCAGTAAAGATCTAAGGCAAGGGTTCTTAAACTTGGATCCCTAGATTCTGAGAAGATCATGAATGAACTTCAGGGGCCCTCATAATTCCTCTAACATTGTAAACAAATTCTGTGTGTACAAAAATATTTGCTTTTCTTCAGAAAGAAGAAAAGTCCATCAGATATTCACTGTTCATGATCCCAATAAAGTTAGGAAATATTGCTCTTAGGTATGGCATATAAAGTTAAACTCAAGGTTATTCTTGGTAATTTCTTGGATCTTAAAGTATGGCATTAGTGAGCTGTTATCTTTTAGCCTTTTTAAAGCTAAAGAGATAAAGAATAAGAGACTCTTGCATAATAAGCAGTCTATATTTGTAGAGATAATTCCATGTAGTCCAAAAGTAAATATTTAATATGGATCAATATAGAATAATTACGCCTTCACATTATTTTCTCTCTCTCTCTTCAGGCTGCATTAAACAAGTTAATCAGATAAAGGCCAGGTGTCTCCTCAGTTTGGGTCATATACAAGCTAAGTCTTTGCAAAGTGTTAGAAATATGTTTTTCTTGTTTCCTTAGAATCCACAAATTAGTGATAGACAGTGCTCTCATTGAGGATGAAGGTGATTATGTATTTACACCAGATGCCTACTCTATAACTTTGCCTGCCAAAGTTCGTGTTATTGGTGAGTAGATGAAAGAAACCTTTGCAGAGTTGTGTTCTTGGTTTTTTGTTGTTTGTTTGTTTGTTTTGACGTTTTTTTGGAATTGTAACATATTCAAAACTATATGCTGTTTAAAGAAAAAACACATAATTGGTATTAATCACTAATCATAATTGTTGATTCTTTAGAAGTCTTACAATGAAGTAATTTTGCACAGTACCAGGCACCATCAACATTAACTCCTCACATTCTCTTTGGCCAGATAAAATATTGGTTACTACCAATGTTTAGCACTAGCCAAGAACTAGCCCAGATATTTACATGGAAAGGACTGTCTGATAACAAAGGCCATGTTTAATATTCCAGATCCTCCTAAAATCAACCTAGATGGTCTTGATGCTGACAATACAGTGACAGTAATTGCAGGAAGCAAGCTTCGTCTAGAGATTCCCATCACTGGAGAACCACCTCCTAAAGTCATTTGGAGCCGAGCAGACAAGGTTTGTTCTACAAACACACACACACACACACACACACACACACACACCCCACAAACACACACACTGCCCTTCCTACTCCGTGCCCACCATTAGTCAGATGAAAGAAGGCAAATAAATGTACAGGGGTACAGCAAAGATGTAATTTCTTTGATAAAGAAAGATCACTGATTTTCAGGCAAGCATAATAATTATTCATGTACTCTTCATATTTCTGACTACCTACTATGTGACCAGGCACATTTTTATGTACAGTGAACACGATTCCATCTTTCATTTTAATGAGTGTCAGGGAATGGCGTGGGAGAGAAACAGACAATGAAATATTAAATAAATAGATGGACAAAATTATTTTGCATAGTAATAAGTGCTATGAAGTTTTAAAAAAATAGGTTAATATTATGATCAAGTGATTGTGTGGTAAATGACAACAGACTTTCTGAATGACAATAAGGAATTCATTATAGAAGATCAAAAGAAAGATATTTCCAGGTGAAGTCAATGCAAGTGCAAAGGACAGGGGGAGAAAAGGAGCTTGATGTGTTGGAGGAATAGAAAGAAAGCCAGTGTGGGTGGTGCAAAATGAGGAAGAGAAAAATAAGGTTGAAGTGGTAGAGTTGTGCCAGCTCAAGTGTGACTGTTGACTTCCTATATAAAATGTTTTACAGGCAGTAAAATTGTTCCATATGAAACTATAGTTATGGATATATGTCATTATAGACTTGTCAAAACCCATAGAACGTACAACACCAAGAGTGAACACTAATGTAAACTATGGACTTTGAATAATAATGGTGTGCCAGTGTAAGTTCATCATTTGTAATAAATGTGCTGCTCTGATAGGGGATGTCAGTACTGGGGGAGGTTGTGCCTATTATGGGGACAGGGGTTATGTGAGAACTGTGTACTTTCCGTTCAGTTTTGCAGTGAACCTAAATTACTCTAAAATAATTTATTCATCATCATCATCATCATCAAAGTGTTGGAGAGTGTTTCCTCCTTTTCTGTTTTCTGGAGGAAAAAAATATCACTGAACTATGGGACAACTTCAGGCAGTCAAATATAAGTGCAACTGGAGTCCCCAAAGAGGGGGACAAAAAAAATATTTAAAGAGATAGTGGACAACATTTTTCTAAATTTGACGAAAACTACAAAATGCAGATACAAGAAGCTCAACAAAAACCAAGCACAAGGAGCATTAAGAAAATAACACCAAGACCAATTATAATCAAATTGTTCTATACCTGTGATTAGGAAAAAAAAAATCTTAAAAGTAGATAGAGAAAAAAGTCACATTTAATACACAGGAACAAAGGCCAGGATGACATCAGATTTCTCTGGAGTAAGGCAAGTAAGAATACAGTGGAGCAACATCTTTAAAGAAAAAGAACTTTCAATCTAGAATTGTGTACTCAGTAAAAATAGTTTTCAGAAATGAAGGCAAAATAAAATTATTTTCAGATACATAAAAGCTGAATGAAATCATCACCAGTAGACTTGCACTACAAGGAATGCTAAAAGAAGTCTGTAAGTTAGAAGGAAAATGATAGCAGATGAAAACATTTTCACAAAGGAACAAAGAGCATCAGAAATGGTAACTACATGGATAAATATATGTTTTTTCTTATTATCTAAGTCTCTTAAAAAGATAATTGAAAATAGTAACAATGCACCTTGTGGTTTATACCATAAGTGTAAGTAAACTTTATGACAATGAAAACATAAGGACAACAGGGGAGAAATGGAAGTAAGGATTGGGAAGGGTGAAATGGAAGTATTCTATTGTAAATTTCTTTTGTTGTACATGAAGTATTATAATATCATGTGAAGGTAGACTGTGAAAAGTTAAGGATGTGTAATATAAACTTTAAAGGAACTACTAAAACTTAAAAAAATTATTTATATCTAATAAGCCAACAAAGGACATAAAATACAGTCACAAAATATATCTAATTAATCTAAAAAAAAGGCAGAAAAAGAAGTACAAACAACAGATGGAACAAGTAGAAAACAAACACCAAGATATAAAATTTCAAAAAGAAATGTGTATAAATTAGAGATTTCAATACTCTTCTCTCAATAATTCATAGAACAAGACAACCATTAAGGACATAGAAGATTTGAAATACATTATCAACCATCTTGATGTAATTGACATTTATAGAACACTCCATTGAACAAAGCAGAATGGACATTATTTTAATATGCCTATGGGAAATTTACCAAAGTAGACCATAAAAAACTTTCAATAAATGTTAAAGAATTTAAGTCATGCAAGGTATGTTTTCTGACCACAATGAAATTAATTACAAAGCAATAACAGAGAGATAGCTGGAAAATTCCCAAATACTTGGAAACTAAGTAACATTTTTCTAAACTCGTGGATTAAAGAAGTAATCACAAGAGAAATTAGAAAATCTTTATGAACGCACTTCATAATCAGAATTTGTGAAATGCCACTAAATCAGTACTGAATAGCCTTCTATCTATGAAAGAAATGGACTTTGTAGTTAAAATTTTTTCACAAAGAAAATCTCAGGTCTAGATGGCTTTATTGTAGAGTTCTGCCAAATGTTTATGAAAGAAATAATACCAATTCTACACAAACTCTTCCATAAAATTGGAGCAGAGAGAACAGTATTCCCCCACTCTTAAAGGCCAGTATTATTTTTTCAGCAAGATCAGAAAAAGACATTACAAGAAGAGAAAAACTACAAAATATCACTCATGAACATAGATGAAAAAATTCTAAACAAAATTTAGCAAATTGAATCCAACAATATATAAAAGGAATAATGTTTTATTATGACAAGGTAGAGTTTATCCCAGGAATGCAAAGGTTGGTTTAACATTTGAAAATCAATTAATATAACTTACCATATTAATAAACTAGGGGAGAAATTATGATCATATCAATAGATACAAAAACATTTGAGAAAATCCAACATCCATTTCTAATATCTCTCAGCAAACTAGGAAGTGAAAGGAATTTCCTCAACATGATAAAAAACATTCATGAAAATCCTACAACTATCATCCTATTTAATATTGAAAGGTTGAATGCTTTGCCCTTAAGATCAGGAACAAAAGACAGAAGATGCTCACTCTCACCATTCTTCAACATTATACTGGAGGTTCTAGCCAGTGCAATCAGGCAAGAAAAAGAAACAAAAGATATCCATATTGGAAAGAAAAAGTAGACCTGTATTTATTTACAGATGACAATCATAGATGCAGAAAATCCACTGTAACCTACAAAAAAATCTATTAGAACAAATGGTCACAGTAGCCTTGTTTATAATATCCAAAAGTTGAAAATAATGCAAATGTCCATCAATAGGTGAATATATAAACAAATTGTAGGATATTCACACAATGGATTACTACTCAATAAAAATGAGTGAATTACTGACACATGCAACAATATGGATGAATCTCAAAGTAATTATGCTAAGTGAAAGAGGCTAGACAAAAAAAAAAAAGTATTTTTAAAAAACCATTTAAAAAAACTGACAATACCAAATACTGGCAAGGATATGGAACAATTAAACTCTTATATATTGCTGGTGGGAATGAAAAATGGTATACCCACTGTGGAAAACTGTTTAGTAGTTTTTATAAAGGTACACTTACCACACAAGTCTACAGTGCTAGTCCTACGTATTTACCCAACGGAAATGAAGACATATGTCCACACAAAAACCTCTACATGAATGTTTATAACAGCTTTATTTATAATTATTAAAACATGGAAACAACCCAAAAGTCCAGTGGTACAAACATATAGTTTGTACATACATTTACCAACTGCATATATACTCTACAATGGACTGCTCTCAACAGTAAAAAGGGATGTACTATTAGTAATAGATGCAGCAACATGGATAAACCTAAAGAGCATCATGCTAAGTGAAAGAAGACAGATTTTGAAAGCTACACACTGTTTGATTCCATTTATGTGGCATTCTGAAAAACGGAAAACTGTAGGGGCAGATAACAGACCCATGGTTCCCAGGGATCAGAATGTGGGGTGAGTGGGTGACTGCCAAGGAGCATGAGGAGGTGATGGAAATAGTCTGTATCTTGATGGTGGTGGTGGTTGCACAATCACATAAATTTGTCAAAATTCAAAGAACTGTACATCTAAAAAGTGTGACTTTCACTCTGTAAATTTCACAATGTAAATTATAACACAACAGCAAACAAAATATAGAAAACTGAGGAAGGTAATGTAACACCATCTTAAATAAATATTCTTTTCACATTAAAAAAACATTTTATAATCTCAAGATTAGAATTTTGCTAATATGATGAACTTTTGTTCTCTTAGAAAACAGAATTATGAAAACTATTTCAGTATTCTTACTGTTGTCAAAATTTTGTTATTGGATATTTATGATTCCTAACCCAGAGACAAAGGAGGAGAGAGCAGGAGGAGACCTTCTGTTTTGCCTTTTTGCATATTGGTTGTTCATTGTCATATAGAAAATATTAATGACCTGAGAATGAATACAATGTAATGCTGCTTTAAATTTCTGGTTTAAGAAAAAAAGAAGTGAAGGAGAAGAAGGAGGAGGAGGTGGTGGAGACAAAGAAGAAAATAAAGGAAAGAAAACATAATAGAAGGCTCAACCTCACTGTCTTTACTTTGGGAATTAGATGTTCATTGTTTTGTGTGCTATTGGGAGAGGGAAAAAATCAATACTCAGCAACTTGTATACAAAATTGGCATTGTGGCCTTCTTCAAACCTTTTCAATATTTGTAAATTTTCAAGACATCTAAGAAAATAAAAATAAAAAACATTATTTAGTTTCTAAAATGAATTTAAGTATTTCTAATTTCATATACAAAGAGACTCCTCTAGAATGACACTGCACTCATATTTTTAGTGTTCCAACTTTCTCTTTGGTGAGTTAATGGTTAGTGGGCTTTAGAGTCAAATCTTAGTTTCACCACTTCTTAACCATGTGGCGGCCATGGGCCGCAGTTTTCTCGTGTGTAAACAGGATGATAATACCTTTGTCCTTAAAATTGATGAAGGATTAAACTAAGAACATGCATTTCAGACGTTCGTACTATGTCCAGCTTAAGTTCCAAGGCACTCTGGAATAGTCCTGGTTATTGTATAGATCATGCACATTTTATTTCTTTCCTCCTTAGGCTATTATGGAGGGCAGTGGCCGGATAAGAGCAGAATCTTACCCTGACAGCAGCAGTCTGATCATTGATGCAGCTGAAAAAGATGATTCTGGTGTTTACAACATAAATCTGAAAAATGAAGCTGGAGAAGCACATGCCAGCATCAAGATTAAAGTTGTGGGTAAGTTCTCTGGATCAAAAAACTTTGAGAATCAAGTTGACGACGTGTCCAGACCCAGACTAGACTTTGTCAGCTCTTGATTCTCTCAACTTTTCCGATTAGCCAACAAAGAGAAACATAGGATAGCTGTCTTTGACAAATCACTATCTTTCTTTTTCTACTTCTTTTCTTTTCTTCTCCTTTCTCTCCTTCTTTCTCTCCTTTCCTTTCCTTTCCTTTCCTTTCCTTTCCTTTCCTTTCCTTTCCTTTCCTTTCCTTTCCTTTCCTTTCCTTTCCTTTTTTTTTCCTTCCCTTTCCTTTTCTTTCCTCTCTTCCACTTCCCTCCCCTCTCCTCCCTTCCCCTTCCTTTCCCTCTTTTTGTTGCATGGAGGACACATTGCAGGAATGAGTAGCTGAGATAGCCATTTTAGGTTGCTGGTCATTAATTCTCCACAGTCATATTCCCTTTCATTGTCTTCGAAAGTTACTGAAACACAATTGCTAAATAATTTCCCGTAACACAATCATTGTAGAGAAGTAAGATGTGTTTTGGTCCTTAGACGACCATCTAAGTGAATTTTCCAAAGCCTGAAACCAAGTGAAATGAATCTAGCAGATTATTGATCCAAGGTTTCATGATCTGTTCATCTCACTTTAGTTTTTCCTTAAATATATTCCAAGTTGACCAAAAACTAACGTCACTTTATCAGGCACTGAACTATATTTACAAAACATAGTAACTTGCCATTTTTGACTTGGATTTTTACTAGTCAACATCTTCAGTCTTCCAACTGATGTGAAATTTACAATAATCAGTCCTTGATTCAATTCTGGAACTTTACTTTATAGTTAGAAAACAAAACAAAACAAAGACACATCCAACATTTAGGCAATAATTTCTTAGTTACTGTTTTCAAGGTAAAGAACAAGAGTCTTGGATTCCATGTATGGCTTGTTCTCTAATGTTGTGATGCTAGTTTAAGGATTTTTATTTTTATTTGGCTTACCTTCTCTTATTTCATATGAAGCATGACTTTTTGCCCAAGTTAGTTACTAAGTGCACTTCAGTAAACATGAAAAAGTATTCAGAAATAACACTGCTTCTCTGATTATCACCAAAACCCCACATTCTCCAATTAACATTTTTCTTTTCTCTCTCCAACCCCCTCTCAATTTCTCTCAATCTCTCTCTCAATTCTCTCTCTCTCTCTCTCTCTCTCTCTCTCTCTCTCTCTCTCTCTCTCTCTGTCTCTCTGTCTCTCTCGTATTTTATTCTATTTTTTTGTTTGCTACAGACATCCCTGATCCTCCAGTGGCACCGAATGTGACAGATGTGGGAGATGATTGGTGCATCATGAACTGGGAGCCTCCTGCCTACGATGGAGGGTCCCCAATCTTAGGTAACTGCATGGTGGTCAGTCTGTGGAATTTCCACTGGAGTTGGTGTCCTCTTTACGCACTTTAGTATAGAGTACATTAAAAATAGGGCATTTAGAAGAAAAACTATTATACTGTATCTTTAAATATTCATTCAAAGTGAAGTATTTTGGGATGTTGTATAAATACTTGAGGTTTTAATAGCTCTGATAAATATTATCTAATTGTCTGTTCTCTTCTTTGGTTGACATTTATATCCAGTATATAAATTTGAAATACCATGAGTCTAACTTTAAACTATTAAGTAAACTAGTTGGTGAATGTCTAGCTCCATAGAATTATGTCTATGGAGAAATCTCTTTTATAGTTAAATTCTTAGAAGAATTTGCTTTCCTTATGGAACAAGAACTTTTTTCTACTTACTAATAATGAAACTCAGAAAAACTGGTCATTTCTCCTTTTATACATACATTGCTGGGATTCAGAGCCAAATCTATTGATCAACTATACCAATTACATTAAGTTGGTAAGACCTACATATTTATGATCTATTTTTCTTTTCTTCTTGTACAATTTTAATTTTTTGTACTCCTGCTATTTTTATCTATCTCTGATGCTAATATTTGTATCCCCTATAATCTCTCTCAAACAACTGATGAAATAAAGTGGGTTACAAATACATACATACATGACTCTTTCAGAAAATTTAAGAACTTCTAATACCTGACAAAGTTTAATTTTGGAGACCAGGATAAAAATCTGAGTTCCTATTTTGTGTCACCTGCAGGATACTTTATTGAGAGGAAAAAGAAACAAAGCTCCCGATGGATGAGGCTGAATTTTGATCTCTGCAAAGAAACAACTTTTGAGCCCAAAAAAATGATTGAAGGTGTGGCCTATGAGGTCCGCATCTTTGCCGTCAATGCCATCGGCATCTCCAAGCCCAGTATGCCTTCCAAGCCTTTTGTTCCTTTGGGTGAGTCAAGAGAGATGTGTCTTTGTCATGGGAATCATTGCCCCAGATCGTGACTGCTTCTTTCTGACCTATAACTGGAGCAGACCTGGAGGCCTCTTGAGTGGTTGGTGAACCACTTGAGGAGGTTGGAGGTGGTTCTGAGCAATTTTCTGTCTAAGAAATTAAAAAAACAATTTTGGTAGAGTTACATATCTTCATAATGTAGGCTCTGGAATTCACTACCAGAATTCCAGTGACAGCTGTGGGTGGCTCTGGTTTCTGCGCCCCTCTGAAGACGTGTTGCTGAACTCACTGACACATGACCACTCTCCATTTGTCCCTCTGAAGGTATAACCCAACACCTTGGTGCCAAAGCGGTAACTAAAACAAATGAGATCTGTTCAACAAAGCACAGTTGAAAACCAGGCTTTGTTTTACAGTCATTCCTTAAATGTTATCTATGAACCAAAAATGTCAGTTCAGCAGAGACAAAGCAACAGACTGTTAAAAAAGAAACAGACTGTAAGAGGTCTTCACTATTTGCACGTTAAAATTAGAGAGTTATAAGAAATTTACTCTAGATCATTAAATCCCAAACTTTGACTTTTTCCAACTTCCTTGGGCCTCCCAGCTACCCAAACCATCCTCCCAAATTGGAGAGAAAGTGTGGCAGCATTTCTAAAATTTTCCATGTCTAGCAGACCTTTGCCTGACGCACAGTATATGCTCAAGAAGTCAGGAGTCTTCATTAAATTTTATTAAGACGTGGGTCTTTTGTGTATATTTTTGTTTGCCTCCCAGCTCATTTTATCACCATTCCTTGTGCCATAATTCTGTAGTTAATAATGTCTTTTTATCTGTGTCTTTTATCTTTGAAGCTGTAACCAGCCCTCCTACTCTTCTGGCTGTTGACTCTGTAACTGACACCACGGTCACGATGAAGTGGCGGCCCCCAGACCAGATCGGTGCAGCAGGTTTAGATGGCTATGTGCTAGAATATTGCTTGGAAGGAAGTAAGTACGATTCGTAGTGAAAATGAATACCTGCAACAATAGGTGAGATATGCTCCCCCCTCCTTTTGTTTCTCTTTCTTGGGAACTCATCTCCTTCTCACTGAAAATGACAATAAGCCAAAGGTCATCCTTCTAAAATGGATAAAACTGTAGCCCTTCTTTGGTACTTGAGGCTAACAAATTGAGATCTCAGAAATATCCTAGCTAGGCTGCCCAATTGGATGATCTAAGACATAGGAGGAAGGGACGCTGACACAACTTCAGGGACTTCCATTTCTTTAGTTGGTGGAATTAAGTTGTACCAAAGCAAAATAAGAGTCTAGTTAGGATGAAATGAGTTGGAAATTCTAAACCCTATACTGAGCAGAGAGGTCAGCTATCAAAACAGCTGCCTATTTCTGGGTGATAAAGAGACTGTAAATTTGGCTATCTGATGATCAGCCACTGCCTTCTTAAAAGGAGAAGGGGAAGGGGAAAGGGAAAAGGAAGAGAAAAAGGAAGAGGAAGGAGAAGAAGAAAGAGGAGAAGGAGAAGGAGAAGGAGAAGGAGAAGGAGAAGGAGAAGGAGAAGGAGAAGGAGAAGGAGAAAGAAGAAGAAGAATAATTAAGGACAACTTTCAATGTTTAAAGGAAGCAGTATTAAATTCCACATGGTGTAAGAAATAGTTTCAATGTGTGGCTTGGGTATATAAACATTTACTGGCTTAAATTTAGGAGCAGAAGAGAAACAGGAAAAAAATTGCTAGTAGAAATAATAGAAAAAGAGAAAATGATGCAAGAAAATGTGGGCCAGAGTGTACCTAAAACCAAAAAAGATGTGAAATTCACTGAAAGCATTTCGTGTCTTTGATTTCCTACTTGTCATGATTTGAAAAATGTGTGATTCAAAATGCCCCAGTTCTGGCCTCAGGCTCTATCTTAGGTGATGGTAAACCATCCACCAGGGAAATGCGTTCATATCTCCACATATGAAGGGCGAAGACATAGCCCCTAAGAAAACTCTTTGAACTCCAAACTTGAACATGGATCTTACTCATATGAAGCAGAGCGAGACCACAGAACACATTTGGGATATCAGGAGCGTGAACATAAATGCACCACCCCAGGAGGAAAACCTCTATGCAGACGAAACTTCCTATGAAGAGAAAACTGCTGAGAAGAAATTCCCAGCCCCTGGATTGGGGCTCCCGTGAAAATGACCACCATTGGTTGGGAGGAAAGAAGAGGAGGGGGTATGAAGCATCATGATACCAGTCGGTTCCATTTACAGGTGCTGCACTCACAGAGCACTACGCTTATTTTCCCAGGGCTTAGAGAGCTACTAACACAAACCAGTGGGGACATTAGAAGTTCTCAGAGTTATCCCAGCATGGGAGGAGGGCAATGTCACTCATGCAACTGGTAAATTCTTGGGAGCTTCAGAATATGGTTTATTCCCATTCCACTCCCCTACCCTCATTTCAAAAAATCATGAGCACTTCACTCTGTTGTTTATATTGCCCAGCCAGCAGAATTTCCCAGTGTTGTGTGTGTTTTGGCTGCTGACCAAGAACCTTGTATGTATGTATGAAACAGAGCAAATTCTTTACTCTTTTTTTTCTGATAGGTTTAAAAAGTAAGAAGATACAGCAAAATGATAGATGGCTGTCATTTTGATGTTACCCACCTTAGATAAAATACAACGAAGTGTATTTTACATGATTTTGTGTGTGGTCTGTGTAGATATATATGTATATACACATATACATATGTATATGTACACAGTCATTATTATGTATATACTTTGCCACATAACGTTTTGGAATTAGCTTTCTATGGAACTTGTATCTTTCTTCTTGCAGTCTTTTCTTACTTCCCTTTTGTGGCTGCCCTATTCTTCATTCTCTTTTAATGGCTGTTGTCCTCCAGACTAATTTTTTGTAGTGTTTAATGCTTTTCAACATGTCAGGTTTTATTCTGTTAGAGAATTCTTTCTTCTGTAAGATCGTGTGTTGGTTTGGACTCTGCCTTTCTCTCTTTTTTTAATGCCTGCAGCATTTTACTCTGTTTTCTTCCTTCACTCTATTTCCTTCTTCTCTTTTGTCCCCCTCAATTGCAGTGGTTCAAATGTGAAGGGATCGGCTGTTTTTGTTCCCCTCTGATCTTGTTTCGTCCTGTTTTCTCTTGAAATTTTCTCCTTTACTAGTTCTTCACTCTTTCGTGTACGTTTTTTGTCTCCTATTTTCATTTTTTCATCAATTGTCTCTTGACTATGAAAATAACAACACAATAGCTCCCCAACCAACCCTTAGCTTAAAGATGTATCTCTTTTTCAAAATCCTAAGTAATTTTTGTCATCCACATGATCTCCAAGCTACGAGGATATTCTGGCTTCCTGCCCCTATACCCTGATACTCCTAGAAGTGTTGGAATAAGACAGAGGGGAAAATCCCAAGGGGCGCTGGGGACTGGGAGCAATGCAGTCCCTAGTCCCCTGATACCTACACAGTCATCACCCCAAACCATTGGGGTATGCCCATGACCACCCTCTGAGCCAGCAACGTTCACTCCACTCATGTGATACAGGCACCAAGGCAGGCTCGATTTGTTTTCTTGACCAAAAGCTTGTTGTCATGGCAACCTAAGGCTGCCTCCCCAGCTGCTGGGGCAGTTTTCATTTCCATTGAGAACTAGAGCCCTGATAAGTAAGACAGGGCTGGCCTCATGAGGGGTACCTTCACTCCCAGACTACTGCACGAGCCCCACCATTGGAGTACTCCATCTCCTGGGGACACAGAGGACCCTCCCAGGCTGGGTGGCAGGGACAGGAGTAAGGATAGATTGTTCCACTGTGCGCTGCTCCCCTGTAGAATCCAGGACCTGCCCCTCCTTTCTCTGTAGGGACTTGCTTTGTTCTTCTATACCTCTTGCTCCCTCAGCTGGAGGTGCCCCATCCTCCTTTCTCCTCCTCTTCTCTGTGCCAGGTGCCTCAGGACAAAAACCACAGTCTGAACAGAGCAGGCTGTGCCTCTCCTGAGGGACCCCCGCCTAATGTGTTTGGTCTCTTCCGTCACTGCTCTGAAGACACATATCTTTGCATACTTTGCATACTTTACTAACAGAGAATGCTGACTACTGATAACGATATTATTCTGGTGTGAAAGTGGGTGTCTTTAATTAATTTTAATGACGGATTCTCAAAGGTACATCAGCAAAACAGTCTGATGAAAATGGGGAGGCTGCATATGATCTGCCAGGTAAAGTATTCTATGAAAGCTCTCAAACTTTCTTTCTCTATGATAAAGTTTCTGGAATGTTCCATGACCAAACGTGAAGTATACCCACCTTCCACGCACCCAAAAGAAGTCCTTAGAGATGGAGGGGGAGGGCAGGCAGTTGAGTTAATAATGTGGGATCCAAGCTTTGTTGTTGTTGTTCTTTTTCCTGGGATGGGCTTACTGAATACAAACTTTTAGAAGCTGAAATACTTATTAGACATGGATGCTGGGTTTACATGCTCTTGATGTTGTAGACAAAGCTACAAAAAGCTTTTAAGAAGTCAGAATTTTTGATTGTGAAAGAATTGTGCCAACTCCTTACAAGGTCTTGGTTCCTGAGCTGTGTTTCCACTTTCCGTGGATATGTGCTTCTTTTCTTCATAAATGAGAGCCTGATCACATTGCCTCTGCTCATACGAATGTCCATAATAATAAACCAGCAGAGATAAAGTAGAGATGTTATATGACTATAATGGTTGGTATCTCATTTGTAAGAATAACATTTTCCTGTTTTTCTGCACTTTAATATATAGAGATAGCTAAATATCATGGTTACATCCATCATTATAAAACTGAATTGGAATAAAACTCCTGCCAGATTCTTGGGAATCATCACTGTTATGCAGGAGACCCTAGTATCTGAATAAAAGGTTTTTCAGAACTAGCAGAATCTGATTATCCTTCTTCCTGTTCTTTAAGTTAGCAGTTCTAGGATGCTTTCCATTTAAATATGAAAAATGCCCACCCACGTAGTCTGAGTCCGGGGGGCCAAATGATTTAATTATGAGTAAAATAGTAATGTTGAGTCAACTGTATTGGTTAGGGTGGTTTTTTCACTAAACATCGTTTCTCCTTTTTTTCAATGGCTTTTAGCTGAGAACTGGGTAGCTGCGAACACAGACCTGATTGACAAGACCAAGTTCACCATCACGGGTCTGCCGACGGATGCAAAGATCTTTGTGCGTGTGAAGGCTGTGAATGCAGCCGGTGCCAGTGAGCCTAAGTATTACTCTCAGCCCATCCTTGTGAAGGAAATCATAGGTAGGTGGCAAGGCTTTCAAACCTTTGTCTCCATTTCACGTTATTTACTTTTGTTATTGTTAACCCCTTTCTCAAAACTTCCTAGTTCATTGTCTCTCCTTTTGATATTTAACGACATCTCCTGGGAGTTAGAAATGAAGAAAACAGCTCTTTGCAGGCAGTGTGGATGTCAGCCCTGGGGTTTCTAACTTGGTATGAGGACCAGTTTGCCAGCCTCACCAGGTTCCTCGACACTGATGTTCAAGGGAAAGAGTGTGGATGTAGTTCCTACAGCAGCAACATGGCTCAGGCGGGTCTGCGAGGTCAAAACCATTTTCATAATAATGGGAACACAGAATAATCTGCTCTGAAGGGGTAAAAGCGGTGCCTCAGCATGGATCAAGTCAGTGCCACCAAACTGTTTTAGTCGTTCTTATCTTCCTCACCATCACGCACTTGCAATGAAAAGAAAAGGGCCAATTTTGCCTTGGAGTGTCCTTGATGTGGCATAAAATTATTAATGTTATGAAGCTTGGTCCTTGAGTACACATTTTTCCTATACTCTGTGACAGTGAAAAGTATGTATAAAGCCCTTGTGACTAGGAAAAGCCCTGGTGCTACTGAGTTAGAGGCTGAACTAGTGACTTTTTTCATGAAATTCTATTTTTACTTGAAAGAATGACTGCGTGACAGACAATGTCTAGTCAGACCGGGTACCTGGCAGACATTGCCTAGAAAACGAATGAAGTGAACCTGTCACTTCAAGGAAAACATTTTATAGTATTTGTTGTCAATGAAAAAATGTGAGCTTTTAAACAAAAATTAGAATTTTGGAGAAGTTGTATTCACCACCGTGGACTTGATGGCTTCCTAACACTTATAAACTGTTCTGATGAAATATGTGGTGATATTAATGAATGTAATTTTGGGTATTGAGTAATGGAATGTGTCAACGTTGGGAAAATCTGCAATAATTCAGTGAAGCACTATTTTCTAAATGACCAGTACATGTTAAAAAATCATGCATAGGTAAAAGGTACATTTAAAATGCATGATAGACCGATGGATTTTAATGTAACAGAGTATGAAAAGTTCTTTGAAATGTTTTCAGATACCACACTGCAGCTAACCTTTAAGAAACTACAATTTACCATGGTTAGTGTTAAAGCAAAGAGGAATATCTACAATTGTCTGAAAAATGTATTCACAGATAGAAGGAATACATATTTTAATAAACTTTTCTTCAAGCTCTTCAACAAATACAACATACTGCCACAGATTAAATGCAGAAACAAATATGAGACGCCAGCTGTCTCTATTTAGTCAGACATTAAAGAAGTTTGCCAAAATATGAAATAATGCCACTCATATCACTAATTTTTTGTTAATGTAAAATATGGTTGTTTCCATTAAAATGTTATTGAGATTATTATTTTAAATGACTAATTAATTAAATATTTCAAAATTTCTGTTTTTATTTCTAATGTGGTAAATATTGACAGCTACAGCCCAAATAAGCAACATATTTTTGAGGAGTCCTTGATAATTTTTAAGAGTGATGGGGTGCTGAGACCAAAAGGTTTGAGAATTACTGCTCCGGGGAAAGAACAGTGGACTAGGGACAGTGCCTGGATATCTGGGTCTGGACCATGTTCTGCCACAGACTGCCTGAAACATTTGGGAGTTAGTTAGGGGATGGATGGATGGATGGATGGATGGATGGATGGATGGATGGATGGATGGATGGATGGATTAGAACATGAAGCATGCATGTTTTCTTAGTAGATTCTGGTGACAGTCTAGATAACTTGACTCTTGTTTCCATCATTTACTAGCTATGTGGTCTCAGGCAAGAGACTTGATCTTTCTGAGCCTTAATTTCTTCATCTGCAAAAGGAGATAATAGTAACTTACCACATCAAGAGGTGTGAGAATTAAATAAATTACTCCATGTTGCTTGCCTCATAGAGTACTTGGCACGTAATAACCCTTTGTGTGTTAGCTCTTATTAAGATAAGGTTCACTTTGCTGCAGGACCTTGCTGAGTCTCCTTTTGATGTAGGTGATGTTGGATCTGCTAGCAGTTTCTGAGTGCAGACCGGGATCTTGTCTCGTGAAGCCGAAGAATGGAAACACCGACCAGGGAGAGCAAAAAGTTTTAAAAAGAGGGCAGTTTATTAGAGGCAGGAGAAGGGGTTGCAGCTCCCGAGCGGGAGGGGGTCCCGAATGGGGGGTGCACCCTGACTGAGGCAAAAGCTCTTACTTTTATACCTTCCCTTGCCTGCTTGGGGAAGGGGAGCTGTTTGAAGAAGGGAACTGGTGCCTTCTAATGAAATTCGTCTACCAGGTTTATTCTGCTTGCCCATCCTAAAGGAATTAGCAAAGTAACCCCCTCTTTATCTATCAGACCTGCTCCATTTGTCAGGCCAAAAGGAATTTTATGATTAACCTCAAGGCCTTGTTACATTATGTCCTGGAGCGAAGGAGTGATTTCAAAACCTGAAGTTTTAGGATATGTCTGTCTTTGTTTATTCCACCAGGGACCTCCCTGTCTACCTAGAGACATGCTAATTATCCTGTATCACTTTTCCTCATACAAAGTTAGGGAATTGAGGATCTCCAGGTTCTCTTCCAGCTCCAGCATTCAGTTATCTTTCTCATCATCATCATCTCTAAAGTTTATTGAGCACCTACTATGCTCAACCATTAGGCTAAATGCTTTACATGAACATCTTTATTTAATCCTCATAACAATCCTACAAATTGGATGCTGTCATCATCTTGATTTTAGAGAACCGGAGCCTGAGACCACATCTACGGTGTGTCTGCTCTAGGACGCAAACCCAGATCTCTGACTGCGGTCCCTGCTTCTAGGGAAGCATAAGGCACGAAAGGCTGACTCCAGGCTCTAATCCTGGCTGTGTCACTGAAAGCAAGTTACCTAAAGTCTTGTGCTTCCGTGTCTTTGTAAAAGCAGCACCTGGCCCCGAAAGTGTCTGTGAGATTCAAATTGGTCCCTTCATGAAAAGCATTTAGCCCAATGTCTGTCACATACTGAGCACACAGGTGATAAGACCGACTTCATTCCCTTTGACTCCCTGCTTCTGATGGGTGTGCAGCAAGATGTTCTACTTTCTTCATGGTGTTTAATTAATACATGGTAAACCTTAATGACCGTAGACTAGGGCTGCCTATTCTGTATTTCACTGCAGTTACATACAGAGAAAGTTACTATCAAATTCCAACAGAGTTACCTCAATGGCAAGTGCTAGGTGCTAAAACTTTTTTGTTTTGTTTTGGTTTTTCTCTGGTGAAAAAGACTGGGAAGTCCTGCCAGCTAATGTCATCTCTGTACATTTTTATGGAACATTCATTGGAGAATATAGTCACTGTTTGAAAACTATGAAAAATAGGTCCCAAGAGAAAATTTGGTGTTTTTCTATAAAGTTGCTTTAGGCTTGTCATGACAATAAAAATAGGAAGTTGCAGTAAAATCAAAGAGGTCAAGGATACATTTTATTGCGTTACACTGTTAAAACATCTCTTTGAAGAAAACATTTGGAACCTAAGCTACCATATATAATCTGTGAGAGGCACATCTAAGATTTTACTGCCGAGACACGAGCGGAAGGATATCCCAGTGAGCATCATGTCAGTATGCCAGTGTACAGCTATTTCCAGTGTACCATACCGATCACAAAACTGTGCTATTCTCCTCTCACTCAGAGCCTCCAAAGATTCGCATCCCAAGGCACCTGAAGCAAACCTATATCCGCAGAGTTGGAGAAGCTGTTAACCTGGTTATACCTTATCAGGTAATAACTCAGGGGTTGCTCACTTTCCCTTTCCAGTGCTGGGGTGTTTAAGAAGGAGAGGGAGATGCTCTAGTATTTAAGTTCATCATGAGTCAGGATTTTCTCAGAGGGTGATAGGTAAAGAACGGAAGAGATTTGGGGAGTGAAAAACAATCTCCTACTATAAAAAGAGAAAAATCTATAAAACCGTCATAGATTTTTCTTCTGCATGAGACACATGAGATCGAGTCTTGTCTGAAGCCCAGGGACCGTGGTGGGGCATGGAGGAAACCTCCAGGGGAACCCAAACAAGAAATGCTTGAAGATTCTTTCTGGTCCTGTATATCTATAAAACTAATCTTCATGTCAAGTCACGTTCTCAGGGTTAACAGTCAGGAAACCACATGTGCTTACTTCCCACAATTACCCCAAACCAAACTAAAGTCAATAAGGGGGATACCTGAAATTTGATATCTCGATGCTACTTAAATAACTGAGCATTGTTATTGTCATTGTTGTTATTGTCATTGTTATTGTTATTGTCATTATTGTTATTGTCATTGCTCCAACAAGAGAATCTGTTGTTTACAAGATTAACCAGGCTTTGACTATAGTAATTAGTTTCAGACAGCACACACACACACACACTCTGCACTGCCATACCCTTACTCACCTGACTCCTTTTTTGCCTCTGGACAGCCCTGTTTAACAGAACTTTCTGTGATGATGGAAATGTTCTATGTATGTGCTGTGCAATATGATAGCCACCAGCCAAATGCGGCTATTGAACACTTGAAATGTGCAACTAGGAACTAGTGCGAATTTTAAATTTTTCTTAATTAATTTTAGTTTAAAAAACTACATGTCGCTATATATCCCCCAGCATGGCCTTACGATTAGAATTTAGGTCCCTGTACACATTTGTGCATGCACACGCGTACACACACACACACACACACACACACACACAGTTCATTCAAACCCGTGAAAACCAGGCTTACTAGACCGTCCGTTCAGACCATCATCATTGCACTCGGGCCCACGCCTTAGAAAAGGCAGTTATCTTCCACATACACAGTGCATGAAATCAGAATGAAAGCCAAGCAGAATGTTACTGTAAACACAGCAGAGGAGGAAGGAGATGACTTGGCAAGGTTTCTTCCACTTCTCTCCTCCCAAAGCCTCAAATAAAACTGGGAGTTGGGACAAGGCAGGTACTTGGGATGAAAACCAGCCCTGGACAAGGGCTGCTCAATCATTTCTATCGCTAGGGCTCTGTTCTCAGATCTTGGGGGTCTGTGTATTCAGTTTCTGTCACTATGGTCTGGGGTTGGAAAGAATATGAGAACAGGGACCTCATAGGTATGGCATCCCAAGGGCTGCTCAGCTGCCAGGAAGGGGTGACGAGACTGTGCATGTTTGCATATTTGTGTAACCTCTAACGTTCTCATAAACATTTTCTCCTTTAATTCTAAGAAACACCTGCTGAGGCAGGAAAGGTTGATTTCCTTCTCCTCATAGAGAAGGGAAGAAAGTGACATTCAGGGAAGTTAAATGATTTGCCCAAGGTCACACGGCAAGTAAATGGAGCCCAAGAACCCATGCTCAAGAGCAGTCTATGTCTCCTGACACTTAATCCAGTGTTTTTTGTGACTCCATGTTACCAGACAACTCAATTTTTTTTCTCCAGTAGCTAATAGCATATTGTACATTGAAGGAAATTAGACCCGGAACTATTTCTCCATATCTTTAACAATATTGTTCTCTACTTTCCTTGTGCAAGTCTGAGTATGGCCAACCATTCTTCAAACTCTGTGGGCAGGGGTTTGATGTGTGTCTCGCACAGTCCGTATCATAACCTATCAACAAGCCACATTAGGCGCCTGTACAAGGGCTGTGCCTCCCCTGACTGATTTAATGCTTGGTTCCTGTCTGTGGGGTGAGACTGAGTGCTCAGGAATCCTCCGGGGTTCCTTTGTAATATACAAGTAAACCGAAACTCGTGTCCTTGAGTGTCCTTGATTATAATTTCTCCAAGTCTGCTCTTAAAGAATAGTTTCAGCAGCTAGAGAGAGCAGAGAAAGAATCATAGACAAGTGTGAAATAAGAGCACGGTACAGTGAATAATCATTAACACTTAGATAATATTAATAAAACACATAGTATACAGAAGCTTTCTAATAATGTCAGCCTTTATAACCACCCTGTGAGATACGTACTATCCTTGTTCTCGTTTTACAGATTGGGAAACTGAGGCAGAGAGTTGAAGTAACTTGCCCAAGGTCACACAGCTATTCAGTGGTGTTGTCAGGATCCAAATCCAGATTCCAGAGCCCCAGAACCCATGCTCTTACCCAATATGCTGTATTGTGCAGGCTTTGGAGCTAGAGAGACCCGGCTGGAAAGAGCTAGTTCTCGCACTTAGTTGCAAGGCCTTGGGCAAGTCCTTTAACTCCTTATCCAAAAAATGAGGATAATAATAATATCTCGACATGAAGCTTGAGGAAGGTGATAAATTTTGTGTAGTTAACACAGTGACTTGTACATAGAATACAGTCAGAGCAATAGCAAGTGTTCCTGTTACTGCTGCCGTCGCCCACACCCAGGCTGTTTTTCAACCTTGCCTAGAATAGTGTAAGACACTGTCATTATTTGTCCTGCTGACAAACATCTTCAGACAATCTGATTTCCCGCCCCCTCTACTTTTTCTGTCTTTCTGTTTAGGGAAAACCAAGACCAGAGTTAACTTGGAAGAAAGATGGTGCAGAAATTGATAAGAATCAAATAAATATCCGCAACTCTGAGACTGATACCATCATATTTATCAGAAAAGCGGAGAGGAGCCACTCTGGGAAATATGATCTGCAAGTCAAAGTGGAAAAATTTGAGGAAAGTGCATCAATTGATATCCAGATTGTTGGTAGGTTTGGAAAAAAGAGATAGAACATTCTGTCAAAGCAGTATTTGGACTAATTGTTCTTGTCATTAAGGCCGGAGTAAGAATTTGTGTTCTGCTGGCTTGATATAAAATTCTTATTTTAGAATTTTTTTAAACAAAAAATAAATTAGTAAGACTTGTTAGCATTTCAAAATAATTTTTCACTGACTAAAAGAACTAATAATGGGAGATTTAGGACATATGTGTTAAAGGAAATTAATGTATATAATTTTTAGTGAAAACCGTCTGTATTGCTTTACAACCCAGTCCTCTCTTCCTGTTTCTCAACTCGACAATGATGAAACAATTTCCTGTGTTGAATTCTTGCATAAAAAACATTGTAGATTCTAGACATAGTTTAACATGTTTCTATTACACTTAAAATTTGCAAATAATAAAGTTTTAATAGAGAATGAAGAAATTTTATTAAACGTAAGGAAGATGTGCATAAACTAAGTTCACCAAATAAATATTGAATTGGTTTATTCTGCAGGGCTAGATACTTATCTGCCCAAATGATAAATGCCATGTTTCCCCAAAAATAAGACCTAGCCGGACAATTGGCTCTAATGCATCTTTTGGAGCAAAAATTTAACATAAGACCCGGTCTTATATTGTATTATGTTAGATAAGACTGGGTCTTATAGTAAAATAAGAACGGGTCTTATATTAATTTTTGCTCCAAAAAATGCATTAGAGCCGATTGTCTGGCTAGGTTTGTTCTTCTATCCAGTTAGGGGAATAGAGAGAAGACCCCTTTCACTTGAACTGTTCTATAATTTTTTGCAATGTCGAGAATAAATTTAAGAGTGGAGCTAGGAGAAGCTTTGTTTCCAGTCCTTTTTATTACTATATTTCAGCAAATTTGATGAAATTAGAGGTTTTCTCACCAGAGGAGCAACTTCCTGTGGCAAGCTGTCCCATGGATGAAAGTTCACGCACTTTAAACTAAGCACACCTACTGACTAACCCTTCGTGACTTTTGTTAAATTGGGGGAGTGTTAGGTTGTGCCCTTGGATGTGGCCTGGCTCCACTCTAATGGAAGCCCCATGGAAGGGTCTGGTAGACCACTGCCCTCTGAAACATAGGGAAGGACATTTTATTTTTCTGCTTGGCCTTGTAGTGAGTATTTTACCAGGTAGTTATAAGTGCCTGGCACATCGCTTCCACACTCAAAGCGTTCCATAAATAGGAACAATTATTACTCTAATTATTTTATTAGTCCCAAATGTATGTGTCTGCCATGCCAGTAAAAATCTAGCAATACCATTTACTATGAGGGAGCAAGTGTTTGAAAAGTCAGTGTGGACTTGGAAGCTGAAGCGGACCTGGGTGCAGCTAGGATGTTGGGCCGGAAAAGACAGCTGTCTGTAGGACACATTGGTGAAAACAGGAGATAGAACACTGTGGTTGTAGACACTCATTGCTAGTAATGGTGGAAAGAATGGAGGGTTATCCCTATGGTTTTCCCCACTCACTGAGCCCATAAAGACTACTTGGTAAAGCACATTTAAAAGAGAGAAGAACATTACCAGAAAGCACAGTGGAGTTTGCACTTTTCTGTCTGACATTTCCTATAAAAATAATTACAATTGCATTTTAATACCTGAAAAATATTTCAGGACAGAAAGGGTGATTCTTGTACTGAGAAGGATAATAGATATGAACTTTCTCTGAAAATTAAGAACTACTGTGCTCGCTTCGGCAGCACATATACTAAAAATTGGAAGAACTACTATGCAAATATGTAATATGATGATTGTCCTTCCTTCTGCCTCTGCATGCTTTTTGGGGGGTCCTGCCAATCAAGACTTAGTTTTCTTTGGCCTTCCTGAACATTACTGCAATTGCCTGGAAGGTCAGGGGTCACATAAATTCATGTGTTGCAGAAAGTAAAGGGAAGGCTTCATTTCCTCATGAATGCATTTTAGTTACATATATTGGAAACACTGGATAAATACAAATAAATCTTGGAGGGAGAGTTGGCAGCATGATTAAAAACAAGTTTTCCTCACACCCATTAAAGGTGCCTTTTGGGTGCAACAGAGGAACCCACTCAAGGCTGTGGGCTCAGTGCCTCTCACCACAAGCTGGAGCTCTCAGCCCAGATGGGCTCTAATTTCAAGTTCAGCATCAGTTTACATTTCCAATTAGGCAGGGTGGCCTTGGGAGTCAGTGCCAGTAACCTGCCCCTAAAGGGATGGTTAATAAGATTTGAAGTCTCACTTAACGTTTTTTGAAAATCCTTTTATTTCCATGAATATGAACGCCACGAGTTTCCAGAGAAGCTTAGCTGGAGTGCATTCTTTGAAGTGAAGAATGGTGAAACAAATGTGGATAGAAATGCAGGGAGGAGAAGGACGTTTTAAAATATGCTCCTGTAACAAGGTATTGGTTGGGAAGGAAAGTCACCTCGCAGTGATACCGTGATTTCATCCTATAGACCGTCCAGGTCCGCCCCAAGTTGTGAAGATTGAGGATGTGTGGGGAGAGAATGTTGCTCTATCATGGACACCACCAAAGGATGATGGAAATGCAGCCATTACAGGGTACACGATCCAGAAGGCTGACAAGAAGAGCATGGTAAGGCCTGGCTTCCTCTGGTTCAGCAGCAGCAAAATCAGATTTCATCATAAGTAAAGAGGGAGGCAGGAGGTCCTCTCTGATGAGGAACTCAGGCGGGCCATAGAGAAGTGATAGCCTAGCAGAAAGGGAAGGCCTTTGGATCCACAGAGATTTGGACTTGAATCCCACTTGTACATAGATGGTCACTTCACCTCTTTGATCCCCACCGTCCTCATCTATAAAGAAGGGACAAGAACACTGGCTTTGCTTGGTTATCATGAGGTTAAAATGATATAAAGCAGATGGCACAATGCTCAATAGAATTGAATAAATTCATTCATTCAACAAATAGTTACTCACTCTGGATTCTGACTCAGATTTACAACCCATGCAGCTCTTTTCCTTGTGACATAAATGTTGGATAATGTGGACTAAAAGACACCAGCTAGAAAAGGAAGATTCTGAAGGGAACAGCATGTGCAAAGGTCCTGAGGAGAGAAGGAGCTTAGGTTGTTCAAGAAGCAACCCAGTTGGAGTATGAATTATTATTACCCATATTTTATAGACAAGGAAACTTGAGGCTCAGGGAGCATAAATGACTTGCTTACGATCTCCAGATTTTAAATGTTAAGGTGTCCATCTTCCTGAATCAGAATCACCCACTACACTCTACTCCTGCCCTCCCTGTAAGTGAATGAATGAATCAATGAATGTTTGGACGCACAATGGCATAAAGCTATTTTTCACTCTCATAGGAGGAGTAAAACATCATACTGAATGTTATTAATAAGAAGTCTTTAGACATTTACACTAGTAGATCTCGGTAAACACTTAGATTATGAAATTACATTGGGTTAATAGAACAAGGAAAAAGGGTTGGAAAGTGCAATTTAAGTAATTGGAATGGATTTCACGCCACACCTTTCCATAAACTATTTCTAGCATGTCCTTTCTTTCCCCCGGGTGGGTGTTACATGACAAAACAAGATTTGTCATATAGAATAATATCTTCCAACTAAATCTGGACAGCTTGAGAAATAGATTAATGGGTGACTTTGCAAGGGAAGTACTGCGTATCTTGGATTTCCTTAGCAACGAGGGCTCTTCTTTGGACCCTGACCCAGATACCAGTAGTGAATCCAGAGGTACCACATTTCCTTCACGTGGAATTCCATTCTTCCACCCCCATCATACTTGCCCAACATTTTTCTTCATAGATACCTAGTCAAGTCCAGATGAGCCAGGAGTTTCCTGATGTTTGTTATGACTGAGGTCTGCCTGGCGATAGGAGATGATCCCTAAATCCTGCACCCCTGTGTTTCTGTTGCATTTCAGCAGGGGCAGACCTATAGACGAGAAGATGCTCGCTCTGCCCAGTGCACTTCCCAGGAGATCACTGTGCCCTGGTCTCACTGTGGCTACAGATGCTCTTCTTCACTTCAATTCCTATAGTCATTCATACCTTCCAGAAACATTGTCTGTGCCAACATATGTATTCATTCATTAACTATGTGTTGAGCACTGTTCTAGCTGCTGGATAAAAAAGAATAAGAAGGAAAGGAAAGGGAAGGGAGGGGAAGGGGAGTGGAGTGGAGGGAAAAGGAGGGGAGGAGAGGAGAGGGGAGGGAAAAGGGAGGGGAGGGGAGGGGAGGGGAGGGGAGGGGAGGGGAGGGGAGAGGAGAGGAGAGGAGAGGAGAGGAGAGGAGAGGAGAGGAGAGGAGAGGAGAGGAGAGGAGAGGAGAGGAGAGGAGAAGGGAAGAAAGACAAGTCAGCTCCTGTTCTTAGAGACTCGGTCTAGGCAAGAAGAATGACATAAAACCAAATGACAAAACCAGATGACAAAACAATATAATACATGTTGGAATAAAAGTTTGCATAGAGTGCTTTGGGAATCAAGGAGGATATAAGTGCATTTGTCTGCTATCTTAAAAACATGCAAAATACATATATAATGATGCCTGCTAAAAGTTGCAAGGAAAAGCTTGTCCTTTATGAACCGTCTTTTTGTCAGCGAATATATTCCCTCAATCAGTAGTCCTAAACATATGTGGTACAATGGGAATTGCTATTGGCTGCAAGATAAACTTCGAAATCACTATATTTCTTGGTGAGGAAAACATTGAAAAAATCAAGTTTTAGCTTCTCAGTCATTCATTCTAGGACCTGACTATGTGCCAGGTCCTGTGATAGACACTGTGGGTACAAAGCGTGAGAAGAAAAGTCTGTCTTCACCATCATGGTGTGTTCATTCCAGTGATGGGTGGGGGTAGAGAATAAACAAGTAAAATAGTAAATGTGTAATATAATTTAAGGTAGCAAGTGCTGTGAAGAACACTTAGCCAGGTTAAGGTGACAGAGTATGACCAAAGTAGAGTAATGGATGGAAAAGAACCTATATTAATAATATTCAGCAGATTTGTTGAATGATATTAATTTTTCTCTAGTGATTTAGCATTATCTCTTCCTCAGAAGAGCTAAGTTGGCACTAAAATTCTATTAGGTTGGTGCAAAAATAATTGCAGTTTAAAAGGTTAAAAATAATTGCAAAAATCTCAATTACTTTAGCACCAACCTAATAGCATTATATTTTATTATACAAAAGATAAATAGGTCGATTTATGAAGAAAATATAAAGGTAACAGTTGACATCCAGGGTATATGATTCTAACGTGTAAGTGCAGATAAAATTACGTAGGCAAAGGTGAATCAGTTATAAAGTGTTAAACAAATTAAAGGTACATTATTATTACTGTCACTGTAAAAATTGGAGCTACTTTTCTTTTAATGAAACATCCCTGTTATTTATTCTAAGCAACAGCTGGAATCGTTGTGTATTTTTAAATGATTTTCCTCAAGTTTTTTTTTTTTCTTTCAGGAATGGTTCACTGTCATTGAACATTATCACCGAACCAGTGCCACCATTACTGAACTGGTCATAGGAAATGAATATTACTTCCGGGTCTTTGCTGAAAACATGTGTGGCCTCAGTGAGGACGCAACAATGACTAAAGAAAGCGCTGTGATTGCCAAGGATGGTGAGTTAGTCGTGGGCTGGTGAAAGGGGGGTCTGGACCTAATTTCAGTCTGTGGGGGTTTGGGGGGCGTTTCCCCCACACCCCCAAGCAATTCTCAGACACCAGCTGGGTTCCTACAATTCAACTCAATTCTGATACTGTGTACCGGAAGATAACATCAGATCCCATAGGGTAAGGGTTCAATCCCACCTGAAAGTCCCCCAAACCCCCACTTCAGATGCCAATTGCAAGTCCGGGTCACCTGTGCTCCTGACAAACAGGCTGTAAATCAGAAGTTCCAATGACCCCTTTCTCGGGTTTTGTTAATTTGCTAGAGCAGCTCACAGAACTCAGAGAAGCATAGTACTTACTCAATCACTGGTTTATTATAAAAGATTAAAACTCAGGAATAGCTAGATGGAAGAGATGCATAGGGCAGGGTTTGGGCAAAGGGCACGGAGTTTCCATGCTCTCAAAGCCCTGCCACACTCAGAATCTCCCTGTGTGCACCAATCCGGAAACTCTACTAACAGGTCTTTTTGGGGTTTTATGGAGGCTTCATTACGTAGCCATTATTGATTAAATCTTCAGTCACTCTCCCCTCCTTGGAGGTCTTGAGGTAAAACTGAAAGTTCCAATCCATCACAAAGTTGGTTCCCCTAGCAACCAGCCCCCATCCTTGGGTGGGGTCCAAATGTCACCTAATTTACATAACAAAAGACACCATTATAGCTCTCTTTGCTTAGGAAATTTCAAGGGTTTTCCGAGCTTTGTGCCGGAAATGGGATGAAGACCAAATTTTGTATTTCTTATTATAAATCACAATGTCACAACTGGACATCTGGAAAACTTGGTTTCCAGTCACTGGAGAAAACTGAAAGAAGAAAGGATGTGGTGAAAGAGAATAAGAAAATGATAAACACATTATAAAATTCTGGTAAAAATGTCCAAGTAAAATGTTAATTTTACAAGTAAAATTTTTAGAGGAAAATGATATGGTCATTACATTTTTTAAAATAACAAGCTTTAATTCTTACTTCTGGGCTGTAGATACATAATTGACTAAAAACACAGGGAGAGGAAAAAGTAGACATTGACTTCTTGAGCTTGGGTTACTTTTATTCTTGAACAGCTTCAATGTGTAGCTACACAGGAGACCCATGAAAAGGGTGAAACTGAATTCCATTCCTATCATTTCATTTCCTCATGAACTACTCTCCTTAAAGCTCTTCCTCATTTCTTTCACATTAAAATGCATTGTTGACCAAAATACCCAGATACTGAATTCTTTTCAATATTTGTTTCAGTTTCAGACAGCCACTCTGGCTCTCTGTCCCATGTGTGATTGACTGTACATTTGTACCCTTCAGAATGAACGCCAGGTGGTGTTCACTCATGTTTTTACATGTTTTTCTAAGCTGAGGGAAATTTTAATTCTGAGTTGAGTATGCCAAGAATAATATGTTCTCAGGCCAATTTGTATATTTCTAATGCTTGTTTTTAAGGTAAAGTCTATAAAAATCCAGTGTATGAAGACTTTGATTTCACAGAGGCGCCCATGTTTACTCAGCCTTTGGTTAACACCTACGCTATAGCTGGGTACAATGCCACTCTGAACTGCAGTGTGAGAGGAAATCCTAAGGTACCATGTTTCATTTTTTTAAAAACACATCAGTTAAATTTAAGAATTAATCCCAAACTCCTTTTGTACTTTCCACATTATACATGTAAAGTCGGAATATAAACTGATCCTCCAACTGCTATTTGTATCTTTTTCTGGGGATGGTAGGAGTTTGAGGGGGGTGGTGTTGGTGGATAATTAGGTACACTGTTTAAATGTAGTAGTAAAAATGTTTATATTTATTTACTACTTAAGTGCTATCTTCTAAGGAAAAGCCAAACCACGTATTTTAAAAAGAACTGAGAGGGAAGGAGATAGAAGTAATGTTTCACCTGAAAAATTAGGTGGTAATATTCACTCATCAAGATTAAAGCAAATAATACTATACTGCAAGGCAGAATTATAAATGTGCTATATTAAGGATACAGAGTACTAGGAAAGGAGAAATTGCCCCTGACTGAAGAGTTACAAAGGTTTCAAGGTTTAATGGTGTTGCGTTTGAGAAGAAGAACAAATTTATGAATGTTGCCCATAGAGATATCTACCCCATTGTAGCACTGAGGGAAAAAGCCCTAGAATTTGGCAAAAGTGTAAATAGTAGTATTTCCCAGCAAATACCATAAACAGAAATAGGGAAGTCAAAGAGAGAAACCAAATGAGTATGGGAAGAAGAAGCTGAATTCATGTTTAATTGGAAGTGACGTTGGTACATCCAAGGGGGAATGACCTAGGCAGAGGAAAGGGTCACTGGAGCGTAGGAGAGAGGCCAGGCAGGGCTGTGACTCTCAGTTGAGGAGTCCCCAGGCATGGGGTGCTACATTCCACCCCATGGAGTGGAAGCTGTAGAAAGGAATACCATTAATAAGAGAAGGTAGTGAGCAAAAAGCCAAGGACCAAGGTGTGAGCCTCAATGAATGCTTCTATTTGAAAGGTGGAAGGAGGAAGAGGAAGGATGGTGTGAAGAAGAAAGAGAAGCAACCTCTCTGGGGTCTGAGAAAAGCAAAATCATATAAAAGGGGGACGAGGGGATGCGGAGGGTGTGCGTCTGCATAAGGAAGGACAAGACGAGATGAGAAAGGAGTGGAGAGTCAGTGATGTTATATGTAGTTCAAGGGTCAAGGAGAATGGAATCCCCGTCCCAGGGGATTAGGTTATGACAAATTTTGAATTACCTGTTTGGAGAATGATGGTGATGAAAGCAGCTGTCAGAGGACAGATTAATGGTAGGAGGCATAAGCAGCCCACAAATAATTCGGCGAGAATATCAGGAAAAGGAGAAAATCAGATGGTTACGCCACCTTATGGGGATACTCTGAAAAAAATGCGCCATGATATAGTATTCTCTTGAATAAGTTAACTGCGTGGACCTGTAGATCAAATTGAAATGCAACTGAGTCTGTTTGGGAGGATCGCCCTAGAGCTGTCCTCTGAACAAACCTGGCTGGCTTCGTCAGAACTGCTCATTTGGTCTCTTGCCAAGCACTAAGTAGAATTCTGTTTGAGAGAAACAGTGCTCACGGGGAAGTGGATTCTTTTCAGATGTGCTTTCTTTCCATGCCCATGCTTGAAAATTCTGTCACTGGCTTTGATGGCCTATGAATATGCTAAGTACAGATATGTTGTCGCCTAATTTACTTCAATATGAATTTCAGCCCAAAATCACCTGGATGAAAAACAAAGTTGCTATTGTGGATGACCCCAGATACAGAATGTTCAGCAACCAAGGGGTCTGTACGCTGGAGATTCGCAAGCCCAGCCCCTATGACGGAGGCACTTACTGCTGCAAAGCAGTCAATGACCTTGGGACAGTGGAGATCGAATGCAAACTGGAGGTGAAAGGTATGACATCCGAGATCTTGGGGATAGAATAAAAGGAAAGAAAATCATTAATTCTTGTCCTTACTGCAAAATCCAGATTGTTTGCCAAAATGTCCTGGGGTGGAGGAGGAAGGGGGAAGAGCCTTTGGGGAGAGAAGACATTTTTTCCATTTTGCATTCACTTTTGATTTGTTTGTGAAGTCTTCTTGGTTATTTAAAGATTTAATTTTATCTCTTGCATTTCTTGTTAATGAAAGAAATATTAATTTCAGTGGAATGCATAGTGAGAATAAATAAAGTCAAGGAGGTATGATATTGGTGAGATAGTCCATCTAGAAATAGAAGCCTAGTGCAAAAACTTATCTAATGAAACTGCAATTAAGGAATTTACACCCCTTTTAATTAGTTTACTGTTTTCTGAAACTTTCAATATATATGGATAAGTTTGCTAATTTCATGTGCCATATTGCACATGTGGAATATAGCAAAAACATATTTTTACCAGTTGCTTTCAAAAATCCTTTTAGAGAATTTCTATTTGCAGGAATGCATTTCATTTATACTAGTTTTCAGAAGTTTGCAACCAATGAAGCCAAGAAAACATATAAGGATTAATATGGTAGAAAAGTCTCAGCATAACCTGTCATATTAATCAATTTTCATATTAATTGAGTATACTAATGTTTTTTCTTGACAAAACCTACTTTGGGACACCGTGAAAACTCCTACGGCTGTCAAAGTCACCATTATGAGATAATAGGTGACATGTCCTGATGTGCTTTCTCTTCTTCTTATTGTATTATATTACCTTTCTGTGATAACTGTAGTCTTTTTCCTATACTCTGTAATGAAGAAATTATGATCTAAAAGAAAGATTATCTTGTAAATATCTAGTTTAGAAAAAACATAGTAAATGCTTAGGGTATTTATGTTTAAAAAAAGCTTTATTGTCCTAAATTTAGTATAAAATAGTAAAGAAACTTCTGGAAAAATATTTCCTTTTATAACTTAAAAAAAATAGTATTCTTTCCTTATGATCTCTGTCCATCCTCGGGTTATACAGTATAGTAAATTTATAACTGAGTGAGGGAAAAATATTTTTTGTTTTATTTTTCCTTTCAAATATAAAACAATATTCTTGGAATATTTCAAACTTTACTAAGATAGTACTTATAAATTTAAACGTTATTATTTTAGCCGTTTATTAGCTTTCAATGTAGATTCACGTCACAGTTGCAAATACATCTGGTTTCTAAACTCCTAGCCTTATTAGTTCCAAGGTATTGCTGGTATTTATGTTTCAACATCTAAAAAACAAAAATCTAGTACCACTTTTGCATGCTTTGTAAGTAACTGAATGTTGCCAATGATATAAAATGATGATTTCATAAATGGTTCAACATTTGGGGTCCTCCATAAAAGCTAATAATGTTTTGCATAATTGATATGTTCTTTATAATAATTGTATAGTGCATTATATATAGTAATATTAATAATATAAATAATGCATTCTGGTCCATAAGTTCATAGTAAGATATCAATCGTAATATATCGGTAAAAGCTTTTGATCCTAAAAGCCAAGATTGTTTATCATCAGATTGTTATCTGATAATGGGTGACTTGAATCAAGTTAAGCTATGAAAAATAAAGTTAAGAATGTCAATCGAGAATAAATAAATACTGGTACAAATATTCTAATTCTACAGTGATATATCAAGGAGTAATTACCCCTGGACAACCATTCTTCTTGGAGGGGCAACAACAGGTTTTAAAAATTCATATCCCACTGGATATTTCTACTTTCTGTTCCATTCCTCTTACATGAAATCGCACTTTGCATGTAAAGCTTGACTTCTGATTTGCTTTATAATTATATATTTTAGCAGCTCATGGCATACAGTGTTTATGCCATGAACAAGGAAGGCCAAATTATTCAAGGATATTAAGTAATGTAGGAACTAACTTTTGTCAGAAAACTAAGTACCATACTACAGATCTCCATAAATAAATCCAGAAAGCTACATGTGAATATGACCTCATTTTAGATGTAGGATTATCTAAACCTAGGACAGTGGTATTTCTTTAATATTTTCATTTTTCATATGTCAAGAGATAGGATCTTCCTTTAAGATCGTTTCCTATTATAGTTTCCTTAGATTCATGTTGAAATTCAGAAAACTGAACATTTTTAAGTTGCTAAGTTATGGAAAAAGTGTTCTGGGCATTTTTAATGGGGAGAGGGTCACAAATAAAAATAGATCCAATATTTGGAAATTTTCATAGTTTAAGATTTTCCAGTGAAAAATTCACCAGAAGAATATCTGTAACCCATCTATCTATCTTTGGTCCCATTTTCATGGGACCAAAAATATTTCCTGTATTCATGAACCTAAGAGGAGAGAAAAATCCTAGGCCCCAGTACTAAATGCATTAAGCGACCAATGAGCCCTATCGTTTATGTATGATTCACTTACATTTGGAAGAGTGAATTAAGAAGTTCTTTGGGGCTGGGTAAGCAACCCGATGTAAACTCTAGGGACGTAGATCTATGCCTGTGTTTACAATATTTGCTTTCTGAATGCCTAGATAATGTCAGCCTTCAAAAGAGGCAAGAATTAGGATTCTTTATAGTTTTTTAGATTATACATATAGTTGATTTCTAGCCTAATTGTCTAAGCCTTGTGTTTATTTAAATCAGTCATATATAATCAGTTCAGAATACATCATAGAATATACTAGTCTAATATTTTTATCTACTTGATAATTTTGCCTTTTAGAATTTCAACATATATATATGTACACTAATGCTTTGTCTATTATCTATGTTTTTCTTTTGTTGAAAAACACAATATATATATGTTGTAGGGTTTTTTTTTTTTTTTTAAGCTAATGGTTTGGAAGCTCTTACCATAAATATTCACTGTACAATCAAATTGGCTTTGCCACCTGTTTAGGCAAAGTGGTTGTGCATATTAATAAATGTTTCACATATTAATGATCCTTTTGAAGTGACTGGATCCCTGCCCTTCATTCCATGCGCTTCTATGTTCCTACATCTTTCACATGACTAAGGATTAATGAAATCATCTCATCATAATCATGACCATAATTTCATTCAACAAGTACTCAACTTTGGTTTTAGCACTTTATTAATGCTTACAACTTCTCTCTCTCTCTCTCTCTCTCTCTCTCTCTCTCTCTCTCTCTCTCTCTCTTTCTCTTCCTTAGTTGTAGCACAGTAAGGATTTTTGAATGTATATTATCATCTAAGGTAAGCTTTCATATGGTTTTGGCATATGAAGCTTATGATTGTCATAAGCCATACAAAGCCTGTGGAGTATGGCATGATTTTCATTATGTAATCCAATGAAAATAGACTATTTAAAATTTCTAACTTTGTAGTTTTTATTTGTATTTCAGTATCTTGAAATTAACAGCCAGTACTTATTCAGCACAACAATCTCCTGTTGACATGAAGCAAGTTGTTGAATGCAGTAGAGCATGAATTAAAGCATTTAATGTAGATGAAAATGAGTGATGCTCAAGAATTCTGATACTCTTTGCATCAAGGAATGGACATGTACATAAGTGGCATCATTTCTACAATATGTGACTTGATTTTTTTTTTAAAAAAAGGAGAATGACTTTTCCAAATTTGCATTAAAGACGTTTTAAGAATGTTCAAATGGCATGCTGTTTTTGTCTGGACGTGAATTTATTAGCAAGTAGTGAAGCATTTCTCTAAAGGACCATGAATTGTTATGGTTTCATGGGTTCTCTTGTGAAGGGTACTTTTACTTTTCAAAAATAATTCAGAAACATGGAAGGTAAGTATGAAATTTAGTAGTTATGCCTCTCACCTTCAGAAGGTATTGGGTAGGTTTTAGTATTTTTAACAAAATGTTTCTAATGTTTTCACTTTGGACAATGTATAAATAGCCAAAGTTAAAGGAGTAGTCCCCTCTTCTCCACTATGCTTGAGTCAGAATTTGTGCTTAATTAAAAAGAACATTAACAAACAGGAAATAGTTTTTCCCACTGATCCGTAACATGGTTTGCATTTATTCTGCCTTTCACTCGGAGCACTTAAATTATCTATAGAGAATCCCAACACCTTTCAAAGAGCAATAAATACCTCCCAACCAGTCAGGAATCTAAACTAAGGAGGGAACAAAAAACTGCTATGGGTCTGCCAGGAACTTGCTTTTCCTTCTAGATGCCAAGTGCTTTAAATTCTAAATGTACTAAACCCAGGAGAAGATTGCCAAGTAGAGACTGAATGAGTCTTTGTAACTAACTGGAACGTAAACACATTTCCAGGCTGCTACTCCAGAAGTATTATTTCAGTGATTTTTCACATAGATGGTTTTGACTTTGCGTTTCTCTTTTGTCCCCTCTAGGTGGCCTTTCTTTCTGCAGGCTTCTGTTGCAAGGTGTGCCTCCTAACATAATTGATTCATATTTGCGAGACTTGCAGTCAAGCAACCCTGAGGAATACTAAAGGCCTGGGCACTGCCTCACTGCACTTCACTGCTTTGAAATCTGGCTGCAATGAGAAAACATTTTCTGTTTTAACACCAGGCACCTAAGTGTGGCCATTTTTTTTCCCTCCCAGTGTTAAAGAAAAAAAAAAAAGTTTGCCCGGATTGCTTAATTAAAAATTGCAAACAAAATCCCATTTGAAGTCAGCATTTTGATCATTATTGTCTGTGCCTGGTCATTAAACTTTACAAAAAAAAGCAAGCTACAGAATAAGCAAAAGCACTTATTTTAGCTTAAAATAATAGGCTGTAAATGCTTTTTTTTTTCCAGAGTAAAAAACTAAAATACACACAATAGAATCTTGAAAACCCATCTTTCTCTTGATCTAAGAGATTTTTCTAAGCAAAGCAGAGTTGTTTATTTCACACAACCCTGCTTAACACCAGTGTATCTGTGCCTTTTTCCCATTTGAATGCACTAAAAGACTTCTTTAAGTCTTTCAAAACAAATTTTCTCAACAGAAGGGGAAATGTATCCAATAAATGCTACAATAAATCTGAAGTGTTTATGATGAAATGACATAGTATTTGTTTTTGTGTTTGGGGTTGTGTACTCAGGCAGAACTGAGAACAAAAGGCAGGGACCTAGCCTGCTGCCAAAGTCAGGCCTGACCTCCAGCATGTCTCTGGTTTGACATCCTGGCCAAATCCACCAGACCTCCTGCCAAAACAGTTAGTCACAGTGACAGAGAGCTGTTGCAGACTACAGAGCAGTTATAGATTTAGGGTTTGCTGATGGCATCCATTCAAGTGGATGGAGACCTTCTTCAAAATCTAGAAGCTGAGAAACATTTGTATAAGTCCATAATCTTTTTAGCAACTGCTTCACTCTTTCTGATGTTGTAGAGAAAGTTTCAGTGAAGAGTAAGGTACCCCATCGCACCACAGGCTCCTACCTCAGGTCCTGGCTCAACTGGAATCTTTCCTGGTGCCTCAAAAACGGGGAGAAGAAAAAGTCTCTCCATTTCAGTCTACAATGGTGACTGCAGAGGTGCCTGTGGTCCATCCCAGTATGGTCCTCTCAAAGACAGATGCCTTTGAAATTTGCTAGACAAATGTGGACCTGGTGTCTTTCTATCCTACGACCAGACTATTTACCTGCTACTTTTACAGATGTTCTTTGTGGGAACACTGGACAGTTCTACCACTCATTCCCACTGGACCTACGCCAGAGCGACTTCTGCACTTTCAAAAGCCTCACATTGGTCCTTCTCCAACCGCATCTCATGACACAACTCAGAGAGGTCATAGAACCAAGGGGAGGTGCCTACTTGGAACCCTTACCACACCGCTCCTTCTTATAGACTAACCACACTCACTGTTAGGGCCTTTTTCCTGGCTTCAAGACTCTCAGGAGGCTTGTATATGCAGCCTGAGACCCAAGGGCTGGTCTAGAGGTACCTGTTTGCTAGGAGGCTGGGGTGTGCGGCATGTCACTAGAGCCTGCGCATGAGGCTGGGGCATCTACCTGTGTGTCCCTGAGACCCCTCATGATGTGGTGCAGGATGGAGCTGGGATGCGAAGAGCAGGGAGACTGGAGACCACCAGTGGGCCACAGTATTCTGGCAGGTATCCCTGAAGAATCTGATAACTTTACATTCAAACCTAGCCTTCCAGGTCATTATGAGGGAATCTTCACGAAGACAACAGGATACAACTACTTCTTTAACTATCTGTTAGCTTGATTCATAACTCCTAAATACTTATGTATATGAACTATGAAAGTTACGGATCAGGCGGCCCCCAACCACCTCTGTTCCCGTTCCTCTATCCCCTCTTCCCCTCCTTCACCATCTACTCTCACCTCTCCACTATTACCATTTAGTCCTCCCCACCCACCAAACTCCAGATCTGACTCTCTGTCTCCTTCCTCACTTAAGTTCCCCTGAATAGAATTCTAGAAATATAAATTTGGCCTCTTTTCCCCTAGGAGTAAGAGTAGAATAAGGAATAATAATAGAGTATTACCAATTCTCCATATGATATTAATTGATTCTAAGTTGAACTCTAGTCGCTCTCCCTCTCCATCATCGAAAGATACAAGAAGACAGTCATCTGCAAACCAGGAAGCAGGTCCTCACCAGACACCGAATCTGTCAACACCCTGATTCTAACCTCCAGAACTATGTGAAATAAATATTCATTGTGTAAGCCAATAAATTAATAATTAAATAAAAATTATTTTATTTGTTTTATTTCCTCATTCCTGGGCCACTAATTACCATCCTTGCACCAAGTATTCAGGGGCTACATATAGATATTTTTAAATTCCTTTGGAATTGAACTTTGATAAATTGGTGTAGACTAGAGAAACAAACCCATCCATGGAATGACCAGTTCTTCTGATTCTAAGGGCTGTCATTACCCTCTTAAAGTCACTTTAAGATGATTTCTCTTTGTCCCCAAATGCACTGACCTGAGCAATATCTGGCCTAGCTGAATACTTTTCTTCTATCTGGAGTAGATGGAACAAAATACCAGGGAGGCAGCAAGACAATTCAATACTCCCAGAGGGCTTGGGGCACTGGCTAATTCAAGTCATTGAAGGAAAAAGCCTTGCACTCTACTGTACAGTCGACCATAACTTCCTTGTCTCCCAAGCAATAGCTTTAGAAAGAATCTGTCTGTTCTTTGTAGATAAACACTTACACAGCTATCCACAGGCAAGAGAGTCTCTCCTTTTATTACTCTACTCTCACCCTTACCCTAGTCTTGGATGGAGCCCAAGAAATCATCGTAAAGACATTCTATACCAGTTTAAAACCTTAAAATCTTTTAAGTTAATGAAAAAAAAGAAAAAAACTATCTAGGGGTTACTAGCCACCCTATGGCAAGGAAAGAAATCATAATTCAGACTTTGTAAGGCATCTCTCTCTTGGATGATTGGGACAAAGGGTAATTGGAAAGGAGCCATATTGCCAAATAAACCAACTGCTGGTTTGAAATCATCTGGTCATTTGGAAAATTCCAGGCACTAATGAGCCAAATAATGTATTCCCTGCAGGCTATTGGATAAACTGACATTGGGCTGTTCATCCCTGAGTGGGTCCACCGGGGGTCCTTGTAAATCCAGTTCCCATTTCTACACTGGGAGATACCACCAAGCTGGAGTCAGATTGGGTAATAATGGAAGTTGCCAAGAAGAGGCAGAGCCTCTCTCTCTGCACGATTATCTTTATGCACTTCTTAATAGCTCATTGTTAGGTTTCAATAAACATTAGCTACCAATAGAAGTTGGAGTTCATTGGTGCAATAAGTTGTTCCCATGCCCTTCGATGATTATTAAGTCCATACAATGTCAAGCAGGGGCTCTGTCCAAAAGTCTGCCTTCAGTAACTCCACCCCCTGAAGAAGTGAACCAAGAGTGATGGAAAGATAGGGAGGGTGTGGCAAGGAGGGGCTTGGTGAAGGCCAAGACTCAGGATCAACATCCAGCAGGGGGCAGGAAAAGGAAGATGAACTAACACCTGATTATTTGTACAAAGGGAAGGGCCATCAAGCTCAGAGAGAGAAAAATGAAGCCAGAAACAATCTTACCAGGCAAGGAACTGAAAGAAAGAGGAAACAGCAGTGAGAAAATCAACCACAAAAAGAAAAGAGCACCTACTTATGTGCTTTACAGGCATTATCTCAGTCACGGTTTCTTAACCCTGTTCACCACTCCTGCATTTCTATTTGCCAAAGAAAGGGAACCTGGGACAGGATGCGAGAGCGCGTAGCCTGAAGCTACTGCCACACCTCTCAGATTCATTAAAGTTTAGCCACCTGGTGTCTACTTCTCCGTGATGTATGAGTTTACTCAATAGAAAACAAATTTTTCTTCCCAGATCTTCAAATGGGTGTTGTTCCAGGCATATTGTCAGGGAGCTAAAGGTATCCCAGCCTGGGAAGCACAGTATCATGTTAAAAAAAAAGTTCACCGATCCAGGGAACCAAGATGGCACAGTAGGTAACCACTGTGTTTACCTTCTCACAACCACATCAAAATTACAACTGATCTACAGAACACCCATTATTGAGAATCACCTAAAATCAAGCTGAACTGAAGCCCTTCAACTAAGGACTTGAGGAAGAAGCCACCTCCAGGCTGGTAGGAAGGGCAGATATCAGGAAGGGGCTGGTCCCACACCGGCATGTGACCTTTAAAGATTGGGAGGGGTATTTCAGCTGGGGAGTCCCCCTAGAGGAGTAAGGGATCCCTGCCCCACCCCAGCCCAGGGTTCCAGGGCCTGGGAGAGAAGTCCCCATAAATTCTGGTTGTGAAAACCAGTGGAGATTGTGACTGAGTGAGACTGAGTGCGGCTGGAGTTCCATGTGCTCCTCTTAAAGGGACAGAGCATGGACTTACCCACCAACGGAATCACTCACTCTGAGCTCCAGCGCTGGGGCAGCAGCTGGAAAGGCAGCAGGTACATATGGTGGGGAATTGAGTTGTCTGTCTTGGGACCGGGCCTGGAGAGGTGGCTTTCTCCTGGACGGGGGAGCTGGAAGAGGCCATAGTTTCTTTGTTGAGACCTCCCTCGTCCCAGCACGAACACAGGTGGCCACCGTATCTGAGTCTCTGAAGTCCGTTGTTACCCCGCCCTGGTGATTCAAGACACCTGGCCCCCCCAACTTTCAGGCATACCCAGGCCGCCTCCAGCAACTTTTTCATGCAGACCACCTGCTTTGGCTCAAGCTGCAGACTTTCTTAGACTCTCAAAGGTTCGCAGCACCCAGACAGGCACAATCTGGCTTGAGCGTATCCAGTACCTCTGGCTGAGCAGTCCTAAGCCAGCACAAGTGGCAGCCGGCCTAGGTTCGTGGCTTGGCCTCTCAAGGCGCTTCCAAGCACAGCAAGGGCAGCAGCCATCTGCGGATTTCTTTCTGGCTCAGTGTGGGGACAGAGCAAGAAGAGCAGTTTCCAGACTCTCGCCCTCAAGTGGAAAGGTGCTGGCTTGGGTAGTAGATGGCCATCAGCTGTGACTAGTTGGCCATCAGCTGTCACTGGTTAGCCATTAGCCACTGATATAACTGCCATGGCTAGGCTAGAAAACGCGGATTGCAGTTAGCAAGTGAGGTGGGTTGACAGAGAAGCAGGATGGCATGTTGAGGATCCTGTGGCTCCTGCTTCCTGTGTCTCCAACCCAGCCGCCACCGAGAGTATAATGGTATGTCTCCCCTATCTATGGCTCCATTGGTGTTCCTTTTGGGCCTCACCATATCCTGTGTTCTCGTGCGGGGAGCAGGACTAGAGAACCTGCATGACACTCCTGCTGGGTGGCCCCAGGTGGGGCACAGGCTGTGGCTGAAGTAGACAGACAGCGAATTCCCTCCAAGGTGGTCCTGGGGTTGGCGCCCCCAGTGGTCAGCTTCAAAACAAACTGGAGCATCACCCAGCCGTCTCCAAGTATGACACATCCAAGGGGCAGATTGGGCAGGCACCAGAGTCCTGCTGAGGCAGATCCTGCTCTGTAGGATCAGCCCCTGCACAACAACTCTTCCACTATAGTCAAGGCCAGTCCTCACAACCAGTGAGCCCAAGGGTCAGTCCCTCACATTGATGTGCAATTATCAACCAAGGCTCAACTACAAGAGGAGGGCACACACAACCCACACTTGGAGAGCGTGGCTCAGGTGATCAGAAAGACTGTGCCAGTGAACCCCACAGCACACCTACTACATAAGGCTACTCTACTAAGACCGGAAGACATTGCAGCCCTACTTAGTACAGAGAAACAAACACAGGGAGGCAGCCAAAATGGGGAGACAGAGGAACATGTCCCAAATAACAGAACAAAGCTCCAGAAAAAGAACAAAGCAAAACGGAGATAAGCAATCTATCCGATGCAGAGTTCCAAATACTGGTTATAAGAATGCTCAATGATTTCAGGAAGAACTTTAACAGAGAGATAGGAAACATAAATATGGAGATGAAAACCATAAAAAAGAACGAGTCAGAAATAAAGGATACAATAATGAAAATGAAGAATATATTACAGGGAATCAACAATAGATTAGATGAAGCAGAGGATCCATCCAGTGATGTAGAAAATAAGGTAGTAGAAAACACCCAACCAGAACAGTAAAAAGAAAAAAGAATCCAAAAAATTTGAGGCGAGTTTAAGGGGCCTACAGGACAATATCAAGCATACCAACATTTGCAGAAGGAGAAGAGAGAAAACAAGGAATTGAACACCAATTTGAAGAAATAATGATACAGAACTTCCCTAGTCTGGTGAAGGAAATGGATATACAAACCCAGGAAGCACAGAGAGTCCCAAACAAGATGAACCCAAAGAGGCCCACACCAAGACACATCATCATTAAAATGCCAAAGGTTAAAGACAAAGAATCTTAAAAGCAGCAAGAGAAAAGCAGTTAGTTACCTACAAGGGAGCTCCCATACAACTGTCAGCTGGTTTCTCAGCAGAAATTTGCAGGCAAGAAGGGAGTGGCAGGAAATATTTTAATTGATGAAAAGCAAACTACAACCAAGGTTACTCTACCCAGTTAAGTCATTTAGAATTGAAGGACAGATAAAGAGTTTCCCACACAAGAAAAAGCTGAAGGAGTTCATTACCACCAAACCAGTATTACAAGGAATCTCAGAGGGACTTCTTTAAGATAGGAGGGGGTTAAGGATGGGTGAAAGGGGAAGGGATTAAGAAGTACAAATTGGGTAGTCATGAGGATATAGGTTATAGCATAAGGAACATACTCAATAATATTGTAATAACTAGGTATGGTTATACCTACGCCAGATAGGTACTAGATATATCAGGGTAATAGTTGGGAATGGGGTTGGGGGCAGGGTGAAAAAGGTGAAGGCATTAAGAAATACAAATTGGTAGTAAATACAGTATGAGGTATATAATCAACAATGTTGATTATAATCAACATGTAAGGTACCAGATGGGCGCTGGACTTATCAGGGGGATCACGTCATAGACGGTGTAGATGCCTGACCAATGGGCTATACACCTGAAGCTGAAGTAGAATGATATTGAATGTCCACTATAACTAAATATATAGGCATATATAGTCACGGGATGTGGAGTACAACACAGGGAAGATAGTTGATGATATTGTAACAGCTATATATAACAGCTATATAAGATGTGAGGGGTAGTAGCTTGGGGGGCGGGTTACCACTTTATGAGGGGTTTAAACGTGTAACTATTATGTTGCTTTGTACACCTAAAACTAATTTAAAAAATGGAAAAAGAACTTCACCAACCAATACCTTCACCAAGGACCAACAAATAGATCACAATTCCACAGAATTTGTATTATGTGATCAATTAAAATACACACATTTAAAAATATGTATAAAGCATAAAATCAAAAATATAAAATAAAATAAAATAGAAAATCTTCAACATCTATCTATCTATCTATCTATCTATCTATCTATCTATCTATCTACCATTTTTCTTTGCTCTGGAACGAACAGCCTTAAGCAAAACAGTCAAGCTGGCCTTTCTCATCCCTTAATTGCCCTGAGTCCTTTCTCTCTTCTTTCTGCACCGTCCCCTTCCACCTGGGGTTCAAGGGGCTTGTTCAAAGTGGTACCTCCCCCCCAAGCCTTCTGAGACTGTATGCTTCAGTTCCCTGTTACTCAAAATGTGGTCCGATGAGCAGCAGCGTCACCTGGGAGCTTGTTAGAAATGAAAACTCTCAGCTCCACCCACTCTCACTCTCCAGAGCTACTAACTGAGAACCTGTATTATTACAGGACCTATAGGAGATTCATGTGCTCGTTAGGGTTGCAGAGGTGCAGCTTCAGCCTCTTTCTCCCTCGTTTCTTCTATGGATATTTATTTGGGGCCATCCTCTTTCAGATACCCCAAAAGAAAGACATTCTGACTAAAGTATCCCTCCTACATTCTCGCCAACACTTGTTACTTCTTGTTTTTTTGATGATAGCCATTCATTCTAACAGGTGTGAGGTGATATCTCATTGCAGTCTTTTAGTTTTTTTCTTTCTTTTTGTTTTTACAGTTACAGTTGACATTCAGTATTATTTTACATTAGTTTCAGGTGTACAGCATAGTGGTTAGACATTTATAGAATTTATGATCTCCCTGGTTTAGTATCCACCTGATACCATATATAGTTATTACAATATTATTACCTCTGTTCCCTATGCTGTGCTTTACATCCCCTTGACTATTTTATAACTACGATTATACTTTGTACTTCTTACACTCTTCATCTTTTTCACTCAGCTACTCAGGCTCCCTTCCCTCCAGCAACCATCAGCGTGTTCTCTGTTATCTATCAATCTATTTCTGTTTTGTTTGTTTACTTTGTTTTTTAAGTAGTTTGGATTTGCATTTCATTATTAGTGATATTGAACATCTTTTCATGTGCTTGTTGGTCATCCGTATGTCTTCCTTTGAATAATGTCTATTCAGATTCTCTGCCAATTTTTAATCGGGTTATTTGTTTTTTTGTTGTTGAGTTGCATGGGTTCTTTATGTATTTTGGTATTAACCCCTTATCATATATATCATTTGCAAATATCTTCTCCCATTCAGTTGGTTCCCTTTTTGTTTTGTTGATGGTTTCCTCGGCTGTGCAGAGCTTTCTAGTTAGATTTTAGAGAGGATGTAAAGAAAAGGGAACACTCGTACACTATTTGTGGAATTATAAATTGGTGCAGCCACTATGGAAAACAGTATAGAGGATCCTCAAAAAATTGAGAACAGAGCTACCATATGATCCAGCAATTCCTTTTCTGGATATTTATCCAAAGAATATGAAAACACTACTTCAAAAAGATATCTGTACACTTGTGTTCATTGCAGCATTATACACAGTAACCAAGATATGGAAAGAACCTAAGAGTCCATCAATAGATGAATGGATAAAGAAGATGTAGTGTGTATACGTATAATGAAATACTACTCAGCCATAAAAAAATCAAATATTGCCATTTGTGACAACAGGAATGGATCTTGAGGGTATTATTCTAAGTGAAATAAGTCCAACAAAAGGACAAAAACCATATGATTTCACTCATAGATAGAATATAAAACAATAAAGAAACAAAACTGTAATACAGTTAAATTTATTAATCTGGAAAAGGATTTTTCCTTGGATTATTCATGGCATTGATAAATTTAAAAGTAGATGTCTCCAAGTTTACTGTCCATAAAACCAGCACAGTTAAAAGGGGAATCTGTCGTTCTGATTTCTTTCCTGCATTTGTCAGCATCATTTTTCACATTAAAGATTAGTAGATGTACATTCGATAAATGGTTTGGCCAGTAGACACCCCCATATGTCTCTGAGGCAGAATTGCCAAACTTTTTTTCTGTAAAGGGCCAGACAGTAAATAGTCTAGGCTTTGTAGACCATAGGATCCTGTCACAACCACAGAACTTTGCTCTTTGAACACAAAAGCGGTCAGAAACAGTATGTAAAACACAAACATGGCTTTACTCACGGCACTGAAATATGAATTTCATGTAATTTCATGTCACAAAAAATTCTTCTTTTGATTTTTTTGCAATCATTTAAAAATGTAAAAACCAGACTTAGCTCAGGGGCTGTAGAAAAACAGGTGGTGGGCTAAGTAGTAGTTTGCTGACCCTTCTCTGAGGTGTTACTATGAATCCCGTGGGACAAACTGCATCTGCTGATAGGCATTGCCCAACACAACTATTTTTAGCACAATTTCTGAACTTGTTCTGTGCCTTAGAAAAGTGCATACAGATCAGAACCATGAAGTCAAAAAAAAAAGGCAAGTTGCAGGCTTATCTCAATATAACATGTTTATGACAGGACATTCCATCTAACTGGGTGCATTGTGAGGTAAGGGCTGGTCAACTACCAGATGTGTGGTGTGATGTTCCCTGCGAGCAGTGGGAGGACACTGCCTAGATCCCCAAGCTCTATTCCCACGGAAGGGTGTGTGTAGAATTATCCATTGTTACTGTTATTAGATGCTCTAAAAAATGGGCTTTGGGGTTTCAACCTTGTTAGATAGTGTTTCCAAGTCCTGATTTTTAGTTCTAGCACTTTAGTCTCTGAACCCTGAACCCGCAGTAAGGGTTCTTCAGAACGAATACAAGGCAGAGCCCCGTCCTGGGAGTTGGAAGGAAGAACTGTCCTTGAGTGTTTATCAGGCGGGACCTCTCTTCGGCAGGCAGATGGGGCCACCGTGCGGGCAAATGCTGTTCTCACCCGGTCCGCGCCCAGCCCCAGGCTCTGCAGGCAGCGTCGCCCTGCAGTGCGGCTAGCCCAGGGCCAGAGCAGACGCACAGTGGGAGGACGGCGGTGTTTGTGCACCGATCACAAGACAGAGGAAACAGCTTCCTAACCGTCCAGCCAGCGCGACTTCCCGCATGGCAGCGTCCCCAGACGCCCCGGAAGAAGAACGGGACCTTAGAGACAGGTGCATCAATCGCAAAGGGCCCTTTGCGCGCCAGTTATAAAGCTACCATCAGAAGGGCCCCAATGGTGAGCTGATGGCCCGTGAGCGCCGCTCCTACCTCCCCGACCCCTCGCGGGGCTCTCCCCACGCCGCCCCGGAGGCCCCACCCCCAGCCAAGCTGCTCCGGGGGCGGAGGCCCGGGGACCCGGGAGGCCCCGCCTGACCACGCCCGCGGCCCAGAGCGCCGAACTCTCTAGTCCCACGCGGCCGAGCAGGCCCAGGCCCGCGAGCCCCCCTTCATCTCTCCCCGCCCTGGCGGCGGGCGCGGGCTGCGCTCGGCTCGCTCGCAGCGACCAGGCCCGCAGGCGGCCATGGCGGCGGGCGCCGGGGCCAGGCCGGCGCCGCGCTGGCTGAGGGCGCTGGCGGAGCCGCTGAGCGCCGCGCAGCTGCGGCGGCTGGAGGAGCACCGCTACAGCGCCGCGGGCATCTCGCTGTTCGAGCCGCCGCTGCAGCTCTACTGGACCTGGCTGCTCCAGTGGGTCCCGCTGTGGATCGCCCCCAACTCCATCACCCTCGTGGGCCTCGCCATCAACCTGCTCACCACGCTCGTGCTCATCTCCTACTGCCCCACGATCACGGAGGAGGTAGGGCTCGCCCCGCGCCCGCTCCTCGGCTGCCTAAGGACCCCCAACTGCTCTCCCCAGGAGCCCGGCGGCCCCCGCCCGAGCTCCGCCCCAAGTGCTCCGCAGTCCCGCCGCTGGAGGCGCCCAGAGACCGGGGAGACCCCCACGCGGCTCAGCCTCCCGGGGGCCGCGGAGGGGCGGACACGGCCTCTGCCCCCGCGCCGCGTCCGCTGGGAGACTCCCCGGGGCCGCCTAGAGGCTGTCACGCCGCTAGCCCCAGTCCCAGGTTCACCCTGAGCCTCTCCCAGATGGTCGAGGGGCTGTCAAGGTCACTGCGAGCCGGGTACCAGCCTGCCTGGCCGCCACCCCATCCGGTGCCAAGCTGTGGGATGGGCGAGCAATACCACAATGGGGACTGAACACCCATATCCCCTTCCTGTCTGACAGCAGGGCTTGTGGTCAGGTTGGCCAAGCTCGAGATGCCCTTTGGACACTTAACTCTATGTTTCTCAAGGGTGTACTAGTGATCCAGAAATTACTGGTAGCCCTGATCAAAGATAAGTTACTTTTAAGAGGTAACTTCCTCTGCTTCCTTGACTTTTTCGTGGAAAACAAACTAAGGTGTTAGCTAGGTGATAATCCTTATCACCAGGGATCATAAAAGCCAACAGATTTTATTAGCAATCAGTATTTGACGTGTGTACCAAATGAGAAGAGTAAATAATGTGGGCTTTGGACAACTGTTAATGAGAAGCACCCCTTGGGCTGAGTGTGGAGGGCTACGAAGCAGAGGGGGTCCACTCATCTATAGCCTTTTAGAGTACACGGATAAACGTTACATTGCACGTTCTGTGACATTGCTTTCTTATCTTTGCCCTCTAAATAGTGAAATCCCTTTATAATCATATTTGAGTATATATAGGTCCTGTGGAGAAGTCATGTGAGGTTGGATAGCAGGAATACAGTGGAAATATCCCATGCCTTCCATATATGCATCCATTTTTAAAAATAATTAACAGCCCACATTTTGAACAGTTCTTGTGGACTGATGGTTATGTTTATCATATATGATTTTTTGGCAGACATTCCCATTGTTAGTCATTTCCGTATTCTTTGAAAAAAATAACTTGCTTTACTTTTAGTCTAGAATGAAAAGAGTGCTGGGTTAGAAGTGGAAGACTTGGGATCTAATGTGGTGGCTGTGCCACACCTTGCAGAGAACTGCTGGTCTGTTTCTCCGTGTGTAAAACAAAATAATAGCTGCCAAACCAATTTCACAAGGATGCAGTGAGGGCCAAATGATATATAACCTGCAGATAAACATAGAAAATTATAATTTGCTCAACATATTAAAAATATTACTGTTCTTAAAAATGTCCTGAAAATATGTAATAAAATTCAGTGTTTCTTGGGCCAAGATTTGGCTAACAGTATTTGGATGTTTCTGATGTTTGTCAATTAAATTGTGAACTTGTCAATATTAATATGAATTTAAGAACCACTTGCGGAACACTTACAAAGAGCAGGGCATACATACAAATCTAAGAGATTCCGTTTAGGGACTTCAAGGAGAGCCTGATGGAAGAGGTAAAACTATGATTAAATAATTCTTAGGGGCAGCCTCATTTCAAAAAAAGGGGGCCACTTTTCCAAAGAAATAAAAAATAAAAAAGGGAAAAGAATCAGAATGATCAGAAGGGGCAGTAAGAGTTAACATAATAAGATGAAACTGAGAAGATTTTCTAAAATGTATGTCATTGGATGCTGCACATGGTTCTACGTGGCTAAAGCAGTGAAGAGAAACACCATTACAGGATTTACATTGCCTGTCTGGTAAGTCTAGCAAAAGCATGAAAGAAGCATAGGGGTTCAGGCCGTTATGTTTTCAGGTTACAGAGCGAGGAAATGATAGGATCAGGTAAGATTCAGATTCTAAACACCAAAGCTTATTTTTTACATATACCTCCACTTTCTTGTCTGGAGTTCCTGCCTTTTTGTACGTGGTATGTAGGAAAAATACCTTGTATCTTATGTAATATTTATCAGGTATGTAAAGTGCTTTTCATAACCATTGTTGCATTTATGTCTTAGATCAACCCAAGGAGGCTGGCAAGTTTTTTCCCTTCCTAGAATGGCCTTTCCATTCATTTTGAAGTGATGGTAGTACTATATATTTTTATGAAGAGAAAATTGAGGTCCGGATAGTTTAACCTGGCTTGGAACTTGTTTCTGATTCTTAGACTTACGAATTCTTAGTGCTTTTCAGACTTGACAGATTGCTTCCACAAAGGGGCAGGAAAAATACCTAAGATTTTTGGATTTAGATGTGTAGGCTTATCTACCTATGTAATGCTGACTACATAGCTATATTAATAATATTTGCTCTATTTTTTAACTACTGTGTTATTTTCTAGGATATGACTGGGGATGAAGGGAAAATAATAGAAAGAAGTTAAATGATTGAGGTTAAGCTTCTACAACTGTGCTCTGAATTGCATTTCATACCATCGTTTCTTTCCACTCCAGCCAAATCAGACTGCTTACTGTATAGCAAAGATTTCTTTTCTTCTTGTCCTTCTCTTTTCTCCTTCCTTTTCCCTTCTCTTGTCCCACTTCCATCGTTCAATGTCCAGTTCTCATACTGCCTCCTTATGAAAACATTTCTTCCTTCTTGGCGTCAAACCAACCACTTAATCCTCTCAACTCCAATAATAACAACAATGATTAACATTTACCTGGTATTGACTACCTACCTGGCATTATTTTAAGCTGCTTTTGTCTATTTTCTCATTTATTCCTCTATAACTTTGTGAAAAGGTATTATTATTATCCCCATTTTATAGATGAGGAAACTGAAGGGAAATTCACCTCTTCCAAGGTATACAGATTAATGGAGACCTGGATTCCAAACAAGAAAGCTATGTTTCCACCATAGGACTTTGTAGCTCTCTCGTGGAACTTCTCCATTTCGGTTATGTATGTGTCCTTACTGAGCAGGACAACCTGCCAAAGTTTAAATTCAGACAGCAATTGCCCACTGGTGCCTTTCATAAAGCAGAGGTTTAGTAAATATTTGCTAAATTATTAACTGCATGAATGAAATAACAAAATGTAATCTTGGGAGATCATGCTTTCCCACCCTTAACCAGTTTTAGCTGGCCTTGGATTAAATACTTATCAGTTGTGATTTTAACAAGAGTAAGCAACACTTAGGGTGAGTAGAGAAAACAACAACCGAATGGCCTCCTCCTTACCTTGCTGAAGCAGTTCTATCTGAATGCGGTTCTGTCCTTGGCGGTCATTCCTTGTCCGTCTAATTCTAAAATAGAATCATAGACTCCAACAGTTTGAAGGGCCTTAGGGCTTCTTTAATGCAATTCCTATGTCTGCATATGAGAAAACTCAGTGATTTGGATCTAGTTCTTCAAGCTCTAGCCTCGTAGCATTTCTTTACCACAAAACACTCCGACACCTGTTTTTGGCTGATATAAACTGTGGCACCATTCTCTTTTAAGTTTATTTGAGTAGATGGTTTTGCTCTGCCCTCTTGGTCTGTGTATACAAATCAATGTCAGTGTTTCTGTTAAGAGTATGTTTGTAGCTGATATGTGCCCAGCATAGAGCTAGGTCAAGGGCATGGAATAATTTCTTTTATGATAGAAGTTGAACCAAAAAGCAAGTATATCTGAGGAAGTCAGAAAGACCTTAAGAAATGTTTTAATCCCTGTCTTATTTCAGATTATAGTTGCCTTTGCACTATAAAGAATTATTGGTTGGGGGAATAATAAGAAAAGGCAATAATCTATAGATTCCTTCTCAACTTTTTATAGGTTTCGTTTCTTTGAAATCTAGTATACTTCCTTTTTTATCACTTAGATCCCTTTTTTTTTTTTTTTAAACCAGCTCAATAACTTATCAACATCATTTGTTAAGGCAGGAATGTTGTAAGGGATTGGCCTTTCTAAAGGCCAATTTCTAAAACAAAGTATAAACTCCAAACTTTCAGGAGGTGAAAATTCTAGAAGCAGGGCAGGTACTAGAGTGAGGCAGGCAGGCACTAAGGCCTCAGAATTTACGCAGGCAGGTACACAACCCTGGGAATAAATGTCCCCTTAAATTCTGCAGCCAGTGGGCCTCACTTTGCCTCACCCAAGTCCCGTCCTGTCTAGAAGGGACTTCTGCAGGTAATGTGGAAGTAGCTTTTCTTTGAGATTTGCCTCTTTGATTCCTGTGGTTTCCCTATACTTGAATCCCAAGGACTAAGCTGTTTCTCCTTTAAAATTCTGGTTCAATGTAGATAAAACATGGCATTGTAGTGTATAGGAAGAGCTTTAAATCCCATTCCTATATTTGACCTGGGCACAGGGTTCCAACCACTTGGGTTTTCTGAAGTTAAAAAACAGGACAGAAGTTAAAAAACCCAATACAACTGATGATGATAGATCTGGCCTGGGGAGTCTCTTCCTTCCTGTTCCCCTTAGCACAGTGAGTGTGGCATTTTCAACAAGAACTCTAGTAAGAACTAAAGGAGGTTTGAAAAAAAAAAAAAAAGATTCCCCACGAAATATAAAAAGAAAGAAGGCTACCTTTCAAAGTACAAATTTCCGATGTCATGAGGAATTTTCTTAGGCCCTGAAGTGCTGGTTAAACCGCATTGGTGTGCTGCCTGGTTTCCTTCCCCCAGCTTATAACCTGCCTCATTTCCTGAAATCCTGTGTTCTCTCAGATGCTGGCCCCTAACCACAGCTGAGGCCAAATGTCCCTGTTGAAACCAGTAAGCCCCCAGGACCCTTTCTGATTGGTGTGAGAACAATCTCACCCTTCCTGACACCAAATGCCCTAGAGCCTTCCAGGCCTCAGGGGTGCCTTCCTCTGTAAACAAGGAAGTGCCTCATCCACCACAGGTAAAGTCTTAACTATATCACAGGCACATCATAGGGGTTGGAGCAGTGTCAGAGTAGCAGTCTTAGAAACTCCATGAATTTTCCCTTTAAAAATCACTAGAGCCACCGACTGGGTACAAAGTCCACCTTTTAACACCACACCAGCATTACATTTTTTCACATATGCATGATCTGTCTTCCAGTTTTCTTTCTTCCTACTTGTTATAAATGCAGTTTCTATTTTTATGGAGAGAGAAGTCAGTTGATGTTTGGATCATTGAAATGTCCCTGTTACCAGCTGACCCAGTAGTTACTGGTTATATAATGTCTTTTGGATATGTATCAACTCATACCCAAGGTTATTTAAAGCAAAAACATACATTTTTTTTTAAAAGTACAAAAATTCATATAAATAGGCAATGAATAGTCCCAGTATTTCCTAAATTTTAATTGGGGAAGATTTTTGCTTTTGTGTATTACCTATACTATTTTTTAGTTACTATTTTTCTTTCATCAACTTTAAACCTACTCTTTTTTAAAGATTTAGACTCATTTGAAGCCTTGATATCTATAAAATCATAGATTTGATAGCTATGGTAGCTATTTTTAAAACTATATTAAATTAATGATTTTTCCAAAATACATTAAAATAAAGACATAAATGTTAAAATGAAAACTTTACCCATGAATCACCTAAAATTATCTTATGTACTATCACTAATGACAATTATAATTAAATTTTACTGAGCTCCTTCCATAAATCAGGTACTTTTCTAAGCACTTTACATATAATAATTCATGTAATTCTCACAATAAGGCAGGAACAGTGATTATTCCCGTTTTTGATAGAGGGAGATTGAGGCACTGAGAGGTTACATAACTCATCCAATTCACTCTGCTTATAATGGCAAAGCAGGGATCTGGGTGCAGATAAGTCCAGATTCCACACTCCTAACCACTCTGCCAGGAAAGCCTGGGGTATGTATTCTTCCCTTTGGAAACCATTTTAACTGATAGATTACCAGGGAACCTATTGCCTAGTAGGAAACATTTAGATCATCAGTTGGTTTTAATCATCTAGTTATTTAGCTCCTATGGTATGTACGGCAGATTTCAAAAACAAACAACATGCCTCATGCCCTTGAGAGGATTATATTCTAATATGAATAGGGACCTTGGAAACTAGTCTAGCATTTTTATTTACAGAAGACTAAGACTGTATTCCAGAAAATCCAGTATTTTAAGGTCTGAGCTGTAAGTAAAGTCTGTCCAGTGAGCAGGGAGGGATATGCTCATTGACACTTTCTAAGTCTTGTCTTGATGCATGTGTTCATTCAAACACATGTATAAAAAAAGATATGATATCCAGCGTAAATAATTCATCCACATATGAATGTTCTCTCTGATCCAGAGTTATTTTTAACCAGAACAATTGCCATATGATCTGGTTCAGACCTCTGGTTTCTCTATTCTATAATGAATAATACAAAGCTATAATTTAAGTAACTAGAAAAAAGTAAAATTTCTCAAATATTTAATTTTATACAGATCTTTTTCAGTGGTGTAACTGAAAAGTGATTTAAATTTATTTGTGTTTTTTAATGACTAGGGGTAATGACTGATCCTTAGTAACTATCTTGTTTTTTAGAATAAACTTATATAATAAATAATCTTTCCTGAAGTCATGTAAGATTCATCATTAGTAAAGTTATGATGTAAATTGTGACAAAGCCACGTAATTGAATACCATGCAGTTATTTAAAAGAATGATTGATGTAGATCTATATGTTTGACCTGGAAAGATTTCTATGATATATTGTTAAATTCTGATCTTAAAGGATACAGTAGATATTAAGAATATTACACAATTTAAAACTTTAAATGTTAGGAAGCTAACATTACCTGAAGTTCTACTCTTTGGAATAGGTTCCTTCAATAGAAGTATTCTGATACATTGCTCATGACTTTATAATGCATAACGCAAGCCTGAGTTTTCCATACTTCCATTTAAAATTTTTGAAAATAAGTTTACAGGAAAACTGGAATTGAGTTGGGGTGGCTTTGTCCATCCTGCAATTACACCCTTTGGGGGAGACCCCTGGAAGGAAGGGTGTTGCTGCGCCTCAGGATCTCCAGCCTGAGGCCTGTTTTGCAGAGATAACAGATTAGAAAAGTTGAAATTTTGCAAACGATTCAGTAGTTTACAGGTGGGAATGGAGGTGATGACAGCAGGGAAAAGAGAAAATAGCTCAGGCTCCTGAGGCCTTGGGAAGATCGGAAAAGGAGTGAGCTGGGTTTTGGTGGATCAGTGTGCTTTTCTGGGTTTAAAAGATAGGAAGCCTCGCGAGACTTGCAGCCATTTCCTGTGGCTCAGTGCACTTGAAATTGTCTTGTGTGAGAGTGGGGAAAGTGCTTCTCAGCAGATTTGACGGGACTAGGAAGTCTGTGAAGTAAGACTCCAGGTGAGAAAGGCCATCCAGTCCTGTGGCCTGCAGCAGAATAGATCTCAGAGCTTAGGGCAGGTCAGAAGACCTGAGTTTGAATCCTGGACCCAGTCTAGCTGCTTTTTTTGATGTGACTTTATCACCACTCTCTAAGTTTCACTTTTATCTTTAATAAAAACAACATGATAATGACTGCCCTGTCTCTGGATTGCTATTGTATCAAATAAAATAATACATTTTTTTAAATGTCCTGTGTTGTACTGTTTAAGAAATGTTATTACCTTTCCAAATCTTATCTCTTCTTAGTAATTACCTATGGCTTGTCTGTCTGAATAAACCTTTCACTTTTCAGGCCTCTACCTTGGTTTTTGCTTAGACCTCTTCTCTCTTTTCCCTCTTTAAATTACTCCTGCGTCTCTTTACCTACTTAAACTCTAAATTTAACTCCTGTAGTATCCTAGTGAAGTAGTTTTAAACTAGTGAACCAGACTTTGTTTCCTTTTTCTAAAGGAGGGGCAGAGTTCTCCCCCAACTGTGGTGTCCAGGAGTAACCAAATTTATTTCAGTATGGATTTCCATTAACTCCTTGACCTTTAGACTTGCCAGCAGCCAGTCTCCCAGAACAGAGGTCAGAATTAAGGTTCCCCCCCCCACTTTTCCGCCTCCCTCCCGCACTCCGGTTCAAGCCATTGTTTCTCAGTCTAGCTTGTGTAGGACACAGCTCCCTGGCCCATGCCGGTTTTATGAGCCTTACACCCCCCCACACCCCCTCACTCCGGCTGAGGCAGTCAGTCGCCAGTGGTAGGGTCAGCCACTCACGGCAGCTCTCGCTGGCTGCCAGCCACTCACGCTGGCCACCAGCTGCTTATGGCAGCACACGGTAGCCCATAGTAGCACACGGCAGCTCACACTGGTGATCTCGGCGTTAGGAACACGGTGCTCCAACCACCTGAGCCACCCGGCCGGCCCAGAATTAAGCTTTTAATGTGGAAATTTGGGAATGTTTCTTGAGAAGCCCCAAATTTTCAATAAAAGAAGGTACTGTGCATAGAAAGGAGAAATGGAATATCTTTCAGGTAAGTAATTTACTTACTGAAGTCTGTCACTTAGCGGAAAAGTATTTGATGGCGAATAGATGATCAGAAGAAAAATGACTTATGTCATTCCTAAAATTTTAATAACTTCAATTTCAAATTTACATATATTTGAAATATAACTGTCTCCTTTTGTTACCAAAATTAAAACAATATAATTTTTCATAGTAGGAAAATGGGTAAGAGCTGGATGGTTGGAAAGAGTTAACAGGATTATTGGGATCCTTTTAAAAGATTCTAGGTAGTTTGTTTTGTTTTTTATTTTTGTACTGTCATGATTTCTCAGTTGTTTTTAGCCCTCTCTTAAATTGTTTCACAGTTTCTAGTAAGTCTTTTAAAAACATGCTAAACAAAACTGAGTATGACATTTTTTATGTTTATAATGCAGGTTGCTTTTATTCTTAAATTATTTCTAATTTACGCTACTTTTCTTTTAAATAGAAGAGACTTAATAAGTCTTTTTAAGCAGTTAGTATAATCATTACTGCTGGGCATCCAATATTAACAAATCCTGAAACTTTTATGACGTTAGTTCAAAGAAAACTTCTATTTACTTAGAAAGATTGAGGAATAGGGTAGGAGGTGGACCCGATATTCATATAATTACCACATACACCATACTTAAATTGATAATTTAAAAACTATATTTCCCACTAAAAGTATGCAAAACAATTTAATGACAATAGCTAACCTTACTGAGCACTTACTATGGGCCAGGTTATGTGTAAAGAGCTAGCTAAGAAATTTTTCATCAGATACAACTGTATTATTCACATCTTACCTATGAGGTAACCAAAGTTTGGGGAGTTTAAATAACTTGTCCAAGATCACGTGGCTATTAAATAACAGAACCAAGGACTGAAACACGGATCTAACTTTAAAACCTGAGTTCTTAACAATTTTGCTATTAATTCTTCTCTAAAACAGATTTCTGGGTTGACTATTGCTGTTATTATACAGGTCCCTGAGAAAGTGGAATACTGCATTTATAAAGTACTGAAAGAAAAGAATGATCATTTGTAAATATTTTTCTCTCTCATTCAAATTGGATTATTTCTGTTGATCTACTGTCAAGTTTACTGACTTGTTCCTTTTTCATTATTATCTGTGCTTCTGTATGTAATGTCATTTTTCCTTTGGCTTTTATGGTTTTTCTCTTCGTGACTGATTTTCAGTAATTTGATTACGATGTTCCTTGGTGGGTTCTTAAAAAATATTCTTCTTGAGGGTTTGTTGAGCTTCTTGAATATGTGAGTTTATAGATTTCATGAAATTTGGAAATTTATTAGCCTTTCTTCTTCTTATATTTTTCATGTACAACCCTTTCTCTTCTCTCCTTCCAAGACTCCAATTACACATATATTAAACTCTCTGTTGCCCACACATGACTGATGCTCAGTTCAGTTATTCTTAGTCTTTTTTTCTTTCTGTGCATCATTTTGGATAGTTTCCATAAGTAGCCTGCAAGTTCACTGATCTTTTCTTTTGCAGTGTCTAATGTGCTATTAATCTTATCTAGTATATTTTACATTTCAAATATTGTATTTTTCATTTCTAGAGGTTTCACTTGAGTCTTTCATGTTTTCCTCCACCTTCTTGAACATATGAAGTATATTTGTAATAACTTTTAATGTCCTCATCTGCTAATTCCATTCCTGGGTCTGATTATATTGATTGATTTTACTCCTAGTTGTAGATAATATTCTCTTGCTTCTTTGAATGACTAGTAATTTTTGAGTGCATGCCAAACATTGAGTTTTAATTTGGGGGATACTAGATTTTTAAATTATTGTCATCATCATTCCTTTAAGATGTTGTACTCTGTGATAGTTACAGGTAAGTTGACTGGCATCAGCTGGATCCTTTTGAGGCTGGATTTTAAGTCTTTTAGGGCTGTCCAGAGAAGACTTTATTGCTAATTTATCCCCACTGCTAAGACAACACATTTCTGAGAACTCTACCCAGTTATGAGGTCTTTCTACTGTGCATAGTGGGAACACGAATGATTCCCAATTTTGTGTGAGCTTCAAGAATTGTGGGACCTTGTGCTTTCCAGTGGTTCTTTCCCTGGCCTTAGTAGTTTTGTCTCATTCAGGCATAGGTTGGTTCTCAGCCAAAGGTACCCTTCTATAGATCACAACTTGTGCCCTTCTCTGATCAGCTTCCTCTTCTCCCATGCTCTGCTCCACAAATTATAGCTGCCTTGACCTTCCTGAACTCTTGTGTTTCTCCTCAACACAACAAGATCGCTGGGCTCTGTTCGGGTTCCCCATTGCTATGCTATGGCCTAGAAACTGCCTCTGGGCAATAAGCTGGAGCAGCCGTACGGCTCACGTCATTTGTTTTCCCTTTCTTTAGGAATCACAGTCCTGCATTGCCTGCAATATCTGAAAACTGTTGTTTCATTTATTTTATTGCTTTTCTAGTTTTCTAAGGGGGGAGAGTAAATCCAGTCCCCTTATACACCATCGTGAATGGAAGCAGGGTTCTGTAATTTGTCTTTAAGGTCTTTTTTCAGAGCAAAGACTTACCGAATAATTTCAAAGCTGATGCCATATAATGAATATTATGGTAAAAGACCTGTGGACTAAGAATCAAACTCAGGGTCCTAATCCTTGCTTGGTCATTTAATTAGTGCTTCTTACAATATGGACTTCTGTGACCCAGATGACCTAGAGCAATTCACTTGATTTCTCATTTTAATTTTCATCTTTAGATGGAAGGTTATGAATCTTTTGTATAACATACTGGGGTAATATAAAGTGTAAACACAAGAAAGTATGTTGACTTATACTGAACTATTTTCAAACAGAAGTTAGCTTATTGCCACTTAACAGTCTTTATTATTTACATTTATTTTTAGGCACCATACTGGACATACCTTTTATGTGCACTTGGACTTTTTATCTACCAGTCACTGGACGCTATTGATGGGAAACAAGCCAGAAGAACAAATTCTTGTTCTCCGTTAGGGGAACTTTTTGACCATGGTTGTGACTCTCTTTCCACAGGTAAATTAACTCTAGTGTTTGTTTTTTAAATAATGGCTTAAAAACTAAATAAACTGATCTGTTTGGTCATTTTCTTTTGGATAAATGTGTATTTGGAGCAGTTTTGCACAGTGTATTTTAAAAGTATCTTCAAGTATTTTGTTCATTGTACCTTATTTGAATGCCAAGATTATGTACCTTAAAACTCTGTTTCTGAATAGGACAGGGTAGTTTTTTCATTAATTATTTCTATTTCTTAATGGTTCTTACACCTTGTTTCTTTCAGTATTTATGGCAGTTGGAGCTTCAATTGCTGTTCGCTTAGGAACTCATCCTGACTGGTTGTTTTTCTGCTCTTTTATTGGGATGTTCATGTTTTATTGTGCTCATTGGCAGACTTATGTTTCAGGCGTGCTGAGGTTTGGAAAGTAAGTATGTATTTTAAGTTGTACATTTTAAAATGTAACTAAATTTATTTTCACAATCTATTATACTTCATTTATCTATAATAAGGGACAAATCTTAAATCAGGAATTTAATTGGTGCATCCATAAATGTTATACCTATATACATACTAATGTATACCTATATACATACCTGTATGTTAGCACATATTGTTCTATAGTTTTTTTCATATAACAATGTAGTCGGTTGATAATTCATTGATGGAACTAAAGGTGAAAATAAACTAAGGCTATAGAGATTTTTACATCTTTGATATTTAATATATGGTTAACTAATCTCTGCATTCAGGAAGTTTATTTGCAAACATCTTTTCTATTCTTTGTCCTTCCTTTTTAGAGTGGATGTAACTGAAATTCAGGTAGCGTTAATGATCGTCTTTGTGTTGTCTACATTTGGAGGAGCAACAATGTGGGACTATACGGTAAAACTGAGTGTTTAAATTTGTATTTAAGTATTTTTTAAATATTTAGGGAAAATATTGCATTATTAATTTTCTTTAGAAATCCTTGGCATTGTATTTATTATTCATTCAATTTCTTAACCTTTTCTCCTTGTTTTATAATTTTATTATCCTATATACCTTATTAAGGCATTTTCCCCCCATGCATGAATATATTAGCCCATAGAAGAAAACAACCCCATTTGTCTGATACAAAATTAAACACACTAGTTAAACTACCTTTTCCAGGCCAAAATGTATCTCATAAAATAGGTATTTAGAAAAGTAAATTCAATAACATATTTTACATTTGACACTTGTCCCTCAATATTAGGAAAGAAACATTGCTAATTTGGATTTTTATAATCTACTATGAGGTGAAGTTTCCCATATTAAAGGAGTGTTTTTATTTTCTGCTTGTTGCTGACCTCAGTATTTTGACAAAGGTTGATTCTCAGGAAACTACTGTCATAAATTCATGCTTTGCATAGGAAGAAACTATAGAGACAAATTATTCTGTGTCTACAACCTAAGTCCACAACACTGGCTGACTCACAATCTCAAGCCCATAGAGTTAAGAAAAGGAATAAGGATAATATCAATAGTCAACAACTAACATTTATTCAATACTTACTGTGTTTCTAAACACTTTACTATCACTCTTTCATCTGACCCTGAGAACAATACTATAAAATAGATATCATTTTTCCATTTTATAAGTAAGTTTTAGAATGATTAAGTAATCTAGCCAAGAATATATAGCTAGGAAGTACTGGAGCTAGGAATTAAGTAGACCGATTCCAGACTCTATGTTTTTAATTATTAAGCTTTATTATATCACCAGTAAAAATAGAGATATAAAACTAAACATACTCTTTCCATAAAATCCCTTGGTATTTACCCAAATAAGTTGAAAACTTATATCCACACAAAATCCTGAACACAAATGTTTATAGCAGCTTTATTCATAATCGCCAACCCTTGGAAGCAACCAAGGTGTTCAGTAGGTGAATGGACAAACTATGATACATCCAGGAAATGGAATATTAGTCAGTGTTAAAAAGAAAGAGCTATCAAGCCATGAAAAGACATGAAGGAACCTTAAATGTAGAGTACTTAGTGGAAGAAGCCAATGTGAAAAGGCTATATGTTGTATGATTCCAATTATATGACATTCTGGAAAAGGCAAAATGATACAGTGAAAAGGTCACTGGTTGCCAGGAGGGACAAACAGATAAAGCCCAGAGGATTTTTAGAGCAGTGAAACTATCGTGTATGATACTATAATGGTGGATACCTGTCATTATGCATTTGTCCAAACTCATAGAACATACAACACCCAGAGACAGCCCTGCACTTTGGGTGATAATGACGTGTCATTGTAGGTTCATGGACTATAACAAATGTACCACTCTGGTGGGGGCATTTGATAGTGGGGGTGGTGAGGGGCATATGGGGACTCGATGTACTTTCCATACAATTTTGCTGTGAACCTAAAATTATTCTAAAAAGTAAGTCTATTAAAAATAATGAGATTTCTCTAGGGCATTTTAGTTTCAGAATTGCCAGTTACAGTTCATATCACTAGGTTCAGAAATCGACTTTGGGCATATTTTTAAGTAGTGGTACATTCCCTGAGACAGTTGTGTTCCTTCTCATATAAGAATAAATAATAGAATCAACTACTGTAGGCCTCTAGAATATACTAGAAGGATGTGATGTGTTTTTTCAGGTAGCTGCTTTGTTAGTACCCATAAGTAAATGTGGACCTAGAGGCAGTTAGGCAACTCTCGTCATTAAGTCCGATGTGGTTGTCTTAAATTTGGAATCCTGATTTAGTTTTAATGGGGAAGAATTTAATTTAATCGTAAAGTCATTTCAGTGTTTTGACAATACCATAGGGAGGAAGCACATCTGCTTATTCTCACCATCAAGGATACTTATTTTAGATGTAAATTTTCTAAACTTAATTGTTAATCTGTAGTTTCCACAAATTTTGGTACAATATTTCAAAGTCTATTTTCAAAACACACTAGCTTATAGCTTTTGGCAATTCATTGTTACTGTTTTTTAAATCCTTCGCTGCCTTTGGAAGTTTTCTTGAACAGCAGTTGACCAACAGGTAAATATACTGCTAGAGATTTAAACCTGGATATTAACTACACAGAATTTTTGCATGCACACTCATCATGACTATTTGTTACATTCATGATGCAGATCATGGTATCTGACTTTCCTGGGATGCTGTCTTTTAAAGATACTAAGTGAACTGTCCTTTTTCATTCCTTTAAATCAGATGAAGGCTTATGAGATTAAATATCTCATCACAATTACATAAGTAGACTCAGCTGAATTTGGTGGATTCCTTTTTCACTTAATGATTAAAATCATCAAAAGTTACCACTTCAGGCTACATTCCAGAAGTTAAGATTTGATTATAAGAAAAAGGATAGCTTATTGCACAGGGCTATATCATAATGTTTCTTTACTGTTTAATAGGGAAAAATATACTGTTTTCTTAATGATTTCTTTCTTTCCTCTACCCTTAAAGATACCCATTCTAGAAATAAAATTGAAGATCTTCCCAGTTCTTGGAGTTGTAGGTGGAGCAATATTTTCCTGTTCAAATTACTTCCATGTTATCCTCCATGGTGGAGTTGGCAAGAATGGATCCACTATAGCAGTAAGACATTAATTTCATCAATTAGTATTAATTTTATGCTAAATTTTCTTATCACCATCTACAGAGAGAATAAAAACATGCCAAAGTTCCGGAATGGGGAAAGGAACTAAATATCTTAAAGGATTCTTTTAAGGCATATAATTCAAAAGCCTTTTTGTGAACACAATGTGATATATGTAGATGATGTATTACAGCATCGTACTCCTGAAACCTATGTAACTTTACTAACAATTGTCACCACAGTAAACTTTAATTAAAAAAAAGTTTAGACTGATAATAAAGCATTTTTCCTCTTTCTATAGCGTTTCTGAGTAGACTTTTCTGACATTCCATTTACTCATCCACTGTCTCATTACTGTACATAATTAAGAATTGCCATCTGTTTTCTTGCATTTTGGGCCTTGCACTAAAAAGGTAAGTAGGGAATGAGTTCCTGTTGGTATGGCCAGAAAGCTGCTAGTGGTCATGGTTTCACATATGGGGCAGTTTATTGCTACTATCCTAGTATGTTAAAAGGTAAAAATTTTAACCTTAATTCTTAAATGGAGTGGACAGACCTTATGTTTTGTATTCTTTACACTTTGCTCAGGCTATAATACTTTTGTATTTATTCAATGTATTTGTTTTTTAGAACTTCTTTAATACTTTATGTGGGAGTCAGAATTTCTGTCAAGCTTTAAGAAAATACGATATAATGTTTTTAGAAAAACATGTTGTCATCTTCAAGAATATAAGTACTTATTCCAGTGATGCTATCTTCTATCAAAATGTTGGAATGTCTTTAGAATGACTTTAAGCTATAGCTCATTGTCTTTCATTTCTATGGTGCTATAGTTCAAATTTTCTGTACTTTAAGGGTGGATTTAATTTTGAAAAAAAATCAGTCACTTGGAGCTAGGTCTAATAAATAAGAGGAGTATTAAACAAGAAATACCGCTTTAATTTTAAAGTCTCATCCTCTTAAATGACTTATAAATTCTCAAGACAATTTCAAGGAATCTACATAATTCATACATTATCAATCCTTATGAATACATTTTATATACATAATTCAAAAGCACAGTATAACACTCAGATATATAAGTTCTGATATATTTGGAAAAATTAATGTGTTGTTTTCTGAGGTGTTTTGTATGTTGACCTCAGTATGGTACTATGCATAAAGTGCTTAGAAATACTTGTTGCTTGACCATGAATGATAAAATAGACTACCGTAGATGAAAATATGATTTAACAAGGATCAATGTCCACTTTAGAGAATATTTTACTAAGAAATAATTGATTAAATGTTTGAAGGAAAACAAAAAATCAAATACTATGGCTAAGAAGTGGTTGATTTCAAACTCTTATTAAACTTGAGGTTTTCCAAATGTTTTCGATTTTCTTGAATAAAAATCTACAGAACCATAATACAGATAAAAGTACTATTTTATTAGTCTAATTTTTATAAGTTAGTACTATGTAGTGTTTTATTATATTTTATAGTAAGTTATAATTTATAACATGTAAACTTAAATAAGTTTTAATGAACACATTTAAATTGGTGGTTAAAGATTTAGAAAGTCTTAATACCAAATTTATTTCACTATTTTGTTTAGGATAAGCAAATTATGAGAATCCTGATTCACATAGATAAAAATGTAATGGGTTGGATTGTACGGAGTTATGTAAGAGTTCATTTGCAATCTAAATGCAAAAAACGGGGCGTGGGGGGGGGTAGTGTTGATATAGAGAGACAAAGGCAGAATTAAACTCTTCCTAATCAGTGATTAAAATAGTTTGTAAAACTGACAGATTAAACTTTATTTCAGTATCTGGACATGTTAACTTGGAAATCCAAGTGTTGATGGCCTTTAGCATAGTAAAGTTTGGTACAGAATAAATTATATTGTTATTTTTTAGTGGTTATGTTTAAAACGTGTATGTATATAAAATTGGAATCAAACATCGGTGGCACTGTATTGTATCTGTATAACCCTAGGGTTCTGTGAAAGTTTGAAAAGTACCGCTTAGGCCTGTATACTCCTGTAAGCCATAGACATTATACTCTTCTTTAGGTTTCTAGTTCCTAATACAGAATAGATGCTCAGAAAATGCAGTGTAATAAATGCAGTGTTAAAATGTGATGCTGATTTTCTGTTTTGTCCATTAGGGCACCAGTGTTTTGTCACCTGGACTTCACATAGGAATAATTATTATACTGGCTATAATGATCTATAAAAAGTCGGCAACTAATGTGTTTGAAAAGCATCCTTGTCTTTATACCCTAATGTTTGGATGTGTCTTTGCTAAAGTCGCACAAAAATTGGTGGTAAGAAATTCTTTTAATTTATGATTGATGGTATAAATAACATACTTGGTCCTCGAACATAAAACTGGAAACCATTTTATACAATGGGTAGGTTTTTTTGTGGTGTTATCATCACAAAATAATATTTACCTATTTGTGCTCCAAGTAAACCTATAAATGAGTTAATGTTATATTCAACGAGACAGACTTTTTACTGTGTAGTAAGTTCTTTTAATTATTTGCTTGGCTATAATTATCAATTGCAACTTTCTGATATCCAGGAATTTAAATATTGGAGACTTTAATAAGCTGCCTAGTCATCCAGTCATGAATTTGAGAATGTTTAGATTTCAGTATTTCTGTATCAAATGTGAAATTAAATGGTCTCTTTACCCTTATTTAATAATGAATTAAAGTTATAATCAATTCTGTCCTGAAAATAAAAGCTAAAATACTTAAAATGTAATAGTGAAATTATCTTGTTTACTTTTTTATAGATAGCTCACATGACTAAAAGTGAACTGTATCTTCAAGACACTGTCTTTTTTGGCCCAGGTCTTTTATTTTTAGACCAGTACTTTAATAATTTTGTAGACGAATATGTTGTTCTATGGATAGCAATGGTAAGTTCTTTTCTGCTAAGATTTTTATTTATTTTTAACATGTCAAATAGCACTATGCTTAAGAGTGATTTCAGTGAAATATCAGGTAGTCTCACTATCTATACAGTAAATGTTTTGTAAAATTACTTCTTTAAAGCTGTGAATTGTTTTTTGAGTATAGAAATGGCCCACATATCTGGAGGTCTTGCTTCCAACAGCCTAAATTCTTAAAAACATAACTGTGTACCTTAAAAATAACTATCTTTCTCCCCCCAAAATAATAGGACAAAGATGTCAAAAATCACTTTACTCTGCCCAAAGACACCAACACTTATTAGAGTCTGACTTTACTTATTCAAGCTTGTTGGAATTATTCCGAGCTTATAGCAGGTAACAGGTAAACTAGATGGAGTTAGTGTTAGCAAAGGTGGCCACTTACTGCACCAAGAACTGTCAGCTAATATTGAGGAAATGAAGCAGAACTGACAGTATTACCAAGTAGTGGATTCTGGGACCATTTTGTGCTAGAAGCAAGTAACCCTATATATCTGTACAGCCCTTGAATGTACTGCATAATTTGTATTAATAATGATGATTTCATCAAAGATTAAATTCTCATTGATTACATCCTGCTTAAGAAAGTGACATGGATACTGTATATATTCAAAAGTCATTATTATTCAAAATGATTATATAGAATTATGGTCTTAAGACAGAAGTTTTAGCCATTAGAAGAAAAGAAAATCGTTAACACCTTAAAAATGGATAAAGGAAGCATTATTTTTTTTATTTTATTGAGACATCTTTATGGTTGGTCTTCAATTAATGGTGGTTTTGAACGATTCTACTGTGTTTTTCCCTACCTCTGGACCTCACTGGTCTTCACCAGATTGTTAAGTGATATATAACATATACCGTGTTTCTCTGAAAATAAGACCTAGTCGGACCATCAGCTCTAATGCATCTTTTGGAGCAAAAATTAATACGACCCGGTCTTATATTAATTTTTGCTCCAAAAGATGCATTAGAGCTGATGGTCCGGCTAGGTCTTTTTTTCAGGGAAACATGGTATTCAACTACACTAAAAGAAACCCTGCAGTGAGTCTCTTGATAATTTAATAATCTCACCCTCTTTGTTAGAGTTAGGCACTAAAAAACTGCATCTGTTCTGTGTATAGACCACTTAGGTATGCCTGATGGTCCTTTATATTAGGTTCTATAGTATTACACATTTTTCTGGAGCAAATTAATAACTTAATATTCTTTTGTGGTCCATTCAAGTTTTCCATTCTTCAAATTGTAAAATGTAAATCTTAATCCTTGAAAGTTTTTCAGGCGATATTCGAAAGTGTTTACAAATCAGAATAATTTCCTTTAATTTGCTGTCCACTTTAAATACTTCTAGAGCTCTAAAACAGTCTAAGAAATAGGGAGTGATTATTCAAACTATCTGAAAATTCAATGCAGGGTTTCTTTTCGTGAACTTAAATAAGTATTACCAAATGTAATTGGTAATTGCCAAATGTAATTAAAATATCAGGTGTTAAAAATTCAAGCACCTATTTTGTAATGAATGAGTTGGTCTCGTTTACAATGGTGGTGCAGATTATGGTGAGGAAGTCAAATTCAATTTCTCTTTAGAACACTGTGTGGACCACAATGAAAAACAAAAAACATTGTGTAGCCCAAACAAAACACATGCCCTTTGGCATCCTTAGGAAAAAGTTCTTGCTTCAGAGAGAAAAGGGTTAGAAGGAGCTTTTCAAGTAAATGATACGAGATTTTTCCCTCATGGGTGGAGAATTCCCTCTCCACCAGCAGAGGTGGGAGGCTCCTTTTTCTGAAAGGAAGCATTTGCCCCTGGTCCTGAGGATAGTTTTTAGTGTGCCTTCCTCAGTTTTGTATACAACACAATTTTGTATATGCCTCCCCTCAACTACGGTGTCTTTTCTAGGCATTTACAGTTTAACAACCAATCTCAAAGGAATAAAACATGTATATGATGAAATGATTTCATTATAATGACTGATAGCCCCTTTTAGTAGAAATTTGTGGCTTTGTTACACAGCAGAAAATTAAAAGAATGTGGAGTCAAGAAATGCATTCTGTTACTTTCCAGCTTTTGTATTTTAATCTCAGCTTTTACCACTCTGAGCCTGTTACTATAACTGTGAAATATCCCGCATATTCCAGAAGACTATATAGTGAGGTCCAAATATGAAACATATGAAAGTACTCTAAAATGTAATTTTCCAATGAAGAATTTTGGGTTAAGGTTTGAGATTGGCAGAGGGCAGAAAAATAGGTACTGCTTAAAAAAAGAAATATACCATAATCTATTTTATATTTTCTTTTTTGTTTCTAAAGGTCATTTCTTCATTTGATATGGTGATGTACTTTAGTGCTTTGTGCATGCAAATTTCAAGACATCTTCATCTAAATATCTTCAAGACTTCATGTCATCAAGCACCTGAACAGGTTCACAAGCATATTGACTAATAGCCCAAGGAAAAGAGGAGAAGCAGTTAGGGGAACCTAGGAGTGAAGGAAATCCCTTTTGCAGGAGGCTAGTATACTATCAAATAAGGTTATATTTGAATATAAAACATTAAGTCCTATAGATTCCATTATGTCTTGTTTCAGTTGTTAAGCCCTGATTATGTATCAGTGTTTTTGACCACCGATGTTATCAGAGTAATACAATCTATAAATTAATAATTAGAAACAAAACCAAAGAAAGAAATTTCAATTTTCTGAGGGTACGAAAGTGCACCACTATAGTTGTAAATAACAGTCTCTTTGTCTCAGAAATCTTTATTAGAGACTTGGGATTTTCATTGCCAAATGATTACGTTAAAATTTAGGGCTTAAAGGATTTTAGCCATGTTGAGGATGACACTTTGCTAAAAATTGACGAGTTCATAATGCATAAGTGCATGGATTGTAATACTCTTAATTATTGAGTCAAATGATGCTATAAGAAATGCTTTTTTATTAGCCATTTTTCAAAAGAGATATGTTAATTATTACATAAAAGTAAATACTTGCTTTAATATGCCAACTAAAATTTAAAAAGACTACTGGAATTTTCTACAACTTGTATTTAGTAAAAGGAATTTGTCTTACCAGTTCAGAAAAACAAATGAATCTTTACAGTGAGGGTAATTTGTTCCTTGATATTTTGAGTTAAAATTTCATTGTCACAAAAAGGTGAACATTAAACATTCCCTTTTATGAAAATAATACAGTAGCTAAAGCACAGTTGACATGTAAGAAAATTAGTAATTTATGAAAACATGGCAAAATTATCTTCCCTTTAGAATAACAGCCAAAGTTACTTCAAGTATACATTTCATTAGAGGTTAAAAAGGGGGTAAAGTAAGTATCAATTATTCAACCACTATGTACATTATGTACTGGTTCACATCTTTCTACTCTCACTTAAAAGTATTTAGAGTGATCATTATGAATGATAGAACTACTACTGCAAGGATCTTTGGTGAACCAAATCCTCAGACTCCCATCTTACGCTATTTTTAATTTTATACAAATTCTGTAGACCATAAGCCATATGGTAAAACTAAAAAAAAAAAGTAAATGATTAATGAACATGTACTATATCTTAAGCAAGAAAACGACATTAATGAAAAAACAGTAAAAACTGATATTCCTTAAGAGGAAAAAAATATATATTTGTGTGAATTAAGTATATAGAAAACTCCAGAGTACTTATTTTGCCCCTGTAACTACTAGTAAACTTAAATAAGGACCCTCTTAGAAATTTTAGTAGTATTTGAGATTTATATTTTAAATACTTTGGCTTAAAATGGATATCCTTTACGAAGTGCAAAAATTTAGGAAGTAAACTGTCCCCTTAGTGTCAGATATCTGTTAATGGTGGCAGACTAATTTCTTTCTATATAAGTTATCACAGAAAGAGAATCAGTATGGACTTATTTTTAAAAACGTTGAAAACCTTAGTTTGAGTGAGTTGTAGGGGCAAAAACTAGAATTTAAAACATGGAAAAACAGGAGGAAATCACTCCTCTCCTCCTAATGGGCATTATTTTTTGTTTTGAAAGATTCAGTGAAAGCAATTTGAGCAAGAAAATAGTAAGTTTGACTTATTTCAAACAAAAGCTGAAACAGTTTAATATTTATTAAATCACATTTCATGTTATCTTAGGAGACATTTTAAAAGACAAGGTATAAGAATTAACTTCAAGTTTGGAAATGAAAGTAAAATCCAACTTCCATATATTTACTGAATATTAAAACTGAAAAAAAGCATTCTAGGTAATTTATTTTTGAAGACAGATGTAAAGTACTTAAACCATAAGTAATTAGGTATGTTGATAATATGCTCTCAATCATTACTATAGATATGTGCCATTTAATTGTGCACCAAGACCAATTAAATGGCATTTTGATGTCTTTGTGGAAATGACATATTCACTAATCCATATTTTAAAAGTGACGTTTATATAATCTGTTCAGTTGTCTTAATGGTTATCAAGTTTATTCCACAACACAAACTTAAGTTGCTTTTAATAAATTTTGTAAGTCAGTAGTTTCTTTTGAAATCTTATCATTAGAACTGGCTGTGAAACTTAATGACTATATACAAAAGGATGTACATGTAAAATAGGTTTTTTTTCTTAGGAAGAACAATGTAACCTTCTGTGCTTGTGCTTTCTACTTTTTGGGACTGACAGAGATACATTGAAGTCAAAATCTGAAATTAAGTCATCTTTATTGCTGAAAGTTAACTGACAAGTGTTAAAAGAGAAAAATCCACTATTACTATTATTAAAGATCAGAAAGTTTGGTACATATAATTTAGAAGTTGCTGCTACTCACATAACTGTGCAGATTTTATTTGAAGGTTAACAGAAAGAGGAGGCTTACACTTAAGCTAGTGATAAATGGGATATAATATTTTAAACTAGAATTTTAAAACCACGCTGAAGATTTACATGCCTCTTAGCTAATATTATAATTGTATCATATTACTTAGGTTCAAGTTCTTCCTTCAAAGAGTCATCAGAATAACATGGATTGAAGAGACTTTCGAACAGCTGCCATCTCTTGCTGCTGCTGTTACATGAAAGGAAGTATTAAACATTTGTTTAATTTTTAGATAAGTGTTATACATATTTCAGCAAATAAAACATTTCAACGCTTATATTAATCCTTATTTTTTGGATTTTAAATGACTTACAGTTTCCATCATAATTTTCTTTTGCAACATAGCCATTTCGTTTCTAAGTTCATTTTGTGCATCAGTAACTAGATTATTATGATTCTTCTCCAAATCTTCCATATTCTAAAATACAAAAGGCTAAGTTCAGTTACAAACCACCGCTTTTCATCTCAGGTTCTAAACTTGTACAATTAATTTTCAAAAGTAGGAATTTTTAAGTTTTCAATGTATATTATTTATTCCAAATAAAAATATTCTAAGTAATACATCAAAACCAAAATTTTTGATACTTTTTTTGATACAAAATTTTTGATAATTTTTAATACAAAATTTTGGTACTAAAAGATTAAAAAATGTCAGACAAGAATCAACTATTATTATAGGAGGTATAACAGCAGTGTAGTGTACTTTGCTCAAAACAGTTGTTCATGAATTAAGGTTTCAATATTGAACATAAAAAGAAAAAAGTCCCAAATCAATAAATACAATCATTTTGAAAATTTATAATAAGCTTTCTAAATACCAGGTTGTAATCTACTTATTATGACTAACAGTCAAGGTGATATGAATTCATTATAGAGGGAATAAATGATCTGTAGTATACTCTTCCATTTATGAAAAACAAAAATTATGTCATAAATCTTGACTACTCATCCAATAAATAGTGATCCTAATGCCTACTATATAAAAAGTATATGATGTTAAGTACTGTGGAGAAATTTAAAATAATACATGATCATTCCCTTATTCCAGTGAGAAGAGACATGAACAAAAATAACACAATTTTATAATAGGAATGGGAACAACTTGCTGTGGCTCTGTAATAGAAAATGGGGATTAATTCTAATTTAGTTGGCAAAAGAATAAGATTTCAGTAGATGAAGAAAAAGGAGTTAAAAGTATTCTAGGGCAGATAGCATAAGCAAAAGCGTGGAAGTGCATAGTCAGTGAATTCAGAGAAAGCAATTATGATGAGGGGTGAGAGTAATAAACAAATGTAGAAACTGAAACATAAAAAGAGGATCACAGTATTGGGTGGGGGGAATATTGAATACCTAAAAATTTATAATAAGAGGCTACTGACAGTTTTTCAGGAGGGAAGAAATAATGTTTAGGAAGGTAGTATAGCAGACCTATGAAGAATGGATTAGAGAACAGAGAAATCAGTTAGCGTTTTAGTAGTATAAGCAAAGAATGATGAGGTTGTGAACTAGGGCAGTAGCAGTGGAAATTTCAAAAAAAAGAAAGAACCACTGCAGAGGTGAAAATTGCAGGACATACTAATAACTAGATGTGAAGAATAAGGGAGGTGGAGGAGTCAAATATAATGTTCCTATCCTAAGTGGTAATATCTAGTGATAATAGAAGAAATCTTTTCTAGTACGTTATCAAATCTTCACACCAATCAACAAATAATTTTGAGGGAGGTATTAGAGCAAGCTGATTGGAAACACCTTTAAAAATAACTTTTGTGTTCAGATATCTTATTTTAAATTTCTTTAAAAGTATTTGTTTTAAAACTATTTTACTAGTTTACTCAGAGAATACCAATTCCTTTAGAAGTGACATTTTGACATGTATACGAACAAGATTTTCTTAAAGAACCCCCAATACCCTCCCCCCCAAAAAAGATTCCAATGAACTCCTATGAAAAATTACTAAAAATACATATCTGCATGAATAAGGTCAATAGTCAATACCACAGACCACAATTTCTTAATATGCATGTGTCATTAGATAATTCTCAATCCAAAAATTTTTAATCAACAGGCTTTTTTTATTCTGTTGTGCCATCTCTTATAAGTTGGCGTATAAAGCCATTTTTAATAGTCACTGGAATGATTCTAAAAGCAAATAAGCCATAAAACACATATATAAAACATTTGAAAATAAATATTCATCAATTTCAATAGGTACTTTCTATTAAACAAACACTGTGGATATAAAGACAAGTAAAAGACTACCTAAAAATGAATTATGGATTTTGTAGTTTTAGTTGAATAGAGAACTATCACAAGTGTTAATAAAATTATGAATTTATGAACAATATGTACAATTTTTACGTAAAGTTTCCAATTCACCATTTCCTGTTTTGAATAATTCCCCCAAAACATTAGAATCCTAAAATAAAATATATTTAGAACTTAAAATCAAAAACAATACATTAGAAATGGACAGTTAAGAATTCAAAATACATAAGAAAACATTCTTTCCTTAAACTTAGAAAAAAATTGTCTTCTACATCCATACATGAATTATTTTATAAGAATATACTGTGTTACCAAATACAACAGACCTTTGTGTATTGCTTATATAACTGTTTAATTGTTTTCAGTCTCTGGCTCTGAACAATCCTAGATTGTTGAAAAATCTTTTGTTGCTGTCGAAAAAGGTTCTACAAAAGTAAAAGAAAAAATTATGTGATAACAATTTGAGTAAAATTTTAAATTGAGCAACAAGCTTAAAAGGAATAGTTTAAAATCAATACATTTAACATTTTGCTTTAACATTATTATGACCAAATTTAGATAATTTGTATTCACCACTAATATAAAACAAAAATATAATAATCCTACTGGTCACTGAATAAAAAATTTTAATACTCAAAATATGTCTTAATTCTTGGTGCTTTCAATATCAACATACATGATCCTTCCAGTAATGCTGATCTTTTAAGTTCCTTGGCCTACTTTCCAGCAATGATTTTTGTCCTCCACCCGACTTTAGCCACTCACTTACATACTTCATATGCTAGATTTTGTCATTACCAATAACTATAACCTCTATATAGCTGATAATAGTAAACTTCACATTAACTTTGTGTTAGATACTACTCTGAAATCTTTTAAATAAAATTATATATGAACTCGTAAATTTTATGAGATAGGTACTCTTATTATCCTCTTCATAGACGAGGAAACTAAGGCATAAAGAAAAATAATTTTGGGCTGGCCCGGTGGCTCAGGTGGTTGGAGCTCCGTGCTCTTAACTCGGCCGGTTTGATTCCCACATGGGCCAGTGGGCTCTCACTAGGTTGCCAGTTCAACTCCTCAAGTCCCGCAAGGGATGGTGGGCTCCGACCCCTGCAACTAAGATTGAACATGGCACCTTGAGTTGAGCTGCCGCTGATCTCCCGGATGGCTCAGTTGGTTAGAGTGCATCCTCTCAACCATAAGGTTGCTGGTTTGAGTCCCGCAAGGGGTGATGGGCTGCACCCCCTGCAACTAGCAATGGCAACTGGACCTGGAGCTGAGCTGCGCCCTCCACAACTGAGACTGAAAGGACAACTTGAAGCTGAATGGCTCCCTCCACAACTAAGATTGAAGGGACAGCAACTTGACTTGGAAAAAAGTCCTGGAAGTAGTACACAGTTCTCCAATAAAGTCCCGTTCCCTTTCCCCAATAAAAAAATAAAAATGAAAAATAAAAATAAAATAATTTTTCCAAGTGTTTCACAAGTAACATTTGGTCAAACTAGAATGTGATTCCAAACAGTATGTTTCCAGAATCCAGGCTCTAACCATTATTCCATACTGTTTCTCCATATATCCCACAATTCAACCACTATCTCCCTACTGTTCTAGCTTTCTCTTTTTAGTACTACAGCTCAATAATCTCCATCAAGATCTAAAATCTATTCATCTTACCTTACTTTTCTCTGTCCCTATCCCTATTCCCATGTCCTCATTTTCCTCTTCCCCAGTGTAAATCATTATTACTCCTTGGCCTATATAGCTTGCTCCCTTCTTACTCTGTCACACTTGTTTAGCTAAACCCCAATCCTGGAAAACCGAACTCTCCTAGCTACTCTGCCTGCATCCTGGTAGATGGTCATAACTGGAGAAAAACCCACAACATGCTAACAGGTCTAACTTGAAATCATGATCACTAGCCTAAATTGGACCTGTAATGTTGCTTGATAATTGTATTTCCTTAGTCCATTCACTGGCCCACTCAGGAAAGCATTTTACATTTTCTTATTTGACCTCAAAAGGCAACATATTTTCTACTATCTGATGACCATAATTATTTCACTAAAGAAATAGAAGCAATCCAAAGAGAACTTTCAGTCTATCACCATATCTACCCATCCACCTACATCCCTCTGTGTTCATATATTCTACCGTCTCTCCTATTTTTAAGGATAAATTATCCTTGTTCCTTGCTAAAGCCAACGTTTTTGCATCCCATTCATTCTCAAGAACTCAGTAAATGTCCCCCCCTCTTTCAATTATTTTTTATTTTTCCCTCAAAAATATTCCTAACAGAACACAAACATGCTGGTCTTTCTCCATTCTTAAAATGTATAAAATAAAACACACTGTTCCTTTTCTATTCAGGCTACCACCCCATTTCTTTCCCATTCTCAAACTCATTCCAACTGAGTTTTTGCACTCATTGGTCCATCAAAATCATTCTGTTCAAGACTGATCGGAACCATTCTGATCAACAGCAATGACTTTCACATTGCCAAATCTATCTTCTTTGGCCTATAAGCAGCACTTTCCTTAAAAGGCTTTTACTTTGCTTACAGTGGTTTTCTTTCTACCTATTAGGCCACTTAGTCTTCTTTACTGGTTCTTCCTCATCTTTTTGAACTCGTAAACACCGAAGTACTTACTCAGGGCTCAGTCCTTAAGACTTCTCTTTTACATTTACAATCACTCCCTTGGCATTAGCAGGGAACAAGGATAGCTCATCCTTAAGGGCAGGGAGAAGGTACAGCTTATGAGCACAAAGGGTTGTAGGTGGGTGGGTAGACATGGTGATGCGAGATTGAAAAAATTCCCAACTTTGTATAATCAACCCATATCTCTTTCCTGAACTCCAGACTTATACCAGTGACCTACACAACATCTCCCCTTGTTTCAGATGCATGTTTCATATGCATCTTAAATTTTAACATTTCCAAAACAGAGCTGATCAACCAACTCTTAAAATTATTTAATATGAATAGCACCTTAGCTCTTAGATAAGAAATGTGTGGTAATTTTACAAACAATGAAAGGATGAAATAAAAGGACAGTTAATGTAGTTACATACATTCTATCTCCTATAGAAATGGGCAGGTAACAAATCTGGCCATTAAGAGCAAACCATGTTTGACCATAATGACTGGTTCAGGAATAGACAATCTAAATTAATCAGTGATATTTCTCCAGAGGACTTTTATACCAGAGTTACTGAGAAAGACTATCTTAGTCTACTAGGATTACTAAACTTTAGTTAATTCTGGGATTGCAAGAAGCTATTTTGTTTACCACATTGAGAGAGCTTACTACAAATTGGAGACAGAGCCAAAATGATACTACATGAACAATTCTCCCCCTCCCCCATCCAACTATACCTAAAGCTAAACTACCCCTGGACTTCTTTTATTTAACCAATAATCCTTCTTTTGTACTTGGACAAATTTCTGTCGCTTGCAACTGCAAGAATCCCAATCAATATAGGAAGCAAAGACCAACAGCTTTTATGAGAATGGTATGTGCCTGTACTTCTCTGATTTACCATTCAGCAGAACCAAATCATACAGCCAGCAATGGGTGATGGAACCTTGCCAAGTTCTATGGGTCTCCTACAAGGTTAAGCTCTCCATTCCCACTTGACACTTGTTTATAATAGATTAATTATAAAACTAAGCAGGATACTAACAGCTAGTTTTTGTTTTCGTTCCCTAGTTTTCTGCATGTCCATTTCCCACTGCCGAAACAAAGTCACAAACTGCTGAGAATATTCTTTGTTAAGCTTCTTTCTGTAAAATATAGCAACAAATATTGTCATATTTCATATCAATATGGGAAAAAACATTCAAAACAAAATTCACTTTACATAGTTCATACTATAATAAAAGAAGGAACTAGGACCTTAAAATTTCAGATATGAAAACAAGAAGTAAAATTTTGATTATTGCTGACTCCAAGGAAGTATTTATTTTCCTAACCAGCTAACAGAAAAGCCCTCACATGCTTTAGCTCTTGAAAACTAAGAAAGTTTTATTGTATATATAAATTTTCCAGAAAATTTCATTTTACTCCCAGTTTATTTTTCATTTTCTCCTAATGAATATGGGTTCTGATAATAATAGATTCAATGAAGTTATTATATTTATCATATAAGATTTCCAAATAAACATATTTCACTTATTCCCCATTTTGGTACAACAATGATTTTATACAAAAGAATAGTTAATTCAGCTAAAATATATAAATTATTTATAATACATGATTGATCTTTTTCAACATTGTTGACTATCACAAGACTAATGGTTTGTATGACATTTACTTTTTATTCAGCTAGTGTATTTCTAGAACAAACTACCTTCATAGCAAAAAAACCTCCAGTTTTCTTTAATGGGATAAAGGTAATCTTTATTAATTTCTAGGAAATATATCTCAAGTCTACGAAGGAGTGAAGTTATAGGACTAACGGACTTAGAGAAAAACCAAATCTAATATGTTTTTTACTGGAGACCCCAATAAATATAAGATGATAATATTTTTCATAATTTGCATGGATGAATACTATGAAATGATAAAAATGTTGTGGCTGTGAATGAACCAACAACCATACCTTTGCTCTCGTTGGGTTTTCCAAACATTTTCAATTCTCTTATTACTGGTTGTGAAAGAAGCCTTGGCATACATTTCTAATCTTTTTCTCTTGGTAAAAAGAACCTGGTTAATGTCAGCTACACGGAAAATAAATATTAAAATTTAATGTTGAATAAAATTGCATATTTTGTTCCCGCATATTCAAAATAAATATGGGTAAATGTGGTTTAACAGTTTCAGAAAGACATTTAAAGTTAAATCTTAAAATAGACATAATATAAAAAAGCAAGGTTATTTGCTTTTTGATAACTTTTAGTTACTAGTATCCCAGTTTTGCTTTTCCTAGCTAGATTTTCTTTTTCAATTTAGAGATGGTTAAAAAGAGCTAATAAAAGAAAAGAGGGTCTCAAGGACAGACTTTAATTTTCTCATGTGAAAACACAAAAGCTAATAAATTTTTCAAAATTTATAAAATACTTGCCAACTGAAAAGAACACATTTAGACGAATTATTGTTAGAACTCATTATATGAGTGTGGCAAACTCATTATATAAGTTCTAACAATACTCATATAACACTCAGAATATAACACTCATATAAGAAACACACAAAACTTCAAAAACAAAAAAAAGCAAAAAGGATAAAAACAGTTAAAGAATAAGAAAATTGCTTGTTTAAAATATAGTGAATGATATTTTTAAGCATATCATTTACTAAGAGACAAAGACCAGGCATAGAAAAATCTTAATTTAAGTAAATATCTACATAAATTCATTCAAGAACCATTTTAAATATTTTTGTGGAGCACAGGACATTTTTACCCATAAGTACTGCATTTCGTAAAATTTTTAATACTTCAAATAATGTTTTTCTAAGCACATGCATATGGATCTACTATCAATAGTTATTTTCAGTAATCATGATGGAACTGCATTATGATATAAATATATTTCTAATATCCATCAATAACCATAAAAATATAAGATAGATTACAAAACAAGCATTTTGCCACACCAAATCAAACAGGCTTTTCAAGCACTCAAAAAACTTGATTTTATAAATAAGCCATATTGAGAAGCCGAATATTGACTCTATTTTGAGTACTAAATCCCCTAAGACAGTTAATATAACTGATATTTGACATACTATTTAAAGTTTATTAACTTTTTATTTGATTATACATCTCTTACTAGCTAGCAAGGCTGCTTTAATTCTCAACTACATAGTTTAATAATGTAAAAACAATATTTATTTTAAAGGCTTCAATTTATACTGTTCCTGATAGAGAAAAGAACAATGGAATGTCATAGAATATAACTAAATTGAGAAAATGAAAACTAACATACATACAGATGTGTTTGTATCACCTAGTCTGTGGAAGAAAGTGGAAGTCTGTAAAAGTCCATACAAAGAGAGGTAGACTTTTCTCATCATTTTATTCTAAAATTCCATAGTCCATTAAATTTACACATGTATAATATAAAAGAATCATTGCTAGTAAAAGTACTCACCATTGTTAGTACCATTCGCACTCTTCACATCCATAACTGGAAAAGGTTAAGTACGAAAATCTATGAAGCTGAATCACATATACTTATGCAAAATCTTATATATGAGAACAAAGCATTAAGTGACAGTCTTGAGTACAACTGATTAGAATTTCCTATTATACAAATTATATGGTTTAAAACAACTTTCTTTAAATATAGGCATCCCCTAAACATACCTCCAAATCTTTCCAGCATATTCTGTACGTCACCCCTATGAAGAAACTGCATTTAAAAACTTAATTAAGGACCCATAAAATGTCATGCTTGATTATCATAAAAATCACTCTGTATTTTACATACAGTAGACTGGCAAAGTAGACTATTCTTAAAGTACTTAGTATCTAACAGGCAAAAATTATTTTGAGCACATTACCCCATATCTTCAACTATTTCTGCAGAACTCCTTTTCTTCCCATGCTTATCAATTACTGGAGTCTTCTCTGCATTAATAAAAAAATATATATATTTTTTGAGATTATACTATTTTGGTAATTTTTAATGAAGAAATATCTTAGTTTTGAGGTCTTTTAGGCATTTTGTCAACATGAGTTTTTACACTTGATCTTAGCCAAAAGGCTGAGAAGCGATCAACATGAGATTTTAAAGCAGATATATAAATGCAAAACTTTTTCTACAGGTTAGGTGGAATTAAGATTCATGACCATTTCACGTGAACAATTTTGCAAGTCTTCCTGTGTGAACAGCATAATAAGCCATGTAATATTTATCAGACATTTTGGGAATAAGGACTGCAAAGGCAAAAGATGCTATACAAGCTACTCTAACTCCAAGTGACAAACATAAAGTTTTATTGCAGTTTAAAATGCAGTAGGTTCAACATAAATGAGCTACAGGACATGGTCACTGCCCAACAATATTAGATATACTGTACCATCAGTAACATCCTCTGGACCACACAGATCTTTTTTATCTTCTTTCCCGGAATCACAGGCTCTCACACCCTGATCCTCCATGGATGTCTTCCCAGATTTCCTGGTATGCTTTCTTCCAGAGGGCACCATAGTTAGATGTTTTCCAACTTTAAAAAAAAATGAATCTCTTAAACCTTCCGAATCCAAAGACACCATTTAAATAAACTGGTAAATTTCAAAATTAGAGACATCAAAGAAAGATCATCTTAGTTGAACAGCATTTGAGGAGTCTCATTTATTTCGGTGGACCAGAAGTTAACAAGATAACGCGAGTCAGCCCTGCTCGCAGGTGCGCTGCTATGAAGCGCTCGCGCCTGAGGGCTGGGAGATGAGACTCTTGTCCCGCCTCCGACCAAGTCGGGCTAAATTTGGGCAAATCTCGTTTTTTGCATTTTTCAGTCACAAAGTGAAATCGTAGTTGGCAGGATCGACCATGAGCACGCCCCCCCTCCCCCAAAAGCTTACAGCAACATAAATATAAAATACAAATGTTACGCATTCTATGCCGCGGAAAATTAACGTGCGTGTAAGATTTACACAATATAGGCGGCATCGAGGACTAATGAAGAGTGGCCCTTAGTTAATTTCAATTGTTTCTGATGGGTTCGGGGCTGGCAGGAGACGGAGATGGCCGACGACGGCCCACCCTTCCTCCTCCTCTCCCCTTCCCTTTCCCCGCCTCCCCACGCGCGGTAAACGTTCCAAGTTCCAAGTGCGGTGTGACCGTCAGACCCAGCTCAGCCCGCTGCTTTCCCCTCGCCCTTCTCCCCTCGCCCTTCGCCCGCTGAAGGCCCTGGCCTGCGTGAGGTTCGCTGCCCTCATTTTCCTGTAAGAGACCCCAGGTGGAGCCAATGAGATTCACCTCACAAGTCAAGAGTAACCTCTGGCTCAGACTCCTGCGCTTATTCACATCTGAAAACAACGCCAACGACAGAACCACAGTTACAGATCTCTAACAGTTACCCCCGCCATTACCGTCTCCCCGACGCCAGCTCCTTACCTGAGGTATCTGCTTCTCTACCGCGCGCGCGCTCCTCTGAGGCAACGCGGAATTCGCGCGGGAGAAAAGCGTTTCGCCCCGCCCAGGAGTGTCGCTGATTGGCTGGTCTCGGTGCGCATGCGTGTTGTGGGCCGCGCGAGACTCCAAACCCATAGCCAGGTGATCGCGAGATTGACCGTCCAGAGCACGTTGTGGACCGAGGCCTACCGCTAATACGCTTGAAGCTGGTTGCTTTTCAGTTTCTTTTCTTTTTAAATTTTTATATTTAAAAGTTGCAAAAGAATATTATGAAACATGGCAAACACACTACCTAATTTCGGAAGTAGAATTTTACCAGAACTCATTGAATCCCATGAAGTCCTTTCCACCCCATCCCATCGCATTTCCTATTCAGAAATATCTTTTAAAATTATCCTGGATTTTTGTGTAAATGATCCCTGCTTCCAATTTTCTAAGCCTTATTACCTCTTATATATGTTTTTGTACAACCCTGCTTAATTTTATTTGTGTTTGGGCAGTATAAAAAATTGTAGGACATTCTGTGTAGTATTCCGGCACTCACTTTCTTACTTAACGTGTTACTAAGAGGCTCTATATTATTACTTGTAGCTATAGTTCTTTCATTTTCACTGCTGTATAATAGTCCATTGTCACTATTCGACAGTATATTCATTTCTTTTCTTGTAAGTGGACGGTGGGTTATTTTAAGATTGCAGCCTATATAAACAACGCTATTCTGACTATTGTAATCTCATGCATGCATATATGCCAAAGTTCTTACTGAGTATCTAGGTGTGAAGTTGCCAGGTCATAGGGTAGACAATTTATATTCCCACCAACAGAGTGAGTCCCCATTGTTCAATATACTCATCATTACTTGGGATAGTCAGATTTCTTAATTTACCATTCTAGTAGGTGTAAAATATTTGGGGGGTCTTCTTTTATATTACTCTAATCACTCATAAGATTAAGATCTTGTTAGGCTTATTGGCGATTTGCATGTCATTTTCATTAAAATATCCATTTGGATTTTTTGCTCACTTTTCAATTGGGTAGCATGTGTTTCTTATTGATTTATAGGTCTTTTTATATGCTGGATATTAATCTTTATGACTTTTTTGATATCTTTTCAAAGATATGTATCTTTATCCTGAAGTCAGAAAAATATAAAGGTTTGAAGGTTATATTTTTCATTTTTAAGTTTTGGTTTATCTAGAATTGACTTTCTATGGTATGGTATGAAGAATTCAATTATACTTTCCCCATGTGGAAACCATTTTATTGAATAGTGCATGCTTTTTCTACAACATATGTCATATATCAAGTTTCTGTATGTTTTTGAGTCTGTTTCTCTAGCCTGTTCCACTGGTCAGTTTGCCTATCCCTGTGCCAAAATTAGTTTCAACCATTCCAGCTTTATTAAAGCTTTGATAGGGCACGTCTCACACCTTATTTCTTTATTCAGGAGTATCCTACGTATTCTTGAGCTTTTGCTTTTCAAGTAAATTTTAGAATCAGTTTTTTAAATTCAATAAAAAAAAGCCTTCTGGATTTTGACTGGAATTTTCACTGAATCTGTAAGTCAATTTGGAGAGAATTGAGTCTTCCTATTCTTGAATGTAGTATATTTTCCATTTATTAGAACTTCTTTAATATCATTTAATGAAGTTAATTTTTTCTCTATGTAGTGTTTGTACTTTTGCTAAATTTATTTATAAATATTTTATTGGTATTTTGATCTACTTGTTGCTGGTATATAAAAATCCAATTGATTTATTCTTATATCCAGCATGTTGCTAAACACTTTTAATTACTTCTAATAATTGTCTGTTGAATCATCGGTATACAATTTCCTAGATATTAAACATATGAATGCCTACCATGCCAAGCACATTTAGTAACAAAAAATAAAAGTTTTAATCATAAAAATTAGAATTAATATTTTATTAATAAATGTGGATTTGGGGATGGAAAATATAACAATCCTTTCAAATATAAGAGTTAGAATATATAAAATATTACAAGGCATTCTGAGTCTTTAAGGAAGTATTTTTCAAAAAAGAACCAAGAAATCAACAGCAATTTAATCAAGAGAAAAACTGCTTACATAGAGTGGTTTAGAAGAACCCTGTGATAGTCACTGCCCTTACAATCTTAAAGCCAGTCCCTCACATGTTGTCCCATAAAATTCTGCCTGAAATTGGGAAATGATAATGATTTTATTAAAAATATAGTAAGGTGACACTTCGCACATCAAACTTATGTTTGTTCTCAACTTCCTAGATATCCCTTTAACCAGGGGGCTCTTTGCCTCCAAGTCCCCATAGGAGACCTTAATGGCAGCTGCCAGTTCTCTCCCACTACCTCCCTTACTTGCCTCTCCACTACACCTCTTCTCTAGTTTTCCTTCTTCATATTGCTCTGGATCTTCCCTTTTGGGTCACTCTACACGTGTCACTTTATTCTGTAAACAAAACTTTCTCATGTTTCTGTTGCGTCTCCCCTATAATTCCACTCACTAAAACAAAGGAAACTCTTTAGGCTTAAAAGGGACAAGATTATACATAACTAGTTGATACTTTTGCAATCCCAGTTAGAAAGAATCTAAGCATAATTTGGAAAGTTAATCCCGTAGGCAGATGTCCCAAGCAGCAGTCTTGTTATCTACCTCTTGGCCTCCCCAGTTCATTCACCAAACACTATGGCATCTGCCACAATCTTCTCACCCCGACTCCTGGCCTCAGTTCCTTAATGTCCTCATCTAAAATGAGCTGCCCGTGCACTCCATTCAAAGTCCCTCAGTTTCTATGGCCACAGCTAAAGCTGCTCCACTTTCAAAATTCCACTTTCAGACATCCTACCCTCAAACCAGTACCTCCTACCTTTCCGGCTCACTTAGTCTCATCTGTTCCCACTATAACCATTTGCCAGTCTCTTCAAAACTTCCAATCTACTACCTTCTTACTTTTCCTTTCTACATGAGCCCCCACCTCTTGTTGTCTTAGATTCAAATTCCATAATTTCAGTCAGTCTTTTGCAAATACCCTATGCTTTCACTGTATTTACCTGGCAAAATGTTATTTCTGCAAACACCTAACTATCTTTCTCTATGCCCACCCCTGCTTTGGTGCCTCTGGAGAAATATACCCAGTAGAACAAATTTGTAGCACTTTAAATTTATGAGTTCCAGCCTCAATTGAGCCTTCAACATTGCCCCACACTCTCCCATTTCCTTTTGGCCTACACATTCTCCCTTTACCATTTTAAGCCTGTTTTACCCTACTCAACCTTCAACCCTGCCAACCTCTCTTCATGCTTAGTATTTGACCCTTTTCCTATTTTTTCTGAGGAAGTAGTTCAGACTGAAACCACCAAATCTTCTGCCATCAAACCTACAAACTGCTTGCGTCTGTATCCATCCTTTCCTTCTCTTAGACAGAAAACTTGTCCCTCCTCCTCTTTTCTGAATTCCATGCCTTCTTATCTTCCAAGAATCTTACATTACCCATTTTCTCTTTCTCTGCTCTATCCTTCCTATTAACATATACAAATACTGAAATCTCTCACAACTATAAAAGTTGCTGGGCTTTATTTCCAAACAAGCTACTGTTTCTCTAATCTTCCTCTTAGCAGTCAAACTTCTAGAAAGAATTATCTAAGCTTGTTGCTTCAATTTCCTTTCCTCCCATGTACTCTTTAAACCACTCTAAAACAACTTTGGACCCTCTCACTTTTTCAAAATGGTGCTCACTCTAAAGTGACCACTGACCTCCATGTTGCTAAATCAAATGGACAATCTCTGGTCTTCATCCCACTTGACTCAGCAACAGTCAAAACTGTTGACCACCCATTTTTCCTCCCTCATTCTGTCTTCCTTTGGCTTCTATAGCTACCCATTCATGTTATCTCTTATCATTCTTTTCAAAGATACTTCTCAGTATCTTTGCTAGCTCTTCCTCCTTTGATGGACCCTTAGATATTGGAGTTCCTAAGAACGTGGTTTTACTTTTCTCCCCTCACTTTGTACACTTAACTCTAAATGTTTTTGTATACACATTGTTTCAAATATGAGAGTTTCTCAAAGTGTGGTTCATGGACCAGCCTGTATCAAGATCATTGCAGATTATGAAGTGAGGAAGTGGTGTTAAAATGAGGATTCCCAGGCCCCATCCAAAGCCTACCAAATTAACTCTGTAAGTTAATTTGGGACTGGGAGTCTGAGTTTTAAATAAACTCTCGAGGTTATTCTCATACTGCCTGAACTTTGGTACTAACTGGATTTGTCACTTTAACAAAGACAGCTCAACATCTCCATCTGGTGACTTACTAACGCCATTGCCTTACTTTCTCAAATGTTAGAAAACTTTAAAAATGTAAAAAACAGGAAGGAAATTAAAAACAACAGATAGGAATGAATTATCTGCCCCATGAATAATCAAGATTGGGGTCTGTCATCTTTTGACTTTTCTAGTTCCAACAGAAAACTCATCCATTATTCACGTTTCAAATTTTTATCCTTATCCAGCTAAATAAAAACATAATTAGAATGATTATTTCATCACATGATGTTTCTTAAAATGGAGCCAAAGTTAGTTTTCCTGGGGTTGGCTAATAAAAAACATTCTACTTTCCACTAAAAATTTAATCTGGGTCATTAAAATATTACCTACCATGAGAGGGGGATTGACAGGTGGGGTGAAAACAGGTTAAAGAATTGATAAATACAAATTGGTAGTTATAAAAGTCATGGGGACGTAAAGCATAGGGAATATAGTCAATGATATGGTAATACATAGTGCCAGCAGATGGGTACTAGTCAGGGGGATTACTTCTTAAATTATATAAATGTATAACCACCATACTGTACACCGGCAATTAATGTAAAATAATATTGAATGTCAACTGTAATTCAAAATTTAAAAAACGGGAGAAAGATGAAGGGGAATAAGAGGTTTAACTTTCCAGGTTAAACTTTCCAGACTTATAAAACAAATAAGTGTCAGGGATGTAATATACAACATAGGAAACATAGTCAATAATACTGTACCGTGGTACGGTGTCAGATGGTCGCTGGACTTATCATGGTGATCATTTCTTTAGGTATATAAATGTTGAATAACTATGGTGTACACCTGAAGCTAATATAATATTGTATGTTAGCTATATTTTAATAAAAATCTTTTTAAAAAATGTGGAAAGGGAGAACTTTCATCTCACTATATAATGTTTACAGATTAAACAAACAAAAATATGGAAAAAAATTTTACCTAACATTTACTGTTAAATTGTTCGTTACGAAAGGAATATTCATTGTAAAGCAATTTTTAGAAGATATTTTATGAAGAAAATGAAATTCACTCATAATCTCATTACCAAGAGATAATACACAATTTTATATTTGCAGTATTATTACCTTTCATTCTTTTTTCTGTGCATATATGTATTTTCCCCCAAGTAATTTAGAAATAGTATTTTTTGACTTTTGTACCTGCCTTCGTTTACTAACCAGCTCTGCATTTTTTTTTTGTTTTTTTATCATATATTTCACCTCTTTTATCTAAGATTTGGCAAAGACTTCAGGATTTTATTGACTTTGATCACTCTTTCAGACTGCCTACTTCAAGTCTCAGTGCTAATTCTTAGAAGACCACATTGTTAACACTCCTCCATGTATATCATCATCCATTTACTCTTAAATTACCTAATTCCTGACAAAACTGTTCATTTTCTTTAGTAATCAATTGTGTAGAACTTTGTCAAGGTCATTTGAAAGCCTAAATATTTCATCCCTATTTCCTTATTCATTGTCTCAAATAATTCAAGGTGATGTAGGCAGTCTCTTAGAAAACTCAGTAGATGAACAATTGCTGATGGACTTTTGAGTTATGAGTAGGAGTTAAAAGATAGACCCGGAAGGAAAAGGCAGGTCATGCAATAATAAAAGCAAGGGTATAGAGGCATAAAAATGCATAGTGTTTTAGAAAATTCAATGAGGCTGGTACAGTGTGTGCCCATGAGTGAGAATGGCAAGGGAGGAAAAGCAGGCAGATAGATAACTTGGGACCAATTATGAACCATAATAACCGTAATTGTGAACCATTTATCAAGTATTTATCATGTGGCACGTACTACTACACTGATGCTTTGCACACATTTTTTTTTTTTTAATTAGAGAAGGGGTACAGGACTTTATTGGGGAACAGTGTGTATTTCCAGGACTTTTTTTTCCAAGTTAAGTTGTTGTCCTTTCAATATTAGTTGTGCAGGGTGCAGCTCAGCTCCAGGTCCAGTTGCCGTTGCTAGTTGCCAGAGGCGCAGCCCACCATTCCTTGCGGGAGTCGAACCGGCAACCTTGTGGTTGAGAGGATGCGCTCCAACCAACTGAGCCATCCGGGAGCTCAGAGGCAGCTCAGCTCAAGGTGCCATGTTCAATCTTAGTTGCAGGGGGCGCTGCCCACCATCCCTTGCGGGACTTGAGGAATGAACTGGCAACCTTGTGCTTGAGAGCCCACTGGCCCATGTGGGAATCGAACCGGCAGCCTTCAGAGTTAGGAGCATGGAGTTCTAACAGCCTGAGCCACCGGGCCGGCCCTTGCACACATTTCTTTGAATTCTTTCAATAATGAAAAATGTGTAAGGTTCACTGTATTCTAATCAACAGATTTGATTTTTCCAATTGCTTACAAGTATGGCAGTTTATCTTCAACTTGCGTAATTAATCCAGAAATCTGGTCTTCCACATGCACCCAATCTTTATTCTGTGAAGCTAGAGTGCATTTGTTCAGCCCAGCACCCCTTCCCTCTTTCTTTTGCTAAAAGTCTCCATTCCCCTGGCCACAGAACCCAGACTAAACCAATCAAAAGAACTTACCTCCTTCAGGATTTTCTATATGGGATCCAGAGAGGATGCTTCCTGCTTCTCTGTGAATCGGGAGCTGCTATGACCCCACTATGGGGAGAAAAGCTGACATGCAGAAAGAGGCAGGGATGGGCCGTGTTGAATGTGAGTCCTAGTAGGATATCTGTCTCCAGCTCCCTTCTTTGTTTTTTTCCTTAAGCAGGTTGAGTTAGATTTGTCTCCTTAAGATACAATCCAAGTGTATCTTAATGGCTAAGAGTGAATTTTGGAGTGCGTTAGGTTAGGTCAAAAGCTGATGCTGCCACTTAACAGTTAGGCCTTGGGCAAGGCAGTTAAACTAGTTAGGCCCCAATAGTAAAATGGGAATGTGATAAGGATGAAAAGATATTTTGAACATACAGCATTTAGCACATAGAATATGCTCAGTAAGATGTAGCGTTAAGGCCAGTGGAGAGGAGAAATCAAGACTGACGGGACGCTCCTTCACTTCCTCTTAACAAAGAAGGAAGGCCCTGTACTCCTATCTCCATGAAGTCTGGGACTGTCTTTAAAATATACCAACAAATAACTAAGTAACTACATAACTAAATAAATTAATAGAGCAAACAAATATGGCAAAATATATTTAACTGTTGAACAGATGGAAAAAGTCATTGTGCTAGACTCGACTCGTAGTATTTTCATAATCACTTTTCTCAAAGAAATGTCCATTGAGATTATCATGCAATTTCTTTTCAGTCCTCCTGATGGGAATTGCATTGATTTTCAAGTATTGAGCCAACCTTGCATTCCTAGAGTGGACTCAACTTGATCATAAAGGGTTGCTCCTTTGGAGAATCAGTGAATTTGGCTTCCTATTGTTTTGTTTGGGACTCATGAAGTAGATGACCTTTAGTTTTCCTTCCTGGTGGTAACTGAACCACCAGGATTTGGCGTGGGGTTGTACTGACCACAAGGAATGAGTTAGATGATGTTTTGCTTCTCTTTTCTATACACTGGAGCAATTTTTGTTCGGTTGGTGCTATTTCTTCCTTAAATGTTTTGACTGGAATTATTACTACACTTTCCGTTTAGGTCCTTGATCTGTTAGTCATTGTTTGTATACTTTGCAGTATATGTAGTAATAATCTTAAAAACAAACACTTTTGAAAAAGAAAGTGGGCAAAAGAAAAAAAAATTCTAATTAAAAAATGTGTCACTTAGCTAAGGGCAATGTAATCATTTCATCTTAATGACTACACTAAAATCTTCACCTCTGGCTTGAATAACAATCCTTTACACAAACTTTCATCACTACCATCATCACCACTGATATTTACCAGGCAGGACTACTGTGTTGGGTGCATTACCTATGAGGTCAGACAATTAAGTTTGCAAACTCATCCTAGAAAACGTGTTACATATCTCATTGCTGAATATCACTATGGTCATGTTCGAAGTACTCCCCTTGGGAAGCTATGCACTGATGCCAGTGCCTAATCCATATTTCAAAGCAATTTTGGAACTCTTTTTCTGGAAAGGCCATCAGAGCTGTCACTCATTATTACCCTTTCAATATTTCCTTTATCTTTGGGTAAAGAAAGAAGTCCCAGATCAGGTGAGTAGGGAAGGTGTTCCAATACGGTTATTTGTTTACTGACTAAGAATTCCCTCACAGACAGTGTCATGTGAGCTGGTGCATTGTCGAGATGCAAGAGCCATGAATTGTTGGCGAAAAGTTCAGGTCATCTAACTTTTTCACATAGCCTGTTCAGCACTTCCAAATAGTAAACTTGGTTAACTGTTTGTCCAGTTGGTACAAATTCATAATGAATAACCCCTCTGATATCAAAAAAGGTTAGCAACATCGTTGCAACAAGTTCGTAAACTTAACTGTCCTACCTCACATGCCATTTCCGTTAATCATCACCATAAGCCTATGAGGTAGACACCAGTATTGCCTCCTACATTTTAGAAAACTGAATCATAGCAAAACACCAGGATCCGGGACTTGAATCCCAGAAGTCTGCAGAGAGCGTGCTTCACATGCTCATGTCAGTATGTCATGGAGAGTCAATATGGCCTGGTGGGGATGGGAAAAGAGACAGACCACCTCGCTCCAACACACCTCTGCCTCTAACTGGCTGTCAGAATCTGGACAAGTCATGTAATCTTCCTGACCCTGGTGTCCTCGATGATTGATGAAATGCAGGGTGTGGTCCAGGTAGTCATTCTGAAACTGCCTGGGAGGCATGGGAGTTTGGAGGCACCACTTTGGGGTCAAGCAGGATGAGCAGCTTTCCATCTTCTGTATGATGCACTGGCCTTCAATAGAATTTCATTTGAATTAATGGTTCTGAGGCTTTAAAATTTTTGCAATCATTTGACTACTCATCAGTGTCTGAGGTTCCTCTGTCCTAATGGCTTTAACAAAATTAGAATTATTCTATGAATATTCTATGATGTATATTATCTATCCCATTATCTAAAAAGTCCTAATTAGACAAAACTGTATTCTTCTAAACACAGAACTATCCATCACATCCAAACATTTATTTCTCTATAACCTTTCTAGAATAAATTCTTTACTTTTAAATAAATGATACCCAGATACCCCCTAAATTTCAATGATCAATCCCATTTAGAAGTTATTTTCCCCCTATTAAATGACATTCTCTAGTATGTTATAATACTACTGTGTCCTTACACTACTTTCCATTTATTTCCAGTAGTGTTCCATACAGACCCTAACACACTGTATAAGTAGTTAAGTGATTACTGACTCTGGATAACAATAAACTCACTCCTCAGAGATTTAAAAATCAAAGCATCAGACAAAATGTAAGTTGTTATGAGATCAGTGTTTGAAATACATAATTTACAGCACAAACACAGTATTTACATTATAAGTTCTTTTTACAAAATATGTGTACCATTTTGAAAGAATACTGTTCAGATCATGATCTAAAACCTGCTGGAGATCCACTGTATAATGATTATATAAATAAAATATGGCTGCACATCAGGACTTACCCATATATAAAAACACTACTTCTCTATTCCAATAGTCAGCAAACAATGGCCTGGAAGCTAAACATGGTCTTGACATCTTCAAATGTTAAAAACAATTTTTTAAAACTAAACAACAAGGAAGAAAATGCAAATATTTACTATGTGACTTTTTACAGAACAGGTTAGCTGACCTCTGCACTATATAAAACCAATTGGAATATACCGATGAATACGAAAAAAGACAACACTGTAATGAGCCAATACCATCAGCAGTACGCATTTCTAAAATGAGGCACTTCTGTTAGAATATGATTATTTCCCAAACATAATTACATGTGGAAAGTAGCTCTGCTACTTAACTCTAGCCCTTTGTAATTAGGCCTCCACATGAAATCACAGTATATTTAGGGGCCGAGATGAAAAAGGACAAAATATTTCAAATGTCAGTCATTGAGTTTGTCAGTAATTAAAGTCACTTAAGACCATTTACAGTCTTAAATGTTTATAAAATCCATAATTTAGATATTGCCAATAGGAGGTGACATTGCTGCATTATTTAAATCTATAAAAACATGTTTAGACATCCCAATTCGTTATTTTCAGAAGAACAACTCATTAACTTAGTAGCTACTTATTTTAAGAATGGGAAATGGAAAAAAGAAAAACAAAAGACCAAAAATGTAAACCCATAGCAAAAGGGTTTGGATTGCAAACTGGGGTCTCTTAGCAATGGCTGCCTACACTGCTCATGTTGAAGTTAGTTGGCAATGGTTGCCATGGGAACTTAGCAGCAGTCTCGTCAGTGAGCCTTTTCATTAAAAGAATGACAGGTCCACAAGCAAATGCTTTAAAAGTAAAACCAGTTCAGAGCTTCACAACACACAAGTTTTCAGTGTGTTGGTTAAATAATTCCTGGTCAGTAGGCTATATTCACGCCACAGAACAAGTATTATACTGGATGTTTTTCCTTCTTCAGGACAAGCTGGCTAAACATCTCATCAGAAAGACAACTCTGTGATGTCTAGCTTTAAAATGCTCAGTGAATGCTGAGGTAGATGATTTTCAAATGAAGATCTCCTATACCCTGATTCGATCAGGACTTGCTTCTTTCTGTATCCTCCTTCTGGGAAATATCTTCCGCTTAAGTGCAATTAACTAAATGGAAGACAAAAATAAATTTTAATTTCCACGTTGACAAACTTTAAATTTTCTGAGTCATATGACCTTAAATCATTGTCAGTCTTATACATCAAAAACAGACAGCAAACAATCTCCATGATTCCTCCCCAAAACAAAATCAACCACTACTTTTGTTTGGCTTTGTAGGGTCAATATACCTAGAGATATGTGCCCACAAGATATTTAAGCCCACAATAATTTAAAGTATTTTGTCCCAAGCTTCACTTTTAAAGATATAACTACAGATTTCACAGAGCAATTACCAAGCATACTTATATTCAAGATATCTGTTTGAAGGTATTCATTTTCTATTGAAGGAGACTGGCTCTGATTAGCCATGTTGTCTCCAGGTTTGAAAATGACTACACATATAAGACAGAATTCTTAAAAAAAAAAAAAAAAGAAGGAAAAACCTACATTAAAATACTATTATCAGGCTGGCCGGGTGGCTCAGGCGGTTAGAGCTCCATGCTCCTAACTCTGAAGGCTGCTGGTTCGATTCCCACATGGGCCAGTGGGCTCTCAACCACAAGGTTGCCAGTTCAATTCCTCCAGTCCCGCAAAGGACGGTGGGCAGCGCCCCCTGCAACTAAGATTGAACATGGCACCTTGAGCTGAGCTGCCTCTGAGCTCCCGGATGGCTCAGTTGGTTGGAGCACATCCTCTCAACCACAAGGTTGCCGGTTCGACTCCTGCAAGGGATGGTGGGCTGCGCCCCCTGCAACTAGCAATGGCAACGGGACCTGGAGCTGAGCTGTGCCCTCCACAACTAAGACTGAAAGGACAACAATTTGACTTGGAAAAAAGTCCTGGAAGTACACACTGTTCCCCAATAAAGTCCTGTTCCCCTTCCCCAATAATAATAAAAAAATACTATTATCATTTTCCCCCTATACTTCAATATAGCAACAATCATTTGAAAATATAATACTCAATTTATGAATAAGTTGTAAGGCAAAAAATTCATTTGTAATTTACTAGGCTTAGAACCTGGATAAATATTTCTTTCTCAGAAAAACAGTTAATCCATGAGACATGTGAAACAGAAAATCTGACCATCATTGTAATAAAGTTTTGATGAGAAAAATAAACATGTCTTTTATGGTTTTAACTTGGGATCCTACTGTCTACTCATCCATCTTGAGGTGGAAGCGGGGCTTTGCCAAAGCATAAACCCCCATGGTTTGAATGATGAGCTGAAATTCTGGGGCAGAGGAAGAGGCAGCATTGGCTGGTTTGTTTGTGAGCATGGTAGAGGTTAAGGAATTTGATTCAAGTAGGTAAAGAGCAAGTGTCAGAGAGGAGAGGGGATTTACTCCTCTCTTCCTTCCTCCCTCCTCCTGCCTCTGGTATAGACAGCAGGTGAAAACCTGACCCTGCTGTTCCCTTCCACTGCCACCAGCTGCTCCCTTCAGCCAGGGTCCCTCTCCTTCCCCATCGCAGGCCAGCGTGCAGCAGACTCACAGGTTCCTCACTGCTCTTCTGCTCTAAAAGCTGATATAGTCTTTTTAAGATTTCTTTTTTTCCTAAGATTTTTACCTGCCAGGAACAATAGCAACAAATATCAAGAACAAGATTATATTCCCCAGGGAAGTAGATGAAGGTTAAATCACAGTCCTATTCGTCAGCCCAATTTTCCATTTCCTGAATTTCCTTCCATCTGTGGCAGAAAGCCCAGGAGTTGTTTATTCTAAAGCTCTTGGTACTTCGACCTCCTCTTCCTTCTTGAAGTCAATTCAGTGTAAGTTTCCCGTGAGTGACAGCTAAAACAGCTCCACTCAGCAGGCACCTAGAAAGGAGGCTGAGGTGAGGTCCGCTTGCCCTGCACCAGTCAGGTCAGCCCAGACACTGTTCCCTTCCTTCCTCATTCCTTTTTCTTCAGAGCATTTCACCCCTGCGGCCTACCAAGGATGCTCTTGTCCTTTTGTTTTCACCTCAGAGATCTCCCTCCTACTTCTGGACCCTCACCTGAAGGAGCTGAAGGAGGCTGTGTGTGTGCCTGCCTGGAGAACTCTCAGCAATTCAAAGGAAATGTTAGTGGGGAAAACGTAAGTGAGCATGAGGGGCACCATCTACAGAACAGTGGGAAGTCTGAAGAGAAAACTACGATCACTTTTAGAAAGGTTGAAGAAAAAGAATTCAAAAACCCTAAAAAGTAGGATCAGCTGAGGATTCTAGGTGGTTTTGAGTTAAAAATATTAGAGCTTTTCAGTTTTAGCTTGAACTCTGCAAGTTAATCTATTGAGTTCCAGGTAAAAAGAATACTGGTAATGGATCTAGAAGATAAATGAATAAAAGCCTATTATGTTTGATGCCTAAATATGAAATATATTTGACATATTGACATATAAGCTGTAAGCCAATAGAAGAAATTAAAACTGTCTTGTGGGCGGCCGGTTGGGTCAGTGGTTAGAGCGAGGTGCTCATAACACCAAAGTCACCGGTTCAGTTCCCACATGGGCCAGTAAGAAACAACGGCTTGAGCTTGGAGCTAAGCTGTCAGTGCGAGGCTGGTTGGATTAGTAGTTGGAGTGCAGTACTCTTAACAAGAAGGTCGCCGGTTGGATTTCCACAAGAGCCAGTGAGAAACAATGCCTTGAGCTTGGAGCTGAGCCACTGCAAGTTGACTCAGTGGTTACAGTGCAGTGCTCATAACACCAAGGTTGTCGGTTCAATTCCCACATGGGCCAGTGAGATGCACCTCCCCCCGCCACACACACAACTAGATTGAAAACAACGACTTGACATGGAGCTGATGGGTCCTGGAAAAATACACTGTTCCCCAAAATTCCCCAATAGAAAAACAAACAAAAACAACTTTCTCGTGAATTTATATTATTGTCTAAAAGAATCAGATTCTAATATACCAAGAAATACTGTTTGATCCCTACATAAAATATATAAAACTTACCTGTTCAGCAAAAAATGAGAATATAGTAAACATAATCAATGTTGCTAGTACACAATGAGTCCAAAACTTCAATTTGTCTCTATATGCTCTCCTGTTCAGAGAGAAAAGAAACAATTATGTAGCTCTGTGCATGGTCTCACTGTATTAGCTAGAGTTATTTATTTAGCAAAAACAACATGAAACACAGAAACACTGGAGGCAATCCTAAAACGTTAATATAATATATGTTTCTCACATGAGTTTGATTTTTCATTATATTTGAATTAGTAAAAGTTATCCAGGCAGAGGAGAAGACTTCAAAAGAAAACTACTTCTAGCATTTAAACAAAAGCACTCTTTCAATCATTTTTATTTATTCATTCATATTCATTTATTCACTCAGTCACTCAACACTTCCTGTGTACACAGAGATGAACAAAATGAAGTTCCTGCTCTAAAAGTGTTTCATGCTGAGGACCCTGCTGGCTGTGCCATTTGTCCTGCGGGGCAGCCTACGGGGTCTCTGGTCCCACTCCCCACATAAGAACGCAGGACATGGCTAGGCCAAAAAGGAACACCCATGGAGCCATAGGTAGGGGAGTCATACCACTATAGTCTCGCTGGCGGCATCCGCCTCTCTGCAATCCGCTCTTGCTAGCTCAGCCACCATCTTCTTGCCAGTCCCCATTTGCTGCTAGCGTAGCCACAGTAGTTATATTAGTGGCCAATGGCTCACTGGTTACAGCTGACGGCCAACTAGCCACAGCTGATGGCCATCCAATCACAGTTGATGGCCATTTACTACCCGAGTGAGCACCTTTCCACATGAGGCCGAGAGCCTGGAAACTGCGCTCCTGGCTCTGTCCCCACAAAGTGTTTACAAGCCTGGGAAGTCACCGACATGCAGACGACTAGCCATCACACAAGATGGACAGAAATATGTATTATCAAAAACAAAGTCTTGTGGAAAAACTTAAGAGAAATGCAGAAAGCACCTCAGAGATGGTGACATTTCATTTAAACCTGGAAGGCAGGGAGGGGAAAGCTGAATTCTACAGAACTGAATGAAGCCTGGCATATTGGCATTAGGGAAAGCTAAGCCATGGAAGAGCTAAGGCAGGTGGCCAAGAACTGTAGTTGTTCTGAAAAACCACATAATGGGTTTTAGACATAATAATTCAATGGAAAAGCAGAAGAATTGGCAGAGTGTGTGTGTGTGTGTGAGAGAGAGAGAGAGAGAGAGAGAGAGAGAGAGAGAGAGAGAGAGAGAGAGAGAGAGAGAGAATGAATATGAATCAGGGTGAACATGGTCACCAGAAGGATGATGTCACAAGCAGATGACCAAAGGCAGGCAGTCATGTTAGTCCCAGCATGAAAAAAGAATGACGGGCAGTGAGAGTGAAAAGAAGGAACAGAAGAGACACATTGAGAGTAGAATCAACTGGATTCGGAGATAGGATACTGGGGATAAATGGAGGCGGTATAGCAGTTTCCTCATCTGTAATTTGAAAATAAATGAATAATAAATGAATAATTTATTATGATTAAATAAACGCTTAACATAGGCTTGGAAGATATACTAATAACTACCAAATACAGGCCTCTGCTGCGTTCCAGATTCTCATTTACAACTGTCTGGTAGTAGATGAGTCTACCTCAGGTCGTATTATTTATAATGGTACTCTCCCACACACTTTTCCCTTCTGTATTTCCTGTCTGTTGATCACAACGAACTCAGTCAGTTCTAATGTCTACAGTGTCATTCAGAATCTATGTGTAATTTAAAGAGCTAAAGCCACAGGTTGTAATACAGCTAATGAGTTGCCCCAGCAACCGAAGAACCCTGTAATAGCTGGAGGGGAACCAAGCTTCCCTCAGCCACCAATCTACTGAGCACCTACTATGTGCTCGGGAGACACTGTGGACTCAGATACAAGTAAGACACCGTGTCTGCCCCTGAAGGGGGCCACGCCACACCAGACAGACTGTTCACTGCACAGTGCACAAAGTGCCATTCCCGAGAAAGAAAGCCAATCAAGGAACCAGGGAAAGGTGACAGGGGATTCAAGAGCACAGTGTCATGAAAGAAAAAAAGAAAAAGGAAAGTTTCTAGGAAGTAGGGAGGGGTTGGTGGGTTAGCAGTGAGAGAGGACCCAGAAGTAAGTCAGGATGAGGAAAAAGAAGCCCCAGATCAGTGAACTGCAAAGAATACCCTACACCCAATTCGTCTCATCTGTACATCACGGAAATCAAAGTCCTGTCAAACTATGCTTAAGTCCACTCCTTTATTCAATTGAGCCCTTGAAGGTAAAGTTAGTCACAAACTGCATTTGGGGAGTTAACACTTGAAGCCATCCAAGGTCTCTTTCCTCTGAGCAAAAGGAAAGTGAAAACGGTGAGAAGCAAATCCAGAAGTTTCTGGGAGACAAGACTCATGATTTAGTAAAAACTTCTTATGAAAAAAATACAGATATTAGCAATATACATGCTAATTGTCTTACCCAACTCCAAGATACCAAAGAATTCTAGCTGCCAGGGTCTACTCATTTCCTCACTAAAATCTCTGCCAATTCTGTCTACTGCTTTCTCTTTATTTCCTGGGCTGTGTTCTTGGTTCACACCTTACCTGTCTGTTTCAGGACAACAGAAAAGCTTATCACTTGTCTCCCTGCCTCCAGTTCCCAGACAACACTGCCTCGCTCCAAACAACTTCCTTACCAGTCCAACCCTCACATTCCCATTAGTTATCTTTCCAAATCATGAAATCTGATAAAGACAAACATCTTTTAAAAAAGTCTCTCTGTTGGGGAGATTTAGATTTAGATTTCTCTAAAGAAAAAAGTGGAATTCAGTTACAGCCCTTCACAATCTCTCCTTTCCCTCTCCAAAGCACTCTCTTTTACACCTCTGTGCCTTTATATTCCTAGCATCTGGCATGGGGAGTGGGGAGCAGGGGGCAGGTAAGGCGTCAAAAATCTTCTTAAATTAAAAGATAAAATTGTTTTTATAATTAAGTGTTGGAAATGGTAGTAAAATAAAAGATGAAGGAAATATTACAAACCGGCTTTGGAATATAGTGAAACAGGCGGGGGGGTGAGGGGAAGGGGAGGAGGGGATTAGTCAGGATTTGCCACTTATCAACTATTAATACCTCACCTTGAGCAAACCCTTCAGCTTCTACTACCATATTCTCATCTGTAACATGGCAATGACAGTACCCTTCATTGTAAAGACTAGAGTAAACAGACTGCCCAGCACCGTGTCTGCCACATAGCAGGTACTCAAGAAACAGGGTGGCTACTCTGATGGAAGTAATGACAATGAATAAGGCTCAGCAGATGTGCTCGGCCAGTGAGCTCAATAGAAAGTACATTTCAATTCTTATGCTCCATAAAAACTGTAAGTGTATTTTACAAAGAAATTATAGAGCAAATAACACGTTTAAAAAATTGCATTACTCTAAAAAAAATACACATGTATATGAACCATGAGAACTTACCACTCCTGCAGCTCATGCATATGAAGGAAACGGTTTCTATACTCTCTTGGCAGCTCAAACTGGGATGGTATAGGGAACATGGATTCATAGAAGTCCCTGAGAACAGCTTTCACTGTCTGGGCATCTTTATGATTGTGGTCAATATTGTCATTCAGGCAAACAAACTTCCTGCAAGTAACAGAGACCCAGGGTTACTGGTTAGCATAAGGATGATCCTGACTTAACAAAACAAGAAATATGGATTCCAAATATATTTAAATGGTTTATGTGCCAAGTTGTTACATTTACTGATATGATTCTCTGGGGGAGTAATGTTCTGTAAATTTTCCTTTGGATAGTTCTCACCTGTAACACAGTGCTAGGAAAGATAATCTTGAAAGTGCCTTCTAGCTGTGGAAATAAATGAATGATTTCCAGTTGGCATGCTCCAAAGTAAGTGTTTAATAAATGTAGTTAACTAGTTAACTGACTGGAGCATTTTGTTAGTAATCAGGGGAAAAATGAGTAAGTACCTAAAACCAGATCTCTGAACTGATAGTGTTATTACTAACAGCAGTCACATAGGCATTGGGATAGCCTCAAAGCTATATAGATTCTATGAGTCTGATGACTCTTTTTTTTTTTTTTTTTTTTTAGTTGCAGGGGGCACGGCCCACCATCCCTTGCAGACTCGAGGAATCGAACTGGCAAACTTGTGGTTGAGAGCCCGCGCTCCAACCCACTGAGTCATCCGGGGGGCAGCTCAGCTCAAGGTGCCGTGTTCAATCTTAGTTGCAGGGGGCAGAGCCCAACATCCCTTGCGGGACTCAAGGAATTGAACTGTCAACCTTGTTGTTGAGAGCCCACTGGCCCATTTGGGAATCAAACCGGCAGCCCTTCGGAGTTAGGAGCTCAGAGCTCCAACCACTTGAGCCACAGGGCCGGCCCCCTGATGACTCTTTTTTCATATGTCTTCAAGCAAACTGTAAGATGCTAGAGTTCTGGCAAAAAGCAGATTACAGAAGTGCTTCCCTACTGTTTCAAGTTTCCTTCAAGGCAAAAGTCACTAAACTGAGGGCTCATGAAAACGGTAGGTAGATAACAGCACTTCTGAAGTACACTTGCTAAAACAATAGCAACAACAACAACAAAAAAACCCAAACCAAAAAACAACAGAAAAAACCCACCAAACTTTAATCTATAATAATAAAGACCTCTCATATCCAGCTACCAATTTACAGGAAATACAGGGACAGAGGCACATGTTAAACAACTGGGATACAATCAGAGAAGGCCAAAATGTAGAAAATATACAGAATATATAATTGGGTTTCTTCATACACACACACAAAAAATTATATGATGAAAGAGGGAGAGCGAGATTGAAGGAAAACCCACAGACCTAATTGTAATGAATTTACTTGATGCCACTTCAAACCTACAAACTTAAAAAATATATAAAAGGGAAAAAGATATGTAAAAGACAATTGGGGAAATGTGTACACTGACCAGTTGATCGTATTAAGGAATAATAAATGGTGTTGTGGTTATTTTTAAAGAGTCCTTATAATTTAGAGAAATATATTGAAAATTTTACATAAAATGATACAATGTCTGAGACTGATGTAAAAATAATTGGGTAGTGGTGGAGTGGGTATGTTTAGATGAAACCAGATCAACCATAAATTGCTTACTGAAGATGAGTAATGGGCATGTGAAAGTTCATTATCCTAGCTATTCTCTAAACATGGGGACTGTTTTAAATTAAAGAATACTAAAGAGATATGTCAATCAAGTACAATGCATGAGCCTTTACTATATCCTGGATTAATAACAAACAAACAACAGCTATAAAGAACATCTGGAGACAGCTGGGGAAATCTGAAGACAGACTATCTATTAGATGGTATTATTTAGTCAATGTTTAAGGCTCTTAGATATGTGTGAAAGGTCTTGTGGTGTGACTTTGTTTTAGAAGACATATGCTAAATTAGGGGTAAAGTGTCTGGATGTCGGCAACTAATTTTCAAATAGTTCAGCAAAAACAAAAATAAAAAGCAAAATCTTTGTATGTGTGTGTATATGTGTAAATAGATGAAGAGAGATCAAGCAAATATGACAAAAGGCTGATAATTTTAAAACCTGGGTTAAGTATTTATGGGATTTATTGTACTTTTTTAAATACAAATTTATTTAAAATTAAAAAAATTTTTTTCTGTATCTTCAACATGTTTTCAAAATTTGGGAAAAATTAAAGAAAGTATATGTATGAAACAAAGGCTGTGTGAGGATACAGGGTAGCTAAAGCAGACACTTCAGGGTGCCACGCAAATGCTCCCCTCTCCTTCTAAAGAGACTACACTTTGTTCGGTATTTCTATCCCCTTGAGCTGACTTGCAGGGAGGTGACCCCAGCCCAACCCAGAGGCAGCTTCTAATTAGTATGAGCGAATCCCTCCCCTTCACAGTGACTGGTGTAGGAAGAGGGGACAACACGTGACACACAGCAAAGGGGGAGCCCTTTCTGCCTCAGAACAGGGCTCTGTCCGCAGGGACATCTAGAACTGCGGCAGCTGCCCCATCTCCAGCCTGAGGATGAAGCCAACACAAGCAGGAGAGCAGCAGCGATGAAGAGGTCCGAGGGAAAAGCAAAGCCTGGGTGCTGCCAGCCCAAACTCCTTGTGAAGGGGTAAACCTTTCCTTAGAGGTGAAGTTAGTTAGAAGACTGATTTTCCCACTCCTGACTTAAAATGAGCCCCCATAAAAGTAAAACACAACAAGAAAGGGTTCAAAATGATAAAATCTGCTCAGGGTCACAGGGTGTATCTGGGCCTGGCAGGTGAAGCTTGGCTTGCCATTGTGTCTTTTTAGTAAAATCCTATCCCCCGAAGTACCACAGAGGTCAATGAACTCAACAACTCATCCAACAAATTGCAAACAGGCATAAGGATATAAAAGGAGAAGGTATAACTAAGAACTGCAAATTCTCAAATGGCATTACTACAGATCACTAATGCCTGAGAGAGCATATCAACAGAACGGGGGAGGCAAAAAGCACATACTGAAATTGATTCTTAAAGTTAAAATTATTTTTAAAAATTAGAGCAGGGCATTCCAGGCAGAGGGAACAGCATGTGCAAAAGGAGCAACAGGCTGGGTGATTATTAATTATTGTGTCTTACTGTTTACTTGGCTTATGGGAAGTATGTATTTATTATTTTGTAGGAAATAAAGTACTTCCTGAATTGCTAAATACACTAAATAAGCATTCAAGATAGTTTCATTTTTCTTAAAATTCCAATTTCTGCCCCTACCCCCAAACAAGAATGGGATTTTCAGAAAAAAATACCATGGCTTGAACATGTCTAGAACTTTTACATCTCAGAGTATTTACCGTATTTGCCGGCGTATAAGACGATTTTTTGGCCCCGAAAAATATGCCTCCAAGTGGGGGGGTCGTCTTATATGCCAGGTACACTTCAGATAGACTACCCATAGTGCTTGCCCCGTGCCATAGTGGCCTCCCGATGCCCGCCCACTTCATTCCACATACCGTTCAGGCATCAGCAGCGCTGCTGGGTGTATGCTCGGCTGTTATGCGATTTTGCTGTTATGCGATTTTACCACACTCGCAAAATCGCACACAGCCGAGCATACACCCAGTATGATAGCGCAAAATCGCGAATCGCGATACCATACTGGGTGTATGGTCTGCTGTGTGCGATTTTGCGAGTGTGGTAAATTCGGGTTACCGTATATTTCTTTACATATGCATTGAAGATTCGCGATTTTGCGCTATCATGGTGCCTGTTAGAATGTTGAAGAGCTCGCACTTGCGCACTAGTGAGGTCCCAGGGAGATGCTGATGCAAGGGTGGACCAGACTGCTATAGTGACAGGGCGGGCAAACAGGGAGCAGGGACCAATCAAATCAGGCTTTGTTTACAGCCAACAGCCAACCACAATACTGCACCATTGTACAGTACAGCATAGAAAATGTCGACCAGTCAAACCCCTATCATCCCTATCATGGCACCAGCCAAAAGAAAGAAGTATGATGCAAATTTTAAACTGAAAGTTATTTGGTGGGTGGAAGGTGTGCGGAAGAGGGGGTAGTCTTATACGGCGAGTATATAACAAACTCTGTATTTTGAGTGGAAATGTTAGGGGGTCGTCTTATACGCCGGCAAATACGGTATAATTAAAATCATTGTTTAAATGAGGTGAAACTGAAGACTTCCAAAACCATTTCAAAGACTCCGATAAAAAATATTTAATTTTAGAAATGCTGAGAGGCCCCGCTGTCTGGCCTCACCTCCCCTGTGATGCAGTCCCACCCCTCAGTGGCACTGAACAGCTCACATCACTTGACTCATAGAAGTCTGTGCATGAGTGGACCCTATCCCAACTCACAACTCTTATCTCTTAGTCTAAACACTACCTCCATCATTAGGCATTTCCATCTGCTCCAAATAGAAATAAGTCACTCCGTTCTCTTTATTTCTGTTGCTTTTTTTTTCCACGCGTGTTTGCATGATTAAAGATAATTTTTAAAGTTATGGGAATTCTCGACACTTTCTGCTCAATTTTGCTGTGAACCTAAAGGCGCTCTAAAAAATAAAGTTTATTGGGGCCGGCCCAGTGGCTCAGGCAGTTAGAGCTCCATGCTCTTAACTCTGAAGGCTGCCGGTTTGATTCCCACATGGGCCAGTGGGCTCTCAACGACAAGGTTGCCAGGTCAACTCCTCGAGTCCCGCAAGGGATGGTGGGCTCCGACCCCTGCAACTAAAATTGAACATGGCACCTTTAGCTGAGCTGACCCCCGGATGGCTCAGTTGGTTGGAGCGCATCCTCTCAACCACAAGGTTGCTGGTTCGACTCCTGCAGGGGATGGTGGGCTGCACCCCTTGCAACTAGCAACAGCAACTGGACCTGGAGCTGAGCTGCACCCTCCACAACTAAGACTGAAAGGACAACAACTTGAAGCTGAACGGCACCCTCCACAACTAAGATTGAAAGGACAATTTAACTTGGAAAAAAGTCCTGGAAGTATACACTGTTCTCCAATAAAGTCCTGTTCTCCTTCCCCAATAAAATCTTTAAAAAAAATAAATAAAAAAAGTTTATTAATTAATTTAAAAATCCAGTACCTGGGGTTTTTTCTTATATCATCCAACTGGCCAACCACATGAGAAACATTGGTACGAATCATTTTGAAAGCAATTTCTTCTTCTCCCATGATTTCAAACCTAATTACCAAACATTTAAAAAGTGTAAATATTTACATGGATATGAAAAACAAACTTTCAATAAGAAATACATTTTATAAAACTTTAACAGACTCAACATCCTCAGAATGACTTAATCTTTCAATCTCACATAAGAAAACAATCTCAAATACATTTTAAAAGAATGCTTAATAAACTATTGTAAAACTATATGAAAATACGAGATTCTTGTAATAATTATTCTGAAACTGAACAAAGAGGAAATTGCATGTCTACTTACCTATATTTGTTTTTGTCCTTATATGCTTTGTGGATTTTATCAGTTACCGGTTTACAGTTGGTAACTAGACTTTTAGTGACTGGTGGCTGTGAGAAAATACAGACATTACTTCAGGGCTAGGGACCAGGTAAGACAAACAAAGCATCTGCCTCAGAGGCAAAATTTAAGAGGGCACCAAAATACTTAGTAATCAAGACAATGTTTTTAAAAATCTTATTGGTATACTATGGCCCACAAGCTAATTGCCTGTTTTTGTAAATAAAGTTTTAAGTGGCACATATCTATATACTAATCCATGTCATATGCTAAACCAGCCAACGCATTATCAACGATACTTATAGTTTGTCTACGTATTCTGATGGCTCCTGTGCTAACCTCTGTCACCAGCGGCTGCCACTCATCACACTGTGTCTCCTTGTGAGCCTTCCTAGGGCTCTCTGAGAACAGAAGAGAGGAACACAGTCCCTGACGTGCACTGTGAATGCTAAATGAATGATTTCCTTCAATCAGGAACCAGATTTTTTATTGATTTGTTACTCTTTCTACATTCATTTATAAATGTCTTATCTGCAGTTTACTGTAAATTATTTATATATGGCTTGAAGATTGGCAAGGTGGAAAAAATTTGTAAATAACATTTGATTCTGATTTATTCTGAAAGCAAAAGCTACTCGTTATAGAAAATATGCAAAATACCAGTGTGAAAAAGGAAATTAAAAAACACCTATGATTTAATCTATTGTCATCTCTGTTACTTTTTGGGGTGTATGTGTGCATGTGTGAAGGTATTTGGGAGTTTTCCATAGTTCAAATCATACTGTGTATATGGTACTACCAATTTTCCCCCAATGAATTTTATTTTGTAAACATTTTTCCATATAGCAGTAAAAATTAATTGTAAGTATCAATTAATGGCTATATTACACCCTTGTTCCATCAATTGTAAATACACTTTTTTTTTTTCACATTATCACTTCTCTGAAACTGAGAAGCATTTTATAATTAACAGTCTTCCAATCATTTCAGCCAAGTGGCACACTAACATGTGTGTCAATCATCCACAGCCCCTTCTGGGAAGATCAAGAAAGTGTCAGCATCAAAACAGCTTAGCTTTGATGAAAGATGGTATTCCACTTGACGAATACTCGTACTTCCTTCGTTACTGTTTAACCTCAGGACTATTCTCCCAAGCCAATGAGAATACTTTAGAGCTAGTTTCTGCCATCCTTAGTGAATAGGAGGCCTGATTATAGAAGGTAAGCCACTGATTTCAATATTAGCTTACCATCCATTGGGTAGGAGAAAAGATATTCCAAAGCAAGACACAAATTATCCTGGATTATCTGTGCTACTTTCCACCCAAATGATATATACACACAGAGCCCACTTCTAGTTTTCGAAGTGCCATACAGAAATGGTGTAAATAACACCCGATAAGGACACACTTTCTGTTTTTCATAAAAGAACACATTCCACTTACCAGATTGGGGTCATAGTAGGCTTCCTGAGTGGCTGGGATGTTGCTTAGTTGAGTGATATTAGCAGGAAGCATTTTCGAGCAATTTATTAACATGTGTTCCAGACCCGTTAAATCCTTAAAGAAAAATAAAAGGATAAACCTCCTATGTACGTTACAAGTAATGATTGTGGTTTTAAAAATAAAAACTATGTAAAAGTCTCCAAAATGTTTAATAAACTCTATCTTCAAAGAGACTTTGACTATACGATTCTTGTGCTAAAGATACCCTAAGAAGAGCAGAACGAGACGAAACAAATACAAATACTGCATCTTCATCTCAAAGTAGAACATCCTGTACTGTGAGGTACCGTTTTACACAAGATGGTCCGGGAGATCACCAGAAGGCTGACCTGCAGCTGGATGCATCTTGGCACTCTCACTAGTGAGCTTCCTACTCCTGGGACCGGAGGAGACCATGACAGGGAGTAAGTACTGTGCAGCGTCACGGGCCTGGCTGGGCTCTCCAGTCGGCCATTCCTGAAGCCCCTGAATGAACTCGTCATGAGAGTCTTAAACTCAGGGAGGGTCTGGCTCTTCTCCAGACAAGACAATAACGATCCGCACTGCAAGCCTAAAAAAGTAATCTCATAAAATATGAACTCCAAATTTGGTTTTAATTCTGGCACTGAAAATGGACTAGCTGGGAAAACCCTCATTAAATATTAAGAATTGCTTTTACTTGACTTACACTGACAGATACAGGGGGAGAAAAAGAAAGTGTCACAATTAAAAGTTTTATTTAAAACGTCACAAAGTTTAGGGGGGAAAAAATGCAATACCTGCAAACTTAAAGGCAGGTCGTGAATTCTGGTAGCCAGTGTTCGGATTTCTCTGTCGGATAAGACACCAGATTGGTCGGTATCAACTTCATCAAAAACTTGAGATATATTCAATGGCTGAACTGCACTCATGAGGTAATAAAAATAAGAGAAGGCAAACTGCATATCCTCAGAATGGCGCACTTTGTGAAATGATGTCTTGTCAAATTCTTCAGGGAACCTGTACAGATATAACACACAATGAGCTTGGGATGTTTAAAATATACACAGTGCCTAACATCTGTGGAGTTGGCATTTGTTTCCTTCCCACTTATTTAGACAATACCTTCAACATGTAACTCCTCAAATATTAGAGCCATAAATTTAGCACGGCAAAGATGTCAGTTTCAAGCAGCCTTAGCTGTGAGCACATGCAAACAACCCAAACACAAGCCAGACTTACATATCTTGCAGTTCTTGCATAACTATTCGGTCGATCATGTGAGGCATGTGTGCAGGGACTTTCCGAGATGTGAATCCAAACTTGCTATTCAGAATTTTATTTACGTATCGGAGGGAATCTGCAAATGTATCTTTCAGTTGCCTCCCAGTATGTGTGCTATCAGTGAAGTATGCCAATTGCATTTTCAATGACTCTTCTTCCTGAAAAGAGAATTCCACACAACACAGCGTTATGTTTAGTGCACAAGGATACTCGGTTAACAAGAGATAGAGGTGTCGTTTGATAGAGTGTGGTAATGACTAGTCACTAACGATCCATGAGGGGCAAATGAAATGAGCACTCACACGTCACTTAAATGACACTAAGAGCAGGACTAAAGTGAATTCCAGTGAAAGTATCACCAACATCGGCTTGAGAACAACAGCTGTAGCATGAAGGGGATTCGCCAAAGAATAGTCATTAACCAGGAGATGTCATAGCCTTCAATACAACATTTAGAAAGTTTATTTACAAATAAATTTGATAGTGTTTTCGTATCAAGCTTTTCTACTGGTGATTTCAAAGCAGCAAGTACTTGACTTTTGAACACACGGACTAAAATACAAACTGGTTTCACCATATAATTGTGTTAGTATTATAAAATGTAAAGAACCCTGTAAGACATAAAACTGACTGAATGGGCAAATATTGGCAAAGAATATGAACACACTTTACAAAGCACACAATAGTGTTGCTTCTCAAGCTATAAAAATGTAAAAAGGATAACCGGTGTTGGTTAGCCTGTGGTGAAACAACCAGTTGTGGATACTATTTGTAGAAGTATGAAGTGGTACAACATTTCAGAAGGACATATTGAAATTTCCATGCACAAGACCCTTTAACCTAGCAATTCTACCTACAGAGATAAAAACATCCTCAAGAGTAAGATATGTGTATGAGAATATTTATTGCAATACTACTTGAAATTGCAAAACACTGGAACTAACCTGCAGCTGTTAAAAAGAACAATGGCAGTGATATGGGCAATTTGCTCACATGTCACAAATCAAAAGGCAACTTCAGAGCAGTGTATGTATAGTGTAACTTCACTGTTGCAAAACAGAAACCATATGGTTTATATGTTTACATACCTATAGAAAAATACTGAAAAATACCCACCAAATTACAATCGTGATTATCTCAAGTGGGGAGATAAGGAAGGAAGGAGGGAGACCTTTCCCCTTTTTACTGTATCTCTTGTTACATCGCTTGCAATTTCTAACACCAGCCTATAGTACTTTTGCAATTAAAATAAGGAAAAACAGTGTGAAAATAAACCTAGGCACAAACTCTGCATTCCTTCATTCAACAATTAATAAATGCCTACTATGCCAGGTACAAGATACTTCCTGAAGACAATGAAAGGAATAAGACATAGTTGCCCTCTTCATCCCCCTTTCTCCCAGCCTGACAGCCACTCATGGCTGGGATTTGTTCACAATCCCACAGGAGTTTTCTAACTGGTTAACTCCTACCCACCCTTCAAAGGCCAGCTCACAGGGTACTTACTTCTTCAAGGATGTCTTTCCCAATACCTCCAGGCAAAGTTAAGGAATGTTCCTTCTGGATTCCTTGCACACACCTCAACAGAGATACCTGTCACACTGCTACAATTATTCGTCCACAAATCTGTGTTCCCGACTTGCTCTTTGAATAACCATTAGCAGCGACTGTGTTCTAAGCATCTTGCCTTCCCCAGCTGTTCGCAGTGACGGCACTCGGGAGACATACAGACACCACAGCTCTGTGGAGGCTGGGGTTCGGGAGGGAAAGCTCTCCTACTCTGACATTCGGCTCACACTGACTAGCTGTTGTGATGTTGGGGAAGCTAAGGAACTTCTCACCTTGGTTTTTTTCATCAGCAAAGCTGGAAAAATATCAGATCTGACTCATGCAGTGCACACAAGAGCATTTTTTGAAATCACAGCATGGCAAGTAAAGATACCATTCCTGTTCTACCGCTTACTCAGGCTATGCCCCAGGCAGAATCCCTTGCTCATTTTCACAATAAGACCATCTTCTAAACTGTAAAATGGGGATAACAACACGTAGGAGAAACTGCTATAAGCTATTTTTATTATTAGGGCTACTGGGATAATAAATGAAACCACCTAAGAAAAGCATGTAGTTCAGTGGTTGGCACAGACAAGTGTTGGACAAAATGTAGCTGCTATCAGATTATTATCACTTAACAAGGTTATTTTTTTCTGAGCATGGGAAGGAACAAGGCTGGATGTCACTTACATCAAGAAGGTCTTGGAAATACTTTTTTTTCTCCCACGGCAAAAAGCCCAGGTAACTGTCTGTGTAATGTTGCAGTTTTCTTCCAGGTAATACTTCATTAAGATCTATGTGATTTTTAGGATCGTCCTCCACTCTGTTTTTCTCTTCTTCCCCTGTGATTTTGTTTTCTTTGGGCACATGCGTTTCCAGTGGAACCATCAGAGATGAGAACTTTTCTTTCCACACACTTCCGCCCCCTACTTTTTGGGTCTGAGTTTCAGATCTAAAGTTTGCTTTGGTTTCCAAGACCGAGGCTGGATTCTGATGCTGGTAGTGGCCAGTGACTTTCATTGTCACTGCTGGAAAAGCTGTGCTCTGTAACCTTTCAGATGCTCCTAAGCTGTTTGGCAACATGCTTTTGTGAACCTGTTTTGCCAGTGGGGCCTCCAAACTATCATTTCTTTCACCTTGGTTTATTTGTACTTCGGCATCCTGTAAGTTCATCAAAAACGATTTCAGCAAGACTGACTTGGACAGGTTGTATCCTTTCACAGTGATGTCTCCACGTTCCAATTGCAAATCCAGGCTACTGAGACGTAACTGGGCCTCTTTGGGAAGGAGTGAAATATTTACCAAGGGAATTTTCACCTCCTCTTGGAATCTCCCTGTTGTATTAACATCATGTCTCTTGAATTTTGGAAAGCGTTTCTCTTTGGGAACATCCTCAAATAGGATTTCCGCATCTGGAAGAAGCGTTATGGGGCTAACCAAAGTTTGGTAAGACCTCTGGGTCGTAGAATTCAGTTTTGGTTCCTCTCTTGTGTCAACCTCTACTGCTATCTGGATTTTGAACTCTTCGTCGTTTGCATTTTGAAGTGTGAGATTAAAATGTATTGTAGTAGCATTCATTCCACTGTGCATTATGAGGTGGATGGTTTTCCACTTATTGGCAATAGAAGCATGTCGAATTATTGGGTTGTCACTATAAGCGCCTTCAACTCCCCTTTTGGCTATTTCTGCAAAGCTGAAATAAGGCAGGTGCTCACCTTTTGGAATAACATAGTGAGTCTGGTTTGCGAGAAGAGTTACTTTATATAATTCATGAAAATGATCTAGAAGAAAAAGCACAAACATGACTTAAAAAAGAATTAGGCACTTCCCTTTCCTTTAAATCTTAGAGTCTGAGTTTCTACTAAGAGTGCTTTTAAATGGACTTCAAAGTAATCAGAAGTTCTAATCTAAGAGCTATTGGCAGAGGGCTCATTTTACTATCTGAAGCCATCACAATTATCAACATGGAATGTTTGCTGAGTCTGCCTCTCTACCAAGATATCACACAATTCTTGACAGCAAATTCCAATGGTCAACTTCCATCTTTTTGTCCATTTGAAAAAATACAACTTTCTGCCAGAACAACCTCCATTAATAAGCTATCAACAAGATATAAAAAATAACAACAACAACAAAAAAAAACACAAGATATAGTATTCAAACTATCCTTATCTAATAAATTATTGGTCTTTTGTTATTTCCAAATTAAACCATCATCATGTATTTTTCTGCAAAGGTAAATCAGCTTAGTAAAAAGAAAAATCAGACTCAAGCAATAAAGGAAAAGATGTAGCCTTAGTGTTTTCTATTTTCTAAAGATCTGTGTTCTTCTCTTTTAACTTACAACTAGTTTGGATGCAAAGCTGGGAAGCGGATACACTGAGAATAATTACTTTAAATAATAACAATGAGCCGAAACCCTCTCTACTTATCAAGAAGTTTTATCCCCTTATCCTTCTATGTTTTTATGGCAATAAATATACCTTGCCCACAGTCGCCAGCATCAAACCCACAGGACAAGACATTGCAGGCTTGGTCACAGAACTTATCAGCAAGCCAGGAATTTGCACAGCCTTGATTGCAGTAAGAGACACTGTTCAGTCCTCCTCCAAACTGCCAGGGCTGTCCAACTCCAATACTCCCAGTTCCTCCGCCTCCTGCAACATAGCGACTGCCTCCATTGTTACCTACAGAGGGACAAGGAAAACAGAACCTTGCTTCACTTGTAATCTTAAAAAAGAGATAGTTCCTTATTTCTTAATAGTGTTTTCAAGGTGGATGCCTGAGTTTCAGTCAGAAAGCGTTCACCTCATTCTTTAGTAAGATATCTCGTGTAGCTTAAGAAGAAAACGAACTGAAAAGGGGGCATTACTTGACTGTGGGCTGGGCACTTACTATCTGTGCAACCGAGAGGCACAGACCTCAAAACTGCTTCAGGGGACATGTGTAGATGTGGAGGGAAGAATAGGGACACAGGAAGAGGTTATCCCAAAGACTGTGGCTGTCAGAACTGCCTGAAACATGACCGACTATGGGTGCTAACCTCGTTATCCAATGTGCACGTTCTAGTAGTGGCTGAGTTCTCTGTGCTGCACAGATCCACTCTGTACGTCTGTGTGTTCTCCCTGCAGCTGCTTCTATTTCTCAAAAGAGCATCTGGTAGATCTGACTGAAACACAACTTGAAGTTTTGTTTCCTCCAGCACTCAACACTTTTCCAAATCTGTTTCCTCATATGGAATACGGGGATGATAACATCTCTGCATATACTCTCTCTTTCTCAGGCGACTAAGAAATTAAGGTGGATAATGGATAATGTTTCACAAATTTAAATGCTTTATAAATTGACGACAATAAATAAAAGTAAAGAACCTATTGTTAACAACAAGTCCAAATATAAGCATGTAAGAAAGGGAGAAGAAATGCTGAGGAGACGAGACATTTATTTCTTTTGCCATCTCTTTAGTCATGCACTGACCTATGTATAGCCATCTGCTGCTGAAAGCCACCAGCCATGAGCTCCTGTGAGAACCAGTTACAGATGTCCTTGCTCTCTGGCTTACATGATTAAGGGTATTCCTGATTTCCATATTTTCAATAATAAGATAAGGCATTTTCAAGTGCCAGGCCAACATGGGAAAATGCCCTGGATATCCATCATCGATGGATAATACGAAAAGCTGGATCACACAGACACTAGTCATCACCTCCAGAGTCTCTGGATTACTGATTGTTTTAATATCTGAAGAAAGTTTAATTCACTGTCCATGTTCACTAATGATTAGGAATGAAAAAATTCCATAAACTGAAGCAAATTACATTGGAACACATCCTTACCAGAGCAATCACCACCGTCCCAATCACAGGCTGAATTATTACAAGCCTTGTCGCAATAGCCGTCTTTAATCCAGGAACCCGGGCAGCCCTCAGCACAGTTTGGCACAGGCCATGTCAAATAAACCTACGATAAAACCAGAGAGAATGTAAAACCATTTCTGGTTTCTGACACTTTTTAGCTCTCAAATTAGGATTCCTTTAAAAAAAAATAAAAACGGAGCCTCTAGCAAAGGTTAATATTTTCCACGGGCTGACTACATTCATTGGCATAGTTTGCTTTTAGTTTGCCTGCACCGGTAGTCATTTTCTAAGTTGTATTCTTTTGGCAGTTCTTACTGAGCACATTTACTCTGTTCCATTCCTCGAGGAAAGAAGACCAGGACTTAACTCATGGATCGTTTCTCACACCAGGGTCTTATAATACATTTTGAAATAAAATAGCAACATGTCAGACTTGAATGTGAGTACAAAGGCATGCCAAAGCAGGTGGAAAGTATACCACACAAGTCAGTGCTTTCCTGTAACAGCTGTCATTAACTCCTGAGTGTATTATTGCATAATCTTGTCTCAAGGCTGAGAAAAGCTGCAGATGAACACTAAACACCCTAAGCATAAGATTCTGTGATAAATTAATCAGTGCAGCAATCTGAGTTGTGGACTCACCTCCTTTCAAAATGTGATACGGGACACGGTTACTTTTAAAATGAAAATCATTAAACGAAGCATGTTCCCCTTTTGAAGTTTCCATGCCTTTTGCCCACTCCATCTGTTTGGAAACTAACTAACTCCTACTTGTTCGTCAAAGTTCATTTCCACTCAGCTGGGAATTCTTCCCGGTTCCTGTCTGATTTCAACCTCCTGTGCTCCCACTCCTTGGCACCCAGGGCACACCTGCCGGAACGGAAATAACTACAGAATCACTGATTTTGTGTGTCTCCCCCTTGAAGCCACAGCTCAACTTTGCAGCCCTACAATCTGACACGGGGGAGGCCGCTGAACAGGGGGACCAGAGAATGAGCACAGCAGGGTGGCATAAACAACGACAGAAAAAGTAGCTTTGTGCATTTACCACGTACAGTTGCAGAGTTCTATCACTTACAAGCTTACGGTGATAAGCCTCCAGCCTAACAATAAATCCTTCTGACAACGCTACGGGGTATTCCTCTTTTCCCCACTGTGAGGCAGGAAACACAAAGGTCAGGTCATTGCCCAGCACGGTTCTAAACAGCTGGCTCCCAAATCTGTGCTCATAACCACTTCCCCTTCCTGCCTCTCAAAGACACAGTGAGACCAGCTGCCTTCCGTGAAACTGCATCCAGGTCTTTAAGCAATAAATTGAGCTAACTTTCTATCTTGGTCACTTTGCTGACACTGTAACCAGGGTTTTGTGATTCATAGTGATTTTGCTTTTTCTGCTGCTGTTGTAGTAGAAAATTTAGAGGGCTGGGTAAAAAGAGTGGGTTCTGGACATCTGAGAAGGTAGAAAAGTGAAAAATTACTAGGAGGTAGCTTTCTTTCTCCCAAATTGTTAACTTTCCTGGGCTTAGCACTTGACATGCTTACTTGATCAAATATGAATACAGTAGTATATATACTGTTCCTGATTTCCCGTTTCTAACTTACAAGCTAGACATCGCTTCCTCCTGGATACTCACCTTCTGACCTTTGGAGTGACTATAAAAATCATCTGGCCAGACATCCTTCCCAAACATGACATCGTCGTTCAGGTAAATAAACTTCTGAGACAGCCCCTCGATGCGATGGATGTGACTTTCGATAGCTGGTGAACTAAAGGTGGGCAGGTGGCTCAAATTCCGAAAAACATCCTTTTAACGAGGAATGAAAGAGAGTGAGTGAGTTATTTTCTTTTTTGGAGGGAGGAGGAAGTGAGGAAGGAATAAGATAGGTAGAAATGGAAGTGAGAAGGATGAGGGGAATGAAATTAGGTAAAAGACAGAAAAAGAAACCACAGCCCTGTAATATATGAAGTCACATACCTGGTGTGTCACTATTGTCACTCGAGGATTATCAAGGTTCAGCCACGATGGAATCTGCCCATTGGTGACAATGAAAATATTCCGAACCCATGGTGCGTGCCTCTCGATAGATCGCAGTGAGTATCTCAGTTCTTCATTATCTTCAAAACGGCTGGCAGAAACGTCTTCATCCTGCTTAGACTGAGAAAAACATTTGGCCCATGAAGATGTAAAATGTCCCTTCAGTCCCACCTCCTCCTCCTGTCTCTCCCCCTGCCCTCTCTACTCTCAGGACACTCTGGCAGACTTTTAAAGACCCAGTCTTACTTTTAAACATTACAAAACCTACAAAACATTCAGCATAGTTAAAACAACAACACAAATATCTGACTTTTCTTTCCCACACTTTTTAGAAAAGATTCTTGGATCTGATTCTAGTCACTTCAATTAATATTAACCAATGGCAGTGACGGGAAAATTAGAAAAGTTCCAAGCCCTCTTCCTTCTTCTAATATAGTGACTATACATCTTTAACGATCTAAATCCTTGATTTGGGTTTTAAAAGAATCTCTGTATCCCTTACCTGGCTGATGGCACTCAGATCCCATAATAAATATGCAGGACTTATGGTCAGTTCTTTTCCATCAATGGTCATGTTCTTCTTCGTCTGCTTATTCAGTTCTTGGAAATCTTTGGGGTTATTCAATTTTAGAAGGGCTACACTGGCCTCTGAGTACAGCTGCAACTATAAAATAACAAGAGGGTTACCTGTGGAGACACTGAGCCCTAAAGAAGAGACACCTTTATATTCCCAATTTGATCACTGAACTTTAAGTGTATGTATAATATAGAATATACAGTATACATAGTATACATCTAAATATATAGTATATATATTTAAAGATGAAAAGTTTCACATATATATGAAATAACAAGCCTACATCTCAAAAAACAAGAAAACCTAAACAGGTCACTTTTCCCAAATGAATGGAACAGACCAGTTATTAAAAACAAGAAGGAGTGGTAGGGACTGTGGCAAATGGGACATCTTAGGCCACATCTGAAAGCTGTGGCCACTACCCGATGCCACCCAGTGCTGTCAGATTTCCAGAGATCAGAATCCCTGAGAATTACATGAAATCTCCCAATTTTCAATGCCGGCTCAAATGTTTTTGATTGTCATATATTTGAACAAAATACATCTGGTCACCAGTTTGTGCCCTTTGTTCTAGAATATTACCCATTTCCTTATTCTGGGATTAAGCCCTACAATGTAACTTCACTGGATTAGTGGAGAGCAGGTCTGCTAGCAGGGCGTCCTAGCAATTTCTGTGCCCCATACCTAGGAGGAGTGTCTGGCAGAGCTGCTCACAGTGCTTCTGATAGGACAGGTAGAAATGAGCAGGAGGAGAGACCCAGCCCCGGTTATAAAGCTCCTTGGTGCAGCTCCTACTTGGGTCAAACACCTCTTGCAGCTTCCCTCACTTAGGGCACACTAATGCCTTACTAGCCCAGCAGGATTCCAGGATCACACATGCCCCTCAATCAAAGGGATGTATTGTTATAAGAAGCTAGAAAGAGAGAGAAACCATCCTGCTTATCAGAATGTACACCCTGCTTCTCAGGGCCATTGTAATGAGTTCAGGCAACCTTGGGCGCGAGAAGGGAATATGAGACATGCCAACTGGGAGAGCGAGAGGTACTAGTGAGGGATAGGGGGAGAAAATTCTACCCATAGAAATAAAAACTCTCACACAATCTAAGGAGGGGCTGTTTCCCTCTCTTGGGTCAGCCCGCTCCCTATCTCCGAGTGTACTTGCTTTACTAATAAACTTCTTGCTGTTCTACAGTGCACAAACTCTGTCTCTTGACTGAATTCTTTCCTTCAAAAAGACAAAGAGCTGGGCCGGCCGGGTGGCTCAGGCTGTTGGAGCTCTGTGCTCCTAACTCCGAAGGCTGCCGCTTCAATTCCCACATGGGCCACTGGGCTCTCAACGACAAGGTTGCCGGTTCAACTTGAGTCCTACAAGGGATGGTGGGCTCCGCCCCCTGCAACTAAGATTGAACATGGCACCTTGAGCTGAGCTGCCCCCGGGATGGCTCAGTTGGTTGGAGAGTGTCCTCTTAACCACAAGGTTGCCAGTTCAACTCCTGCAAGGGATGGTGAGCTGTGCCCCCTGCAACTAACAAGAGCAACTGGACCTGGAGCTGAGCTGCGCCCTCCACAACTAAGACTGAAAGGACAACAACTTGGAAAAAAGTCCTGGAAGTACACACTGTTCCCCAATAAAAGTCCTGTTCCCCTTCCCCAATAAAATCTTTAAAAAAAAAAATAGACAAAGAGTTGAGGTACGATGTCATTCCTGGTAACACTTCCATAGGAAAAGCACCTTTGGGAGCAAAGCTTTTGAAGTGGTCGTAAGCCTAAGAGGGAGCATTATAAGCATCAACATGTGTTAGGAACAGGCTTCCCCACCTCCACCAGAGTCCAAACCACTCTAGATCTGTTTATGTTCTAACTCTGGATTACAATTTCCTATGAAAAAGGCCTTTCAGAACTAAAAAGGGCAGGGAGAGGATTGGAAACCACTAATCTAGAACAGCAAAATCCTTCTGTTGACCTGGCTTTTCTAATCGTGCCCAGGGCCTTCTTTTTTCATTTGTAAAACAGAAGTAAACACAAATTATGATGGGCTCATTCTGAGCTCTTGTATTTGCAACACGACTATACTTCGCTCACCTCTCAAGGGTTCCTCGGGTTACGTAGGCCAGAAAACTAGAGGTTAGAGTTAGAATTTTATTTATACCCTTCCCCCTTTTTCTTATGCTGGCCATTACCTCTTAACACAAACTGTGTGTGGGTGTATGTGTGTATGTGCTGGTGTGTGTACTGTCTTCCTATCTTCTTTCACCTTGGCAGTGCCTGACATATACTCAGCCCTCACTGAAGGTCAGCCCGCACTGTTGTCACCCCCCTGCCTAGGTGTGGGGGGCAGATGGGAGGAAGGCCATGCAGGGCGAACAGTCTTCTGTCTGTGTGGTACCTACACAGTCACTACCCACTCCCAGCCTCCCCTGCCCTTCTCTACCACCCACAGTGGCTCCCACAGCACCTGTGAGGGCTCCTGAGAGTGCTAAAATCACTATTCTAGAATAATAAATGTAGTGCTTTAATATTCTAATTGAAAATTTAATGACAAACTAACCTTTTCTTTATCTCTTCTTCCAAACTGCTTTTATTCTTGAAAACTATTTTGAAATTTCACAGACATTTTCCTAAGGTAACTATAGAATAATTGGAAGAGAGATGAAAAGTAAGGAGCAGAAGGGAATACTTATATATATGAGAAAGATTGTCTACCACTGTAATCAACCAAGTTTTGAGAGGTGAAAAAGGCGGGGAGGAGGTCTCCTGCGCTGGCCACTAGGAGGCGCCCCAATCCTGGACACCGTAATTACTTTTCAGGAAGGGAGACAGGAGGAGGGAAGGAAGAGTGGTTGCAACAAGAGCCAAAGGCTGGAGTTCTTAGCTTGGGCAACTGCCTCCATATACAGATTCTTACTTGAAATTATAAGTTTATTTAAATTCTTTAAATCACAAGTTTCTCAAAGAGAGAGCAACTTTTAGACACCTACTCCTACAGACCCATTTACCCTTTGCTCTTTTTAAGCCACTGACATTTCAAGACGTTTGTTACTGTGCTACGGATGACTGACTGAATAAAAGCACTTAAATAGTTTTTGGGTGTGATTCCCTTCCAAATAAGTGTTTACACAAAGTGCTGTGAGACCACCTTGGCTGTGGGTATATGGGGGCAAGGAAGGCTTTGCAGATAGGAAGCATTTTGGCTGGGCCCTGAACAAAGCAACCATTCTCCCAGCAGAGAGTAGGAAAGACCATTCCAAGAAGAAAGAACAACTTGAGCAAAGGGCCAGAGGCTCACAGTCAATGGTGTTTGCAGAGAACTGGGACAACTGTTGCTGAGGCCAGAGCCCCGGCAGGGATTGTACTGGTGCCAAGACTGGGAAGGGAGGCTGAGGCCAGATTGAGAAAGATCTCCGGGTAAAGCGCCTGGATTTCATTTTGGAGGCAGGAAGCATCTTTAGGAGGAGGAGAAGGACCCCATTCTAAGGAACACAGTAGGGGAAGATGTAGTAGATAGAGATTAGACAAGAGAAGGCTGGAGGCAAGGAAACCAGTTCAGCCACGCTGCCGCAGTCCAGCAAGATATTTGGGTTGAGTAAGTGTCTTCTCAGTGGTGCCAAGGACGAGAATGCTTCCAGAAACATCTATGAGACCCTCAACATGACCCAGTGACTCAGCTGTTGGGGGAGAGGGAAGGAAAAATGAAAGGGGAAGTGGATGTTTCTACAAAAAATAGAAATAATGCCGTTAACCACACTCAGAGCTTCACTGGGAGAAGCAAGCTTGTCGGGGAAGGAAACCAGAGCTCCATGTAGAGTGTGCCACATTACAGGTGCTTTGTGGCATGTGAGAGGAAAGGGCTGTTACGCACTGGACCTCAGGACCTCAACAGCTGAACCATTTCACTCTCCCAGGCTGCCACGAGGCCTCTGCCAAGGCCGGTGGCCTCCTCCTGCCACCTAGAGCTCAGTTCTATCCCAGAGACCCCTCCCTGGGCTGTGAGTGTCTCAGGATAGGAATTACCTATTCACCTTTGTACCCCTAGTGATTATTTTGGGGCCCGGCACTTAGGGGACCACTCAAGAAATGCTTGTTGAAGGAATGAGCAAGAAGAAAGGCTATGACTATACAAACCTGCCACATACAACGTCTTGTAATATAAAGGGCAACGCTTCAGCAGTACGATAATCCACAGGAGTCACTTTAGGCTCATGGTACCATGTTGTACTCATACAACATTACTTTGCCTTCATTGTTCTGTTTAGAGTAAAACCAGAATCCCCATCCTCACCCCTCTGAGGGAACGGAGGAGAAGTAGGACTTGAAAAAGGTTTTATTTGCAAGAAAATAGATTTGAATTCATAAAAATTTTTCTGTGGACTATAGTCTTATAACTTAGTCTTTTCTATTAAAGGTTTTCTAGTTGGAGATACCTTGAGGTGAGTCTTTATGACCTGATTAATTACCACTAACTTATCTATAGAATTTTTGTATGTGATGGACACAGAATTCACCTTTTGAGAAATCAGATTGTCCATATTTTCAGCTCACTCTAAATCATCGTGTTTTCATTCATGATGGGTTTTTCATTTATTATTTGATGTTTGGTTTCTGTTCACTTCTTCTTTAACATATGTCAGAGCAGGTAGAAAACCTTCCCAAAGCTCTCAAGTGCATTCTCACATTTAGTTTAATTCAATGATAGTGGTTGCTGAGTGGGTGTGCAAAAGAAGTCGGAGGACATGGGTTTGTCCTCAAGCTATTTATAATCTCATTTGAAGACAGTATGTTTGCATACTCAGTATTCAACAAAACAAGATAGTATAAGATTAGACATAGAGAAGCGTAGTACAGCCTTCCACTTGACATGTAGAGAGGAAATGTCTGTGTGGATCCGAGACATGGGGTAAAAGAGGAGGGCTGCACGGGATCCTTGAAGGCTGACCAGGTCGTTTGTTTCAGCAGGGATAGTGCAGGTAGGGTGAACAGCATATTGTCCTGTCTGGACTCTCTGCCCGCTCAACCCTCTGTTCAAGACACATTCAAGGTCACAGTAAATTACAGTAATATTGTATTAATGCTCTTTCTTTTAGTGACTTCCCTGAAACTACCTTATGCACCTGCTCTTTTAAAACATGGCATCATGTCTGTGAATTTTATTCCTAAAATAAACACTTCAATAGATTAAACAAGACATTCTGGAACTGATTTAAGTTTTAGAAAATCCCCAGGACATAGTAAGACCTAGTAGGTTTGAGTTATTGAATCCCTAGAAGGAGCTCATTTGTTTTTCGGTTGCACTAGCTGGCCTGTTTTTCTCCTAACCTTGTACTACCATACATAGGTGTAGCAAATCACATCAGTGACAGCAACATCAGCAGGAAGAAAGAATCAGTAAGCTAAACAGTGACAGAATTTAAAGAGCATTTCTTTGTAGAATCAAGAAAACCAGAGCCTAACAAATTCCGAACCAAGAACTTTACGCCCTTTCTTCTGAGAGAAAAGACACCCATGGTTTATAGCCTGGAATGTTTCTGACAGAATAGCAGGAATCTTGACATAAGGTCAAAAGGAAAGTATACCTACATGGACTGTGCTCTAAATCAACCAGGCAAATAGCTCTGAAAACAATAAATGTTAAGGAAAAGGCATGTCACAGGGCAGCCTCCAAAGTCAACTCTGACAAATGGCATCACTGGTCAAGCGTGAAGAGTTAGTAAGTATAAATCCTACTACGTTAATGGCTCAGTTAGCTATTAATGAATGAAGATTTCACCTTAGCAAACGTTCCAAATGTCTGAAGCATACTCCCTTTGAGCAAAAGCTCCCAGTAAATATGCAGGTTGGAGCCTGTGTGTACTTACCACATGTATGATTTTCCCCATCTCTTCCTTCTTTTGCTTCCATTTCCTTATACTCTAAGTTCCATCAGGGCTTTTGTCTTTTTCGTCCACTGCTATATTCGTAACAGGTGTAACAGCCCCTGACACACAGTAGAAGCTCACTTGTTAAACAAATGATCCTGCTTCTATCTGCGACACCAGCAAACCAAATAAGACTCTTAGAATTTTGCCCAAATTAAGAGTAAGGAATGAGGATCTCCTATAAATAGCGAGCCATCTTCATGACAACATATTGTGGCAGAATAGAAACCCTCTATACTTCTTATGATTGTCAGCTATTCTATGAACGAAATGAACCACAAGAGAAGTCATGCATTAAGTGAGATGTACTATACTAGTTTGCTCTATTTTCTATGCTCTTACCAGTTTTATTTTAGAAGAAAGATTTTCTGGCAATTTTGCTTTTAGTTGATTTGTTTCCTTGAATGTCAGTGGAAATCCACTCAGGAAAGCCAAATCTTGCATTAGCACTAGCCCGGGGACTTCTTTATCTGTTGTCTAAAACAAAAGGGGGAAAAACACAGCTCACTCTTGTGTCAATAGGTTGGGGAAACTTACAGCTGAGAAAACCAGCAAAGATCTACTGTATCACGTGGGCTTCAAAGTAAGAACGTTAAGATTACCTACATCAACATTTACTAACACTAGCAAGCCAACCTTAGAGAAAAAGCAAACATGAAAAAGCCTCTCAACGTAAAAGAGCTACATTACTCAAACTTTTATTCTAGTCTACTGCAAAAATACAATTAATTTTAAATCAACATACCAAATAGCCCCTCCAAACTGTCTGTTTGCTGTTTCCTTTCAACATTCCAGCGTGAGCACCTTCAACTACAATAAAGAATACAATCAAATGAATACTTCACTGATGTCTGGCAGGACACTGTACAAAGCATTTTGAGAGCTGTTAAAATAATACATGGTCTCAAAACGTGGTAGTTGGGGAAAGACAAAATTAACCTAGCCAACAACCGGGAACAATGTAAATCAGTGCATAATTAATGTTAAATTTTGCAATACCAAAGGAGAGATTCATGCAGGCAGCAGATATGTGGAAACGACAAATTGACAGAAATCCCAAATGTAGGAGACAACAGAAGGGGGCTCTTGAAAGCTAGGCCAGTGTGGCATTTAGATTAACAGCAGGGAGCCACTGTGGATCCCAGGGTTTCTTAAGAAAGTCACCATGAATTCAGATAAGGCTGACTGGAGCAGATTTGGAGGGGGTGGGGGGGGTGGGGGGGGCAATGACACAGCCCAACTGGGAATGAGTTCTAAAGTGATTGGGAAAAAATGAGATCAGCAAAGTTGCTGCTGACATTCGGCGATCATGGAAAACAGGAGAGAGGTCAGAGGGCTGTAATTCTGATCTTCAAAATCGGCACAGAAAGTAGGTTCTGCAAACTATAGCCTGGCAAGATGGATTTCAATCCTGGATTAAGAGTCTCAAATGTACCATAAAAGTATAGTTGGTGAGCACTGGAAAAGAACAACCCTCGCAATACACTGTTTATCTTTAACGGAAGCACTGAGTACTAAGGACATGAGTTCATTATGAATAAATTTATCTCTGTGGCTCTCTCCCCTCCATTGACATGATGGGTTCTACACTGACAGATCAGAGAATTCTAACAGATGTGGTATATGTATTAGTACATAATCTCAGCAAGGTAGTTATAAACATCTCATGTCATCTTTATGGATATAATGGAGACATACAGGCTAGCTCTCACATTGAGTGGAGATCTCAATTCTGACTGCAGAGTGTGAAACTATAAAGCTAGAATCCACCTAGAGAGAGGTTTTAGAAGTATGCCATAGGTTCTGTCTTGTTCAATAATCCATCGAGGTTTTGGAAGACACAGAGGCATGCTTGTGAAACATGTGGATTTACAGGAAGCTGACAGAGAAGATACTATACTGAGTAACAAACGGAATAAGTAAGGGTATCCCAAAGTTCTTACTATTTGGAGCAATGTGTCAAATCTAGCAAAATCAAATCTCCTACAAACAAAGGTTAGGATCTCTAACGTGGCACCCCAAACTAACCACACAAGCATAAATTAAGAGACGTTTCAACATTAGCACATCTGGTCCTTTTTTTTCAAAGACTTCAAGAGTTTTAGTCAACACTGAGTTCAGTATGCGGCAACAATGTGCTATGGCCGTATCGATCACCATTTTGTGCTTTTAAACAGAAGCAGAGTACTTAGAATAAGAAAGGTGATACTCCCCAACACCAACCCATCAGGAAACCCTGGTGGGCTGACCTTCAGAATGTCCAGAATCCAACCACTTCTCCCACCACTCTGATCCAAGCCACCTTCCCTCTTGCCTGAATCATCACAACTTTGGCCCACCCCAAACCCGGTCTCTATTCCCACCACAGCAGCCAGACTAATCCTTTTGGAACGTAAGTCAGATCACATTACCCTCTACTCAAAACCCTCCAATGATTCATTGGGCTCTGTCCTTGTCATGGCTACCTGGGCCTACACCATTTGGTCCCCCATTACTTCTTGAGGCTCATCTGTTGCCCCCTCTTCCTTGTTCACTCTGTTCCAGTCACACTGGCCTCCCTGCTCTTCTTTAAACATGCCAGACACACTCCTGCCGCAGAGCCTTTGCACTGGCTATTCCACTGACCTCATCACTCGTTCCCCATATATTCAGATTGCTGGCTCTCTCATCTTCTCCAAGTTTTCACTCAAAATTCACCTTCTTGGTGAGCCTGCCCCTATCACCTAATTTTCCCTGCTCAATTTTTCTCGACAGCACTTAACATCTACAAACTACATAATTTACTTGTATGTTGTATTTATTATCTGTCTCCCTCTGCCAAGATGTAAACTTGATGAGATTTTTGCTCATCTGTTCACTGCTGCATCTTCAGCATTGAGAACAGCACCTGGCACATAACACGCACCCAATAAACACTTGTTGAATGAACAATTTGCAGATTGAACCACACTGAAAAGAATGTCTAAAACTAGTTGACACACTTTAAAACAGAAACAAAAGCTCATTCTGGGAAGTGCAAACTAGGATGCAGGTAGGGAAGCCCCTAAGACACAGCTAAAGGAACAAGAATGAAAAGAAACCTCACACGGGAAAAGGATTACATTAGTTCTATAGGATTCCAAAGAATACAAACTTAACCAGTGTAACAAAGCTGTAAGGAAGCACTTCGTAAGTCCTTGTAAAAGTCAATGTAGTCCAGAGGTAAAATAAATTGTCACAGGAGGAAATTCATTGCCTATACATCAAAGGGGATAAGCCTGACTGGAAAAACCACTTTGCTGAGGAGACCCAGGTCCAGCCACGGGCTGGACTGTGTGACTGTTTAAGTACCGCCCAATCAGCTGAATCTAGGACACAGTGCAGTGGCAGGAGAATCAGAGACGCGAAGAAATGACACATTTCAGGAGGAAAAAAAGGTCAACAGATCTCGATGATTAAATAGAAAGAGGTTAAATGAGATAAATGCAATGTCAAGTACGGCTACAAATTTTTTCATCTAAATCAGGGGTAGGTAGCCCATGGCCAAATTCTAGCCATGGCTTGTTTTTGTATGGCCCCAAGCTAAGAACAGTTTTTACATTTTGAAAAGGTTAAATGTTAAATTCTTATATAAATACCTACATAACATCTTCCATTTTGGCTCTGGCCCACTGACCTAAAATATTTACTATTTGGTCCTTTAAGAAAGAAGTTGGCAATCCCTGATCTAGATAATTGAGGGCAATAAAGAGTAAGTATGTGGCCCACTAGAAATGTAAGCTCCAGGAAGGCAGGAATGTGCCTTTTTTCTTCTCTACTGTTTCCCTGTGACATAGAACAACAACCAACTCAGAGCACCGGCTCAACGAATCTTTACTGAATGAATGAATATAATAAGTAGAATAGTCAACTAGAAACCAAAGTGGGAATTCAAAAACGGTGTTTAGGTGTCTATAGTTTAATACAGATTTTACTTATATCAAAATTTACAATTTTTTAAGTCTTTGCTATGTTATAAAATTAGAAGAAAACTCAAGTTCCTCTCCATAGATGTTATAACTGAGTTATAATTATTAACATAATGTCATTCCCTTTTCTGTTTAGATAAAATGTTATCAGACTACCTTCATTTAAGGAAACCTTAGTTTAACAAACAGAGCTAAATTTAGCCAAACAATAATCCAGATAACTTGTTATAATTTGTCCAAGATTATCCCTTTACTTTCCCTATAGATTTAAAACATAAATAAAAAAACACTAAGTTATTTATACTAAATAGTCCAGTAACAGACCTATAGTGGGAAAGGGGAGATATCTGTACTTGGAAAGGTTACAATTTCCTTTCAAATTACAAATAACTTAAGTACCAGGAGGTGAGTACTACATTAGATACTATTCAGATCATCAGCTGGTGAGGGCTGAGGTCTCTGCTCAATAAAGAAATTAGAAGAGAACACCATAGACTCCTGTGCAATCAAAAACTAAGTTGTGAGTTAGGTTATAAGTTCTTCCAGGAAAAGTTAAAGTAAAACAATATCATTATGAATGTACTAGTCCACGATCTTCTTGGAAGAGACAGAACTTGACGGGTCTGGAACGAACAGGAGATGACTAGGAGAGGAAGAGTTAGAGGAAAGGGAGAGGCAGCACCACACATGGTGAAGACACTGACAGTTTGGAGGAGATACAAGGAGGCCAGTGAGGTGAGGATTGATGGGCAGAATCAAAGTAATTAAAGCTGAATCCTGAACCATATGATTTCACTGATATGTGGCATATAAACTGAAAACAACAAAAGAACAAGAAAAACAAATGAGAAACAAAAACTCAGACACAAACGATATTTTAGTGGTTATCAGAGGATAAGCGGGGAGGGGGTGGTAGATGAGGGTAAAGGGGATCAAGTATATGGTGAGGGAAGGAGAAGTGACTGGGTGGTGAACACACAATGTGATATATAGATGATGTAATACAGAATTGTACACTTGAAATCTATGTAACTTTACTAACAATTGCCATCCCAATAAACTTTAATTAAAAAAAAAAAAAGCTGAATCCTAACCACGAGAAAGACAGAGAAGTTTGTGTCTGTGAAAAACAAATATATACTACTGTACTGTTCTCTTCAAAAAGGGAGCGAATTGATAACACAGGGTTTTCCAATTTATTTACAGTTGTGTGCTGGACAGATTGCAGAAGAACTTTACAGAGCAGCTAGGCATCTATGACTGGAGTCTGTGTGAAGAAATTCAGCCCGGTGTAGAGGAAATGAGATGAGTAGGGTAACAATCTATGAATCATTTGCAAAAACACAAAAGCAAGTAACAGGATGAAGTGAATTACTATTAATAGTTGTGGAAGTAAAAAGGAAGAATGGGTCATATAGTTCCAGATTTAAGCAGGGAGGTATGACACTGAAAGAATGGGAGCTTGAGAATAAGACTCAATGCCGTAAAGGGACAATTAGTTTTCACTTCACACAAGTGAAAACACACAGAGCCTCCAAGGAGAGAGGTTCAGTGCAGAGGAAGAATGAGAGACAAGAGGCTCAAGGAGACCCAGGCATGGGGCTCAGCAGCTCAGCAGCCAAGTGGGAGGAGGGGATCTCTGCAGATGCAGGTACAGTTTTATGGAAGGAATTACGATTTTAATTCTATTATCTGGCCAACTCAACTGTATAACCAGATGTTTCAGACTGTGAAGTATGAATGTTCCAGGTATGTTCAAGTATGATTGCTCCAGGTATGTTCCGTCCAAACAGCAGAAAACAACCTTGCTGAGGAGTTGTATGTTGTTTTTTTTAAAAAAATGACAACAAATAAACAAACAAAAAACCCCTCCAGAGTAACTGAGAGCCAAGAAAGTAAGGTAAACGTTGAGTACCAGGAGTAAGGTCCTGACCTGAAGCACAGAAAGCGTGTGTATTACATGTGCATTTCTGAGGTTAGGGCTGAGATGAAATGGCAGCTCTTTTGCTTCTCTTTTTATCTGAATCATTTCTGTTCCACTCAGAATTATTAAATTCAAACATCCAATGATAACAGGATTTTAAAATACCCACAAAAAAAATCTTACCATTCTTAGTATTGTCGAAAACAACAACTGAAACATTAGTAGAAGGGTTTTTGGGTTTTGCAACATTGAATATGTCACTGGCAGAATGAAAAGAAGGATAAAGAGACGGTAGGTCCTTCAGCGTGATGTTGGCCGGCAGCGCTGGGTCCAGGATGAGCATTGGCACCTTAATGCAGTGTGTCAGCAAACACTCCAACTGCTTCTCACTGGAAGGAAACACCAACATGCTCACAACTACATTCTTGAAAAATTCATCAACACTAAAAAGCTTGTTGGTGCTACTAAATTTTCCAGGTGTTTTTCTACATCCTATAAAAAATCATACTGTTTTAATAAACAAAGAATTTTATTTCAAGAACATAAAAATTTAGTAAGTTAGCAAGTATGGTATATAAAATTATTAAACAAGTACAAGTCTAAAAATAGACATTTCACATTTCTATTAATAAAACATGATTGCAACCAAAATGTACTAATTCAAAGTTATGCAAAAATTAAGCATTTCATTACTGTCATTTGAAAGATTAGTCATAATTCCTGTGAAGCCCATTATTAGGCAGATTAGGAAGTAGATAAATCCGGTTGACAAATACTTTACTAGATACAACTTACCAGGTCCAACTAGAATACAATTAAATACATTGGATATGACATGACACTGATGCAAATGAAAGCAAACGTGACACGGTTTTAAGGTGATTTTACATGAGCTATTTCTATGTAAACCTAAGAAATACCTAGAATAAACATATTACCTAAATAAAAGACTGGGCAAAGGACAGGGCTAAAGAATTCAAAGTGGGAACTACGACTTTTTAAATAATACCTAAAATTGTCCAACCTCATTAATAATCAAATAAATGCAAAAGAAAGCAACAAAGTATCACATTTTGTTTACTAACTTAGCACCCTCAAGAAATCATGTCTCAATGTTAGTCCAAGTACAGTAAACCTATTCCTCTCAAAAACTGCGGGAGTCACTCTAAATGGACATTCACCATTTCCTCTTTGGAAAAGCAATTTGGTTATACATACATTGGTTATAAATATCTATCTATTTACAGATAGATAGATATCTACCTATATTTTTATCTACCTGTCTGTCTGTCTGTCTGTCTATCTAAAACAGGCAGATGCTTCTTCCTCAGTACTTTATTTTCAGGAATCTAGTCCAAGTAGAAGAAGAGAAACAAACAGGAAAAACGAACACACACACACACACACACACACACACACACACACACACAGAGAAATGCCACAGACACAAATAAAACATCACAAAGTACTGACACAAATGAAAATATGAAAGTGCCCAACAGTTAGTAAATCATAGCATAGTTACTTTAATGGAATATTATACAACTATTAAAATTGAAAAGAAGCATGGAGATAATTTATCAACATAGAAATATGTACGATTATATAAAATTTTTAAACTAGGATACAAAATTGCATTTAGATGATAAATTATAACTATAAAACATGCATGAAAAAGGGAATAATAAAACAATCATAGTTGTTGAATGAGGGAGGGCCATAGAATTGTGTTGGTTTGTTCTTTTTACTTTCCTCTCAACCTTTCTGTTACGTTGCATGATTACTTTAAATAATTTATAAGGCATTTTAAAATAACAGTATTAACAGTAGTATATATAAATATATATAATTAACATAAAGAGATAATTCAGAAGGTACTTGTGGATCTCAAAATTCCTCAGGAACATTTCTATGAATAGCTCTTTTAAGTCTAATGATTAAGTGGGGAAGTGGCAGTTAACAGAGATTTCTGCTTTAGTGAGACAGTCTTGTTTTAAGGAGCTATCAGAGTCAGTTATGATTCAAATCAAGATAAATATATCTGATTCTTGTCATTGGGCTAAATTCCCTTCCCAGTCCTCAAATATGAGACATACCACTATGACAGCTTTTAAAGATAAGAAAATATATATTGAACACATAATTAAATAATGGATATAAATTCTATAAATGAAGACACTGGGTATAAGTTAGAGTTTAAGCAGACCAAGAGAATAGTACACTAAGACAGATTGATTGGAATGATAAAGAAGAAAAACAAACCTTCTTAACCCTTCCAATGATAAAGCTTAGGTTAGCCACAACACAAATACCCAGAGTTCTCAATCAACCATAACTTGGGCACCGCAAAATTTCCTATCTGATGGATGCACTTAATTTGGGGGTCAAAAACTCGCCAAAGAGGGATTTAACAGGAACAACAGAGTAAATACAAAATACTGTGTTCCAAAAAAAAAAAACAGTGAGAACCTAGGAGTTTTACTTCAATCCTTCAAGTTTTTATTCCTGAGAGGAAAATCAAACTGCTTACCTCTTCTTAGTAGGCTCCGTCGTGTTCTTCCCAAGGATTTCTCTACAGAAAGCAAATATATTCCATTACAGACACATGGACTAGTGCTAGCCCTGAATGTGAACAAGAGGTAACTTACAACATTGATTTTCTTGCTCACTCCACTGGAACTAACCAGTAAATTAGGGAGTGCAATAATGCTTAGAACATTTAAGGTACATAATAAATTATGTTTCAACAAAATATGATCAATAAATATTATCATCATGTACCTTCCACAGTAACCACGACAGTTCAATTGAAACATAATCTTTTACATTTTACTAGTAAAACATGGTACCAGACTGTCAAAGCCATTTTCATATATTGGGAAGGTCTGAAATTCTCTAACACTGAATAAAACAGACTATTTGTTGCAGTATAACATAGCCAGTGACGTGCAACTGGGGCGCACCCGTAACATTTACAAAGAAATAAATGGGGATATTCTCAGCAAATACTTCTAGGGAAATAGAGGGGATGTTACATTGGCCACGTCCCTAGCTCTGAAGCTCTCCAGAAGCCCATGGTACCTTTCCCAGAGAAAGTAAAATGATCAAAATTCCATATATAAAATCACCAGTTTCTAGTTTGCATACTATTTGATATTCCAAGGGGTAAAGAGAATATACTTTTTACTGCCTTTATCAAATGGGGGAAAAAATTAACTCTGTAGGCCTGTTTTATTTTTCAAGGGAATACACATCCTACTGTATAGCTATTTTGCAGAATAAAACCTTATTGCTTGAAGATATCACACCTGGGCCTCAGACTGAGTGAGCAGGAAACCCAGGGCTCCCTTGGGAAGCTCCTCCATCTTCAGGCCTCTCAGAGACCCAGGCATCACTAGTGTGCCGCCATCTAAAATGGGCAGCTAACAAAGTGAGGCCAAGATCTCGCCAAAGGGGCCAGCTGAGTCCTCTCTAGGCACCAAGAAACAAGGGTCAGGCGCATGGCTGCCAAGCTCTTGAGATACAGATTCTTGTTGGGATAACACTGGGGACATCACCTCACCCTTCTGAACTGCACTGCTCCTTGTAGAACTTTTGGGGTTTTGATTGTTAAAAAAATCAGTTTCACCTCATTGCTTTCTGCTCCTCTTCCATCTGTTCTCTGACTTGCTGTAGTTCCTTCAGTAGTTCCAGGTCTGTGCCGTTCACCCAGGTGTAAACCACATCGATCGGCATGGGCAGACAGAGCCTAGGGCAAACCAAGTCCCCCAGCTTATATGCATGTTTCCAATGCTTTGGGGAATAAGAGTATAACAGGGTTTAAACTTCCAGGCTGTGAAAAAGTCAATGAAAAGGTAATCCCACCGTGGCATATATCCAAAATTGCATGTTTTCACACTAGAGCTAGGGGACTAATATTTGTTGAAAACCTTCTTTACACAGTTTATGTACTTCGTGCAGTTTGCATCATTTGAGCCTCACAAACACCCTGTTAGGAGGCTGACAGCACTCCACATTTACGATTGTGGGGAAGGTCTGAGAAGCTCACTTAAACCACTACATTCTCAGTTTAGCAAAAATGAGTAAATTAGGATACAAATGCAACCAGAGGGAAAAAAAAAAAGGAAGCTTAAAATTACCAAAGAGTTATACGCAGTTCCACCATGAAGACCAGCCCTATTTAATGCAGCCCTCCTGCTCCCTGCTGCCCCCAAACCCAACCCCTCCCAATTCTCCTCTGCTTTCTTCTCTTCATAGCACTTATCATCTAACATATTAAACAACTAACTTGTGAATCTACACTGGTAATTATATGTGCCCCTCCCCTAGAATGTATGCTCCAAGAAGGCAGGAAACTTCCGTTTTGTTCCCTTAAGTACCCAACTGATTACAGAGTGCCTGGCACATAGGAGCTCAGTAAGTATTTGCTGAATGAGTCTGGTTTCTGAGACACCAGCCCAGAAGAACTTCCCAAACCTGCTCAGTTGTTTCCTTGTTATCCTATCCTCAAAATAAGGAGTCAGGCAAGCATTTAATTCTTGAGTATCCTTTCTAAGGCTCATCTTGATGATTTTGTTCAGTTCTTACCCCTGCTGAAAGCTGTCTTCTCCTATTTTTCACTGACTTACCAAGATCCTACCCATCATGCAGGGCCTGCTCCAGACCTATGTCACAAAGTATGTGACACAGGACACAGACTTGGGACAGTTCTGTTTCAAGTTTGGTCTTTTCCAAGAAATGGTACAGTATGGGGTTTTTTTAGGTCAAAGACCAAAGCTTACCCTCCTTTTGTCTTCCTCATAGACCAGGCACAGGATCAGGCCCATGGCAGTAAGAAGAGCTCCAAAGCCTAACCAAAGCATCTCATCTTTGCTTCTGGCTGCAATTATATCATTCAAGGCAGGGTTAATTCTCTCATGGGAATATAAATGTGGTTTGGTGGATCTTTCAAATTATGGAAGGTAAAATATAAATAGTAGAAGTCACAACCACCTCTAGCTTAAAAGAAGCAGGTTAAGATGATGGCAGGAGTGTTTACCCATTCACTAAGTATTTATTGAGCACTCAGTGTGTTCTAGATGCTGAGGACTCAGCAGTAAATAGAAAAAAATCCAAATCTGTGCCTTCATGGAGCTTACATTCTAGAAAGGTGAAGAGAGGAAATAAGCCAAATAAAGTCAGATGATGTTCAATGTTATTATGGAGAAAATAAAGCAGGAAATGGGGACACAACGTGTGCCTATATGGGAGGTCAGTGTTAAATAGGGAAATCAGAGATGGCCTCACTGGAAAGTGGCATTTCAGCAAAGATATGAAGTGAGGACGCAAGCCATGTGGGTAATTGGGGGAAGAATGGTGCAGAGAAAGGGAATACCACATGCAAATGCCCTGAGGCAAATGCCTATCAGACCTGGTCAAAGAACTGTGGGCAGTGTGGCAGAGACAACAGAATCAAAGGGAAGCGCATAAGACGAAGTGGGGTCTCAGAATACCAGGGGACCCAGAGCTACATAGGGAAAATGAAGAATCACCTCATAATCAGGCATCTGTGATTGCTGAGCACCTACCAGCCCTCCCGTGAAGGTTCACCAGCGCCTGCAGAATAAAACCTAAAACTCCTTAATCTACACCTCATGCTCTAGACATTCCAGCTGTATAACCCTTACCCAAACAGGATAAGAACTTGCAGGCTTCTGTGCCTTTAAACATGCTTCCTCCTCTGCCTACAATATCCTTTCTTTCGTGCTTCTTTCAACCACTTCCTCCTTCCTCAATTGCCCTCATCCCTCATCTTCCCTCAAAGCACAAAGAGAATGTGCTTTGTACACTAAGGAATCCTTAGCACACTGTGTTGGACTATTTTGTTATGCATGTCTATCTTCCACTAGATAGAGTTATGTCTAGGACAGAAATATCATGCATTCTGTGCCCTGCTTCATTATTTCCTCTTTCCTTTATCTTCAGGCTCTATCTCCCTACTGTAACCGTGTGCAAAAGCGTCTTCATCTAGGTTTTTTCTGCATCTATCTACACCAATGGTTTTCAAATGTTAACAGGTTATCAGAATCAGCTGTAGGACGTGTAAAACAGAGTGCTAGGCTCCATCCCCAGAGTTTCTCATTCATTAGGTCTGGGCTGGGCCCCAGAATTTGCATTTCTAACAAGTTCCCAGGTAATGCCCAAGCTGCTGGTCCAGAAATTCACTTTGAGAACTACTCACTTACATGTAGGTAGGTTATAGTTCACATTGTAAAGTTAAAAAAAAAAAAAAAAAAAAAAAGCTTCCCCCACTAAAATGCCAGTTCTATATGAAGTGAGTTTCTTTTCTTCATCACCACATGTCTAGAAATAGTGCTTGGTGTATGAGTGGGGTTTAATATGTACTTGTTGGCTAAATGACCACCAGTTTATTCCCTCAACGTATACATCGGTCTTTTCCATTTAAAAAAAATAAAATGCCTCACATTACCCTCATATAAATTACCCAAAGTCACTTCACTCCCAACTTCTCAGGTAGTCTATGCTCAGACTGAAAGTTAATTTTAAAAAGCTGCTTAAGTGACATATTTTTAGAAGGCTTTAAAAAAGAAGAAAAAGAATTACACATTCTAAAACTTTCCTATAAAAGTAATTATCTGCTATTAAAATGTTTTACATAGACTCAAGACGTATCTATACATGTTCAACTGAGGAAGGCAATGTAGTATATAATGCATCTGTGCACTGTTTCTTCTAATAAAGCTGTGTGACATGATTGATTTAATTCTCTGGTGTTAGACTAACCACCCTAAGGAGACTTGTGATCTGCTCCAGGTCAGTGAGTCAGTTGTTTTTCTACGATTAGACATTGTCACAGCGAATTTATCTTTCATTTTAACCACGAGACCACTATCTTAGTTCCCGGATGAGAAGGGAGCCTTTATCTTAGAGCTGAAGACTACATAAGTCACCTCTGACTCAAAACTAAAGCTGTGGTGACAGTGATACTTTTATTTTAATCAGTTTAGTTTAAATGAAAATAAAGGCACTTAATAGTCCCTTGGCTCTACATTCTATAAAGTAGGTAAGAAAACTTAGAACTTAAATAGTATCTTAGAACAAAAGAATTGTTAAGAGATTTCACTCTTAATCTAGCATCTACATTTCAGAGATGATAAAATTGAGCCCCAAACTGACTTAATGCCTCACAACTAGTAGCAGCAGATAATTTATATAGAATGGATTTTTTTTACATTCAGTGTAAACAATATTAAAAAAACTTGTAGAAAAATGAGCAAAACAATGAAAACTTCCTATAAACATTACAGTATTTTAAAATCTATTAGAACATGTGATATGTTATGTATGATTCATTTACTTATCATCATCAAATAAGGCAATTTTGAAATATTTCTACATAAAAATCAAACTATATTTTAATGCAATCTAAAATTAGAAGAAGAAATATCTAACACACACAAAAAAAAACTTCAGCAAGAGAACAAGCGTGTTTGATTAAAACTGCTGACCTTAACATCTGGATTTTCTAAGCTAGTTTTCTTTCTAAAAGTTGAGGTCCCTTCAGGGCAGAGCTTTACACGACCACACCAATAGCACCTAACACGGCATAAGGCACAGTAGGTTGAGGAGGTAGTCAAAAAACTCTTGAGGGGGGGAAAAAAAAAAGAAGACTCAATTTTGAGCTTTTTTTTTTTTTTTTTGAAAACTCAGTGTTATTAAAGTGAAAATTGGAGAAATAGGCAAATTATATTTCATTAAGAATCCGTTAATGTAACACTTTTCAAAGTGTGGTGACCAGGCCAGCAGTTTCAGTTTCACCAGTTAACTTGTGAGAAATGAGAAGTCTCTGAGCCCCTCTCTGACCTACAGACTCAGAAATTCTGGGGGTGGGGAGAAACTATATTTTTTCAAGCCTGCTATGGGAGTCTGGTGCCAACTAAAGTGTGAAAACTTCTACATTAAGGAAATGGTTCTCAAACTTTTTAGTCTCCAGATCTTCCATACTCTCAAAATTATTAAGGACCCCAAAAGGTTTTTGTGTATAGATTATAACTATCCACATTTGCCATTCTCAAAAACAAAAGACGTTTAAAAAACATTTATTAATTCATTTTAAAATAAATCCCTTCACATGTTAATTATTCATATGAATAATTTCTCTAATGAAAATAACATTATCCAAAACAACAAAAAAATTTAGTGAGAAGAAAGGCATGGTTTTACATTTCTGCAAATCTCTTGAATGACTTAGCAAAAGAAAGCAAGCATCTTAAATCTTCTGTCTTCAGTCTGTTCCCTTGTTTTGGCTGAAGTACATGGGGAAAAACCCCAGGCTCACACAGATGAGGTAGTTGGAAAGAAGAGTATTTTAATAGCCTTTTCAGATAATAGCAGGTATTCTTCTTGGATACTAAACCAAAGTAAGTGGCAGTTTCTTAAAAAGTAGTTGCAATGTAGAATCTGAAACCACATTAATGAACTTTTTGTGCTTTTACATTATAATCCATTTGTCTTTCTTGTACTTTGAATGTCTCTTTTACCCATGCAAGATTCTGTAACATCAATGTATTGCTTATCTGGAAGAATAGTCAGAGCTTACTGAGTTATGCAGATCTGCCAAATGATGACACATTTCCTTAACTTTCCTACATAATATTGATGAATGTGATTTTTTTGGGTGATGCCACAAATCTAATCAGAGAAGTCTTTACCATATTGTGAAGTTGGTAAGCTCACAGTGATGGAAACAAGTTTTCCAAAATATTAATTTTCATTCAAAAGCTCGAGTTTTCACCTTGGGAACAAGTACTATTATTTGTTTTCCTTCAAGAGACAGGATCGCTTTGTTCACTGTCAAGAAAATACCTGCCAATAACCAAGCGTGAGTAATTATACTTGGATTTGTCCTTTCAAGTTATAACAATGCTGTTCCATGAAACAGAAGAGCTAGTTCAGTTTGCAGCCCAATCACCACGCAGTCAGGTGCTTTATGATGGCTTCCCATTTCATCACACAGACATTTAAAAAAAAACAAAAAAGTTCACTCAAAGGGTCAAGATACAATTAAATCATTTTGACTACATCCTCACGAACATTTTTAAGTGAAACTAGCTTTTTCCTTCTCCCTGCAAATATGTGGTGAAGAATACAATGATTCGTGCTAAGAGGTGGAAATTTTACCCACCACTGCTTTTCCACCAGCGGTGCAAATGTCGACACAGTAAAAAAGGCAAACAGCACCTTGGTATTGTTATAAAAATAGTTTTGATTTCACAGACCCACCCGCAGGGTGTTTGAAAACTGCTGTTTTAAGAGCTCCGAAGAGAAAGATACAGAGTTTCCCTACTTTACCAGATACTTGCTCACAAGCTATCTCCCGTACTAGACTGTGAAATAGTTGTGTCTCAAGATCTAAAACAGTAAGACTCAAAGATTCAATCTTCAATGAAGGAGCAAATTCAGGGATGCCATTCATATAGAGGGCGCTTTAAGGGAAAGTAAAGAGTAAAGCTTTAGGTCGACTCAAGAAATCCCACAACCCTTCTTCATTGAAATGGTCAGGATGAGAATAGTGAATACATCTAATAAGCACTGTTATTTTTAAAACTTCTCACTTGACAGAAATCCTACAGGCACTCATAAGAAGTGAACAGAGGGACAAGGAGGTGCTTCTAAGTGGGGGACAAGGGTTGCAGAGGAATCAGTGTAGTAGGCTAGAGATTCTCAGAAAACTGTCAAAACATGTCAACAGACACTAATTGTCACTTGTAGTTTCACTAGGTTTCCTGGTTCAGTGAGAGTACAGAGATTTATGGGACCTATTCTCAGGGAACAATGGCAGTCAGGATCTCTGGCTATGGCCTCTGACATTTAGAACGAGGTCTTTTGTGAGGTTAACTACCTCGGTAGCTACCCCACATTTGTTTTGATCCCCTCTTGCTTCCTGCCCTAGTGATTGGCTGTGTGCCATTACAATGAAAGGGAGAGTCAACAGATACTGTTTATTTTTTAAAATTAGAATGGCAATCAGCAGAAGAATCCAAAACAAACATCCATTAACAGTGGTTCCTCTGGGTGAGGGGAAATTCAGAATGGAACAGAGAGAGGCTTTCCTTTCTATTTTTCTGTATTGTCTGAACTATTTTCACCACAGATATATATCTCTTTTATGATATAAAACAATGTAAGTAATAGTTCTATAGACAAAAAAACCAAAGAGCCTGTGTGATTCATTCTAGCTGTAAAAAAAAAGGAAGACACTAGAAAATATTGCTTCCACTCTGAAGTCTGTCTTGTGAGGAAGGAAAACTCTCAAGGAAAAGAAAGATTAAGGCAGCATTCAAGAATGGCTACACCAAGAAGCGTGACCTTAAGGAGCAAAAAGAACCAACCCATGAGGTGTGTGCTCCTTCCCACAGCAAGGCAGCAAGATGTGGTGACCACAGGGGCAGGGAGGGTCCCATCCTGGTGGCTACCATGGGAACGGCCCAGGTTAACAGTGATGTTACCAGTGAACACTGGCCAGGGCTCAGAACTGGCTGCAGAGTGGCTACCCAGTCTCCTCTTCCTACGGGGGTAGAGTTACCTTTCCCTCACAGAACTGGGGCAAGGGTAAAATGAGACCATGTAACTTAAAGTACTCAATAACCTGCAAAGCAGGATGACTCTCTGGGAGATGGATTTTCCACCTGTAAAATGTGAAGATGGACTACAAGATTTCTTCAGATGGAGGAGTCTTGAATGAGTTAAACCATATCTGTAACTTGGAAAGACCCCTTCAACTGCTATATTGAAAGCATGGGTGATTTCATGACTCAACATTTGAGTCCACGTAAGCTACTCTCGAAAATGGATCTCACCGATTCTGAAAGGACTTTCCAGCAATGTTGTCTCTGTAGGAATCAAACAAAACATGGTATTGATCCCGGCTCCATTCCAGAACCACCTACGAAAAAAAAAGAAGAGAAAAGGAAAAGAAACAATGTCATATTTGCATCAAATACTAAGGGTTTATAACTTTCGTTTCATTAAAAATTGCTAAAGAAACAGGAAACACAATCAAAATTCACCCATTCACTCAGTGCCTGCCACATACGAGACACAGTGCTCAATCCAGATGAATAAGCTACAATATAAGGATAGTTATAGATATCTATATTTATATCGATCTATCTATATACACTATATATACACATATATATACACACCATGTTTCCCGAAAATAAGACCTAGCCAGACAATCAGCTCTAATGCGTCTTTTGGAACAAAAATTAATGAGACCCAGTCTTATTTTATTGTAAGACTGGGTATAATATAATATAATATAATATAATATAATATCAGGTCTTATATTAAGTTTTGTTGCAAAAGATGCATTAGAGCTGATTGTCTGGCTAGGTCTTATTTTTGGGGAAACACAGTAGATGCCACAGTTCCTGGCCTGTGGAAAGGGAAGAAGAATCGAAGAGATTTAAAAGGATATGATGTGAGAATCGGGTCTTAGAGAACGAGTTCGCCAGGTGGAGAGAAAGGCACCGTGTCAGAAGAGTGTTCTAAGGTTGGGAAGCATCAAGGAGGAGTCCCCTGGGGATAACTGTGCAGTTGGCTTTGACTGGAGCAGTTAGTAAACTGGAGAGAAATGGAGCTGGAGATGGAAGCTGGGCCCTGATTGTGAGGTGCCTGTGAGCCCTGGGAGGCAGAGGCACTGAAGGATTTTAAGGCAGCTACATGATCCATTCAAAACTTGGGAAAGACTTCTCACAGCACAGAAGAACACAAGCTATAATGGAAGAGACTGACAAGATATGGGGGATGATGACCTCACTACCTGTGAGGTTTCACTGATGACCTTGCTAAATATTTCAGGAGAAAACAAAGGGCTTTAAATAGGAGCTCCCTCATGTCTGCATCCCAAATCCATAAACCTACCTACACATATGCCCCATTATCTTTTTCACTCCCTTCACCGCAGAGGAAGTGTCCCTCTTCCTTGCAAACATCCCATCTCTGCCGTTTGCTCTGGATCACATCAACTCACCTTCTCAACACCATGCCTCCGTTCTCTTTTCCTCTCAATTATTCCCATCAGCATATAAACATATTCCAGTAGTATCTCAGGAAAACCTTCTCTTCACTCCATACCTCGCTCCAGCTAGTCCCTCTACTCTAAATTCTCTGCCTCTTTCAAGGGCAAATATCTTTAGAGTCATCTGCTCAAATATCTTTAGAGTCTCCCATTACTCTTCAGACCATCACTTCTGCCCTCACCATTTCAGTGGCTTTGCCAAGGCCTCCATGTTGTAAAATCTAGTGACATTTTCCTGATCTCTAGCTTACTCAACTGGTAGTGGCTGCCCAGTTCCTCCTAAATGAACCGCTTTCTTGGTTTTCCTCCCATCACTCTGGTGACTCCTTCTCAGTCTCCTTTGCCCACTTATCCTCTTCTCTCTGACCTTTAAACGTGTTCTTTCATTCTCTTCCTCTTCTTGGAATGCCCTCCTTCCTGCCAAGGCTTCTTCCAGCTTCCTACTCCACCAACCCGAGGATGTGGCGTTGCTACATTGAGATGGCTGTGGGAGTCCCAGTCACTTAGATTTCATTCTAGCCAGCAGAAAGGAGGGCAAGGGAAAGTCATGCCCCTCCTCTAAGGAGTTTTCCTGGAAGCTGCACTTCTGTTTTCATTGGACAGAAGGTAGTCACCTGACAACATCTGGCTACAGAGGAGGCCTCTATAATTGTGCCCCTCTACAGTTGCTCATTTCTTTGGGTGGCATTCAGGTTTTTCAAGATCTGGCCTCTGCCTACTTTTACCACCTTACTTCTCTGGCATGCTTCAAAAACACCACAGATTCAATTAATAGTTCTCCCACTCAATGTACTAATTTTAAAACAACTGATTTTAAAATGTACTGATTTAAAAACTGAGGGTCTAATGTGCCTTGTACTAGATTTACAAAGAAAAATAAGCTAAGTTCTCTGACCCAATGATTTTTAATAGAGGTTTATTGATGGCTATAGCTGCACTGAAGGAGCACCTGACCCTTTCTAGGAAGACACCAAAAAGACTTCCCTGAAGAAGCAGTGTCTTAAAGGATGGACAGGAGGAGTCTGTCAGCAGTTCGCCTGAAGAACAAGGCGTGTGCTGGAGGATTTGCAACCAGACTGGATAGGGAGTGAGGAGAAGAGAATCACGGGTGACTGCTAGGTTTTCAGTATATCTGGTATGACTGACTGAATAGAGAGTGGGGCCACTTCATGACACAGGAGGAACAGGTGTAGTGGGGATGAAAGCTGGTGGGATTCCAGATTCCCATCTTAGTCACGGTACATTTGAGGTTCCACATGTATACGACTGGCCTCTCCAACTAGACTGCAAATTCCTAGAGGAGGTGGAATGAGCTCTGCTTTCAGTACTAGACACAGCACCAAACCCAATGGCAGGCACAAACCAGTAGCTATAAAATGCCATCTACTTCGTTGAACATAGAATATGTTATCTATTTTTAATAATATAATTGTAACAATTTGTATCAACTTACTGAGCTCAAACAGAAGGGATTCTCCATCAACATCCCTGTACCCAGAAGGTGGGAAGAAAATATGCAAGGGCCCACTTCACAAATGTCTGAGAAATGCTGACATGCTGTATACCGACACAACATGTCTTCCTTCATCAGATAAATTTCGCCACCTCCAAATCACTTTGGTGTATGAGAAAGAACAACAAGAATAATAGCAAAGGTTCCTCCTCTAACACATTTAGTTACGTTCCCACTAGCCCAGAATTCTGCACACTTAGCTCGCAGGGGACGTAGCTGGGCTATGACTCAGGGGATGCAGGTTTTCATCCCAGCTCTGTCACTTTTATGAGCGCTCTTGAGCAAGTTACTTAGTCTCTTTGGGCTGTTTCTTCATGTTACAGTGAAAGAGGTCTGACCAAATCATCTTTGAAACCTCTTACAGTCCTAAAAGTGCATGACTAAAGGGGGCGAAGAGCTGTGCAAATGGTGCCCTTTCTTCCCTGTGTCAACTCCATCTTCCCAACTGTGTCTCTTCCCATCTTCGGCCTCCTCTGGGTCTTGGCCCTGGTTCTAACCACATCAACATTTAAACTAGATTCTCTTCTGTCATAACCACTTCCCTTTTCTGCTTAAATCAATCGCCAACTAGACCCTATTATGGAAATCTTGCCAAACTCTTTTTAGTCAATGAGTAACAAGCTACGTGAGAAGTCAAAAAGGAGGTTTGCAAATCAAATAAAATTCATCTCAGGTTTAGTGTCAGATCATTTTCTTAATACTACCCAGGATGGAAAAAAGCAGGAATTTCAATGGACAATTATAAATTGTTTATTCTGGCATAAGCCATAAAAATAGAAATACCTTCCAAACAACAAAGAAACCAAAAAAAAAAAAACTTAAAACTTCTCATTAGATCTTGTTTTAAGCCATTATTAGCAACAAACAACAGACCAGAGCTTGGAGAAGTTAGAGAAACACTTATCAAGTCTCTTCCTTCACAAAGCCTCCCCATATTCTTCAGCCCAATCTGAATGCTTCCTTCTCAGAACTGAGTAACTGTTATCTCTATCACTACTGGTAACTTGGAAATCGATTACCCACTGCCTTGTAACATTTCTTGCCTTGCAGCACTTAGCTTTTTCTTCTTCTTCTTTTTTTTTTTTTAAAGATTTTATTGGGGTAGGGGAACAGGACTTTATTGGGGAACAGTGTGTACTTCTGGCATTTTTCCAAGTCAAGTTGTTGTCCTTTCAGTCTTAGTTGTGGAGGGTGCAGCTCAGCTCCAGGTCCAGTTGCTGTTGTTAGTTGCAGGGGGCGCAGCCCACCATCCCTTGAGGGAGTCAAACTGACAACCTTGTGGTTGAGAGGATGTGCTCCAACCAACTGGGCCATCTGGGAGCTCAGCAGCAGCTCAGCTCAAGGTGCCCTGTTCAATCTTAGTTGCGGGGGGGGGGGGGGAGCCCACTATCCCTTGCAGGAGTTGAGGAGTCGGACGGGCAACCTTGTGGTTGAGAGCCCGCGCTCCAACCAACTGAGCCACTCATCTGCCCCCATTTAGCTTTTTTATTGTTATTATTTACCTTTCACCTCATGTTAGCATCTTGTCAGACCAATCAAGTTATAAATTTCTTCAAGATAGAGAACTACTTAAAATTCTATTTATCATCAACTCATACCCAGTACATTTCACCGTATACCATAATCTTAACAAATAGCTGGTTACGGCAGGGGTGACATAAGAAAAGACTGGATTTAGGACACCTCCTAGAAGAACCTCCCAGTTCTCCTACCAGTAGCTGTGTAACGCTGGGTAAGTTATAAATGTTCAGTACAAATTTTCTCCCCTATGAACTTAAGCACAAAATCTATCTTGTCGTTTTGTTGTGCTGCTGTAGCAGGAGAGTGATTCTTACATGACGTATGTGAGTAAAAGGTATAAAAAGCATGCTGAGAATACCAGAAGTCACTGTAAAGCGTATTTTCCTGAACCATCATTTTTATAATGGCAAGATATTTAAAACATTACATTGGTAGTAATGCAACTTTTTTATGGAGCAATATGGAAAACTGACATAAGTTTTACAGGTACAATGTCGGCCTACAAAAACTTCCTACTTTTTTTTCCTACTTCCCATTTTGAGCTACTCTCCCCCCGACCCCCCCACACCTCCTATCTACACTATTCTCCTCAGAGTATTTTCTTTTCCCTGCTACTAAGGGAAGGTTGTCCGTAAAATGCAAGACACAGTGAACTGAAATACTATTTATTAAAATACCACATGAGCTCTGAAATACCTCATAAAAATGTTTTATTAATAAGGAATTGTAAAAATCATCTGAAGGTAGTTTACTGTACTATTAAAAATGTTTATCACTTTTAAGATTCCATTTTAATAATCATGGCGTGTAAGGTATTTAAGATCATTTGTTGGTCAGTTTTTACAAAATGGCAGCCAAAGTCAGTTTTAATGTGTTGTTTGTAGAGGAGAAGCGGTGGGTATACACATCATGTCAAACACTCCTCCCCATTGAATCCTTGTAACAAGGGGCCAACTGTGAGGGAGGTAGAAAAATGGCTCATTTTCCAAAGAGAAGCTCCAGGCCACATGGCAGTGCATGACAGGGTTGAGATTTGAATCAACCCAACTCCGGAGCCCATGTTCCTGTTTAGCTTCGCCCAGGCTCTCTCGGCTTCATCAGGAGGCCTCCTCTGACACTTACTTACACAGATCTAGCTTTGTCAAATACACATTTAGGAACGTGGTCATTCCACTGGTTCTGAAGCTGGTATGTTTATCATCCTTAATTCAACAACTCCGAAATGTTTCCCCAGCATGTTTATAAATGACCACAATCACATAATAAATTTGTCTTTTTCCTCAGTATTTGTAGGTCTAACAGTCCTTTAACTGGTTTGTGTACACAAATGCTAAATTTTTCAGACGATAAACTTTTTAAAGTTATAAAACTGGTATACACTTTTATTGTAGAGTTGTATGATTCCAGACATGATCAGATTCATGCCTGTGGCAGAGTAACAGTGAATGAGATGAAAGCCCCATAATCCTTTGTATCAGAGGAATTCCCGAATTAAGGAAAGGAGGAATGTAATTATGAAGAAGAGAACAGGTATATGGTGCAAAGACCATAAGATGTACAGTCAGAAGACATGAGTTTAAATCTGGCACTTATCAACAATAAAATCTAGGACACTTCTCTATTTTCAATTTCTTCTTTTGTAGAATGAGGATATTTTTACCAACTATTTCACAAGAATGTTTTGATAAGTAAATGAGATGTGAAAGTCATATGTGGCTGTACAACAATACCTACATGCAAGCCGTTCACATGTCTCTTAAAGACAGCATTTATAATGCTGCAGGATTAACTGTTTAAATACGTGTCTCCACCTCCGTGAGCAACAAATAGCCAGGAACTTGATCTCTTTTTTATTTTTATTCCCAGATCCATGCACTGTGCCCAAATCCATGAACATTCTAGAATGAATGAATACTAGTTTCACAAGGCAAACATCTTGGAATAGCTTATCACTCCACGGTTTTCCTCTTGAACTTTCTGCGCTTGGATCAATTCTCGGACAGTCAAGGTAAAGGCTAAAGGGCTAGAATTATAAAGAGACAACAGCAAGCCTAGGTACATAAGGATATAAAACTCTCTCTGTAAAAAGCACACGTCCCTTTCTCAATTTTCCAAGTAAAGAAATGGGACATGCTACCCCGTAAAACTTACGAGGTTGGGGCACTAACCGCAAGCAGTATAAACTCTAACACTGACAGAGCTTTTCACACATTGATAATCGTCAGAAGTTTGTAATATCTCTAGATTATAAAGGTTCTTCACAGCTTCTGAACACAAAATTAATTTTGCATTTAAAAGCACTAAGAGAGAGACCAATATATGGATGTTAGGGATATGCTAAGCTTAATTTTTCTACTAACCCTCCTCTTTCTTTGATACCAATGGGGAAGTCAAATCTACTCATCAGAAGTATTTTCTAATCACATTTGATTAAGCATGCTCATTTTGTTTTCCTGTCTTAGTCCTTTCAGGCTGCTGTGACAAAATACTATTCCCTGGATAGCTTGTTAAACAACAGAAATTTATTTCTCACAGTTCTGGAGGCTGGGAAGACTAAGATGACAGAGTGCCAGCAGACTTGGTATCTGGTGAGAGCCCGCTTCCATGTTTATAGACAGCTGTCTTCCAGCTGTGCCGCCTCACTAGGTGGAAGGGGCGAGGGAGCTCTCTGCAGTAAGGGCACTAATCCCATTTATGAAGGCCGCACCCTCATGACCTAATCACCTCCGAATCGCCTCACTTCCTAATTCCATCACACTGAGGATAAAAAGACTTGCCCAAAGTCAAGCAATAAATCAGCAATATATAACGCCAGTTTCCAAAAGGAAAGACACCTTTCTTTCAGGCCTTTGTACAATTATAAAAATCAATATTGAAAGTCTGCTTATTCTGAAGCCTCACTCAATGTGGCATTTTCACCACGATTCCTACTATGCCTGACAGCCACCTGCTACCACTCTCTTCCACCTGCAATTCACCTCTAAACACAGACCTGATTCATCATTCTCTTGCGTCAAATCATTTGAATGATCCCCATTTTCTTCAGGATGAATCCAAATTTCTTTGGACAAGTCGTAAGACAAGACAAGTCGTAAACTGGCCACTGCTGCCTCTCCAGCTTCAATCCTGGAAGTTGGTGGCCGTTGAGAACTACTTTTGTTCCTAGAAGGTGACAGTGCTTCCCACACCTACCATTACACCTATGGCATCCTACACTTTAAAAAAGGTGGGAGGAGAGCTTTTTTTCCCTCAGCCATCTCCTTCAAGATCAAGCTCAGATGTAGGAGAAACTTTGCCCAATACCCATGCCTATGTCTTCAACTTAATTTTTCACAGTGTGTTGTAAGTTTGTCTATTTGCTTGGCCATCTCCCTGTCTGGGGAGTGAATTCTGTAAGAGCAGAAAGAAACTGAACCATCTTTCTGTCTCTAGAAAGCAGAATAGCTGGCCCAGGGCAAACATCTCTGCATTTTTCTACCAAATGAATACCTTCTGAAATTTTGATAAAGAAGCTTTGTCCAATTTGGAATTAATCAGAGCCGGAAATAAAGTTAATGAAACGAGGTAAAAAGGGGGGGGGGAAGGTATTATCAATGTGGAAAGACAAAACTAGAATCTAAAACAAACAATTTTAGGAAGCAATTTTAAAGTGGGCAATATGGTTTTTAGTCTGGTCGTACAATGCTTTTGGCTCTTCCTGCACAAGTGTGACTTGGTCTGTAACATTTTAAAAGATCACTTGTTTTTCCTGCTTAATTGAGGACACACATGAATCACACAGAGGCTGACTAATCACCTGCTAAAGATACTGCATGTGGATCACAAGACTGGAACAATCACTCTAAAGGACAATAAGAACTTCAAAAGATATAGCATGAATATTTATAACCTATTACAGCTACACTCGTTTGTTACCTTTTAGAAAGAACTAGAATAATATATGGTATTATTAGTTGCCAGCGCTATTAAATTAAAAATGCACTTGCTCCCTCTGCTTTCACATCAACCATAACAAAGCACACTCAGGTAAAGTAATCATTGTGAACTTTTCTGCTCTAAGGAAGGACGAATATGCTCTTCAGCATGACCTGCATCTGCCCAGAAGGTAGGTCTCCTGCTGCAGTCTCCATGAGCATCACTGTGGCCGAGGGCAGAACAGTCCTGGGATAGGACACCTGGCATTTAATTAGCACTTACTACACACCTTGCCCCAGGCACTGTGCAAGGTGCCTTCTATACCTTAGGTGTTTCATTTAAACCACCTTTTCTCTCTAGGCTCAATCTCAATCAGTAAGCAAAAATAAGTTTTTATAAGTATTCATTCAACAAATATTCATTGAGCACCTATAGTTAGGGTCTGGGAAAGCAAACGAACTTGTCTATCTTGCTCATTTTTGTACCCCAAGAATGTCTGGCACATAATGGAACAAAAAGACCAGGTGGTCTTACCTTCTAAAGGTCTCAAATCTGTCCACTTCTCTTAATATGCCCTTCCACCAGCCTAGTCCAAGTCTCCCACTCTGTCCTGCAGATATTCTTGCTTCCTCTCCTTCAGGGTTTCTCAACGTTGGCACTATTAACATCTAAGGCTTGAAAACTCTTTGTTGTGGAGGCTGCCCTGTGCATCTTAGGATGTCCAGCAGCACCCCTGGCCTCCAGCCCCCAGATGCCAGGACATACCGTGTTTCCCCTAGAATAAGACCGAACAATCAGCTCGAATGCGCCTTTTGGAGCAAAAATTAATAGAAGACCCGGTCTTATTTTACTAGAAGACTGGGTCTTATATAATATAAAACCGGGTTTTCTATTAATTTTTGCTCCAAGAGATGCCTCAGAGCTGACTGTCCGGCTAGGTCTTATTTTCAGGGAAACAAGGTACTAACCTTGGATGGTATTCCCATTGCTTTCAGGACAAACACTCAAATCCTGAACACCTATTCTACCAAGTGCTGGGAGCAGGGCACAACCAACGCACCAATCTCCTCTAGGTCCACACTTCCTCTTGCTCCCCACCCTCCAGCCACATGGGCCTCTGTTCACCTTCTCACATGTACCCTAACTTCAAGCCCTTCACACGGTTTCCAAGGCATGAGCACTATTAACATTTTGGGCTGGATAATCTTTGCTGTGGGGCTGTCCTGTGCATTGCGGGATATTTAGCAGAATCTCTGGTCTCCACCCAATAAATGCCAGTAGCACCAATCCCACCCTAGCCCCAGTCATGACAACCCAAAATGTCTCCAAACATTGCCAAGTGCTTCTCGGGGGCAATTCTGACCCTTCAAAGTAGAGCTCAAACAGTATAAAGAAAGCTTCTCCTGACCCAGCCACCAGACGAGTAGGGTTCTCACTGCTGGTCTCTCCCACAACACCCTCCTCTTTGTAGCATTTCTCACAATTGTCAGGTAAGTAGCATTTAATGTCTGAATGTGTCGGCAGGAACCTGTGGGCTCTACTCACAGCTCTATGCCCACGGGCCACCAACAGTGCTCAAACAAAAACTGTATTAAGGGAATGGACGATGCCGGGGGTGCTCAGCTGTGGCCCAGGGATTCCAAGACAAGAAGGACACCAGGATACCATCTTTGTGCTCAGGACGCTGAGTACAGAAATGGCAAATGAGTTTCATCTCCTGGGCAAGCTCCATTAACTGGTATCTGCATTGAGAAGCTGTGCATGGTAGAAAGAAAGGCTTCTTCTAAGGCTCCACAATGCCAAATACTGCAGTTCAAAGAGAAGTGTTTGTTGAACCAAGAACATGCAAAGTTTCCTGAGGAGGTGGTTGAAAACTCGGTTTTTGGAAGCTGCTGGCATTCTGGGAATCAGGCTCCACCACACCTAAAGGGGAGAGGTGGAAATCTCTTTTCCCATCACCCCAAGCCCAGGAAAAGGACTCAGTGGCATGACCAAGAGAGCCCACTACAGGCCCGTGCAGTTGGGTGGACGCCACATCTGTCTCACACCTGAGAAACAGGAAAGGCTGGTTGGCTACCTGCTCTGGGCACCAGGGTGAGGTTGGTGCCATGCTGGAATCGGCCTGCACTCCCCCATTCTGCACTGACAGGCAGGGCATGCTACCCCCAATCATGCTACCTTGGCCTCAGGAATATTTCAAGCTGGAGGAATTGAGAAACAGCAGTTGCAGGAAGAATTTTCTGACCGTCCCCTGAAGCAGGTCTTAAGACTTTTTTTTAGAGGTGCCTTCTCTGCACCTAAAGGAAAGGAGTGTCCTTCTCTCTGAAGACAGAGGGACGCTGAAAGGAATTTTGAATGACAGGACTGCGTTTCCCCAGCTTTCTATATTTAGCTCATATCCTTTTATGTCCTATCACGACTCTCCAATCTTCATCAAACCTAGCATTAAAAACTCAGGTTTACAATTACCTTATGAAGTCTCCTACGTCATGCAAAACTTAGATTAAATAAACATGTATGCTTTTCTCTCGTTAATCTGTCTCTCACTACAGAGGCTTGTTGGCGAGGCAGCTGGAGATCGGAGAATCACAGATGTCTGGCCCTGGGTCTGAAACCTGACATCCCCCATGAGAGTAGATGGCCAAGGAGCAAAGCCTGGGGAACCCCAGCATTGAAGACAGAAGGAACAGTCAGTGGGCAAGGAGAACAGGGAGGGTGGTCTTCATAAAGAAAGGGGTGAGAATTTCCAAATGCGTGGAGTACCAGGTGCTGGTGAAGATTAGGTCAGGTGAAGATTTTTCTCTCACATGCTAAAGTTCATTAACAAGATCAACAAAGTAAGACCTCATAGTAAGTCAAACCAAATACAGCTATCAAATTACCACATTAAAGATATATGTTGAATCGTTACTGAAAGATTTATGAGGGCACACTTGAGCTGTGTTTAACAAAACTCCATATTAATACACCCACCCAGGAAGACAAGTTTCACAGATACCGAAATTTGTAAGATATTAAAAATAGAAACAACCCACTTTTACATCTTCTAGAACAAAGTAAAGGGCTAACGGTGATTGCAGTCACACTGTCAATGTGAAGGCCAAGGACAGGAAATAGGTTTTGGCTCAAGCCAGTGTCTAGGACATCTGTTGCTCTGGCCCTTCTTTGATAACAGCCTTGTGATTTCCCTCCAGGGAACCCCCTCTTGGATCATGTGGCTCAGTTGAGACTGATGGCCCTGCTCACTCCTCCCGCTCTGGGGAAGATCCAGGTGGTGAATAGAAAGGGCACTCATGACCTGACTGGGCAGGCCACTCTGGGTCTAGCTGGCAGCAGGAGGCAGAGAAGCTCTCTTTACCTGACTTACTAAATGGTAGACCAGAAGCTGAAGTTGCTGGCAGCAATCTTTGCTCCCATGTAGACAGAGCCTGCCTGAGAACTAAACCAACCGTGGGGAAGAACAGGGACAAAAATGAGACTTCTGATGACATCATTTGAGCACCTCGACCCAAGCCTGCCAGAAGTTTCACCCTATATTTTTCAACTGCACAAGTCAAAAAACTACCTTTTCTCTTTTATAAAGCCAGGTCTGAGTTGGAATTCTGTCTCAACCTAGTGCTGCTAATACCAACAGCAGTTTTAAACCACTAATGATTCAAAAAGAAAAGGCTCCTGCCTCCTTCTAAAAGTCTCAGCTTCCTCTAGGATGCTTCAATCCATAATTTTCTTCCCTTCCTCTGGTTTTCTAAGTGATTAGTGGGTACCTACTCAGTCAGTCAATTGCCTACTCCCTTTTGTTGTTCTTCATGTGTATATCACGGCCTCGTCTCAACTAGACAAAGATGGTCAAGGATGAGCCATAATTCTCTGTATCCCAGATACCACCTTCTACCATCAGACGAATCATGCCTGAGAAAGAAAAGGTTAGCTACAGATGGTCTGCATCAAAATAGAAAACTTACCTATACTGGAAATGAATTTGAAGGGATATCAGTAAGATCATCCCAATGCATTCATTCATTTTGGGTGCTACACATACAGCAGGGATAAGACAAGGTCACTGCTTTGACAGTTAGCTGTCAAAGCCCAAAGTTAGCTGGGCTGTATCTCTCTCCCAAGCCCACCCCCAAAAGAGACCATTTAAAAAGGGCTGTGAGGCCACCGGCATTTTCTCTGTAGCACAACTCCATTATAGTTCATGCTTTCTCATGTTAAACACCTAATAAATGTACATTCACACAACATTACAGCTAAAACGGGGGTCTTAGAAATCTAGAAGTTTTAAAACGTTATTTTTAACAATGAAACCTTTCTCCACCCCAAAAAGAAATGTACACCAAACAGGTAAGAGCGGCTGCCCCAACCCAGGAGGCATTGGACTGACGCAGTTTGGGAACCACTGAGCATCACTGGCGCCGGACCCAGGGCAGACGCTGCCTCCCAACTCTCAGGCCAGGTCTCTTTCGACTTCACCTCTTTGTGGCCTTTGGCCAAGAACACACTCAAAATATTTCTGTTCAATGACTGAACTACTCAAGTACAAACATGGCAACTAGTTTCTTTCTTGAAATCGAGCCAGTACGAGAAACTAACTGGTCACCGAGGCTGAACATAACATGAGTGGACCCAGTTTTCACTCTGATCAACAGTGATTTACAACCCTCTATTCACAATTCTGAAATCCAAAAAGCTCTCAACTGTGAAGATCTTTCCGTGTCTATTTGGCAGCAAAATTTGACCTGACCTGAACTTATCTGGTGGCAAAACTTAGTCTAAAATGACTTGAAATTATTTATAGTCTTTATTTTCCTCACTGAGTGTGAACAGGCATATGTTCCACTGTAAAAGATTGTGATGTTTTTAGGTAATTCAGTAGTTCCCAAAGTTTCAGATGAGAGATTGTAGATTTGTATAAAAATAATGTATATAAATAATTCAACCAAACAATGATGGCCCTGAAATTTTTACTTCAAAAGCTATGTTTTAAAGTATCAATATCAACAACAGAGAACGAATATTTACAACAGGACTTTCTGACATAAAAAGGATCTTAAGAGCACAGTCAATCTAGTGCCCTCCCTTGTAGATGAGAGAACTAGACTCCCAGAGGCCACATGATTTGCCCAAGGCAACTGCGTAGTTTACAGACAAATTCTCACCCCAAAGTAATGGACTTCAGTGGACATTAGACCCCCCCCCCGCCCCCGACAGCCCTCCCTGTGGGTATGGATCCAGCTCTGCTTTTGTTTAATCAGAGTTGGCAAGGGTTCTCCAGTAAACACTGGAGAACCAGTATTAAACTTAAGGAGAAATTTTTTTTTAAGTAATGTTTGTATGGATATTTGCGTATATGTCTTTTTTTTTTTAACTTTAATTTATTTAAATGTTTTTCCAGGACCCATCAGCTCCAAGTCAAGTAGTTGTTTCAATCTAGTTGTGGAGGGGGCAGCTCACAGTGGCCCATGTGGAGATTGAACCGGCAACCTTGTTAAGAGCATCGCGCTCTAACCAACTGAGCTAACCAGCCACCCGAAAGGCAAAGTTTTTAAAATGTATTTTTAAAATACATCCCTCCCTCAATTTCTCTTTTCTGTCTCAAAACTTGGATGAGTGTACAAAGGGTTTATCAAAAAGTAGGAACCAAGATCACTTATTCTAAGAGTGCGGGAAGAAAGATATTAATGAATTCAGTTAATAATGATAAATAATAGTCCTTTTATCCATTACAATTACTGAAGTTATTAACAACTTGGTAATATCCACTGTATGATGAGAGTATTCTATTTCAAAAGTTTATTTCAAAATAAGGATTAAAGACATAAAACAGTTAATGATGATAATAATAACAGCAGCAGTTACTACCATTTTATGAGAGTCTCTTACGGGCCAGGAACTGTATTACTTTATATACAGGTCTTATTTAGTCCTCACTATCAAACCTGCATGGAAGGTATTCTTGCCTCCATTTTAAAGATGAGGAAGCGGAGGTTCAGAGAGGTTAAGTACCCTTTCCAAGATCATACAAGGGACAACGTGGGCTGTTTGACAGATCATAAAAAGATGCGCTTAAAAGTACAGCCATGGGACCATATACTACCTTGGTTGGAAGCCCAGCAGTGGCATGAACGGGATGGACTAACTTGTGCAAATGCCTCAGTTTCCTCACCTGTAAAATGGGTATAATAACAGTACCCACCTCACAGAGGTGATGTGAGGATTAAATGAGTTAATGTAAATAAAGCAGTTAAGAGAATGCCTGGCATGTGGTAAGCCCCATGTATTGGCTATTCTTATGATCATGAATACGGACATCAGCATTCAAACCCGGATCTGCTTAATCCGGCAGCTTTTCTTTCCACTGTGCTATAGAAATTAACTACAGGCAATATATTAGTCGTATTGAGCCAGTGTCTCCACCTCCCATGCCACCTATTAACATTCTTTGCCTCTCATTTCTTTTGTCTGTTCCAAACTTTAAGATCTGTCGCCATTTCAAGACTGACAAATGTTTTTCTTTGCAGCAACCTGGATGGACCTAAAGAGTATTATGCCAAGTGAACAAAATAAATGAACAAAACAGAAACAGACTCACAGATACAGAGAACAAAACTGATGGTTGCCACATGGGAGGAGTTGGGGGAACGGGGTGAAAAAGTTGGAGGGATTAAAAAGTACATATTGGTAGTTACAAAATAGTCACGGGGATGTAAAGTACAGCATTGGGAATATAGTCAATAATATTACAATAACTATGAGTATTGCAAGGTGGGTACTAGACTCACCGGGGGAAATCACTTTGTAAATTATATAAATGTCTAACCACTATACTATACACCTGAAACTAATATAAAATAATATTGAATGTCAACTGTAATTTAAAAATAAAAAAGGTCTTTCTTTTAGTAAATAAATGACCAGATGTTGAATATATAAAATGAAAAATTCTAATAACTGATTCCTTTAAGTCACCTTCACACTGCAGGGTTGTTAATAAACAGCTAATTTAAATTACTCATGGCCAAAAAAAAAATATCTATCAGTAATAAGACTTAACTATGCATAGACACATTCACTATATTAAGTTGCAACACACAAAACAAAGATAGAACAGCAGGTGGTATATTAGTTACATATTCCACACTTACAAGTCCCAGGCACTTTGTCACCCTTACTTATTAAATTTATTTTTATCAGCCCCTAGACCAAGAACTACTAAAAGTGCCTGGAAATCATGCCATATCATTCATTCATTCATTAAACAAATATTTAGACTGCATACTGTGGCAGTACTTGGCACAGTATTTTTGCCTGGGCCAGGGTTACCGTAGGTAGTTAAACAGACAGTACCCTTCCTTATGGAGCTTACAATCCAGCATGGGTACAGACTTCAAGCAAACGTATACTGTGGCATTTCTAAAAACCATTCTGTTAATCTGAAAACCTTTTGCACCCTGACATATATATATATATATATATATATATATATATATATATACACACACACATATATATATTCATACGTATACACAAGGAGTCAGATTTCTGACTTGAAAATACGTCTTCTCCCAGCTGCTACAGACACTTCTTTTAAAAAGTGGTGTACTCTAAAATCACATACGTGTACCCCCCCAGTTCTGTCCCACTCACTTGTTTATGATAAAGAATACGGTATCAGAGGGTCAATAATTAAATAACTATCCGCCCTACACCAAAGGGTTGTTTCATTCAATGGTATGTTTAAAGTGTATATGCAGAGGGGTACAAAATCTATTAAACCCAGTGCTTCCACCTCCCCAACCTCTGGTGGGACCCTCTCAGGAATTTACAGTCTGACAGAACTACTTCATCGCACATTAACTAAGAGCAGATCAAGAAAGGCGGGGCTTGTGGGATCTGGAGTCTAAATGATTAGCCTATCCGGTGACCCAACGGCTTGTGCTGGCTCCCAAGAGGTCCCGGAGCTGGAGTCCAAGATCCTGGCTCTGTCCTGGTCACGTGCAGGGGCCCTAGCCTCAGGAGATCCCCAGGTAGGGGAAAGGGTTCGGCGCTACCTTTCGGAGCTACCAAGAGATCTCTCACATCAATCAGTGTGTGCACATCTGCCCGTAGGCCGAACCGAAGGTGTGCAGCTGTTCCAAATGACAGAGCAAAAATGCAAAAAGTCCCCTCGCACAAGTAAGCGCTTTAAATTTGGGGGCAGCACCCACCCCCCACCGCAAATTACAGGCAAAGAACCACACGCCCCTTGGACAACGTTTTGAGATCAAGGAAGCAACTAGATTAAGAAGATCAAGTGCCTATGTCAGAGGTGAAAAGATTAGGAAGGTGACACCAGCGGAGGAAAACTGTAGGAAGGGCAAGGAATGAGAATTTAGGAATGGGAAAAAGACACCAACTCTGGGTCCTGGGAGGAGGCTTCGTGAAGGATGCTTCCCGGGGGACACAGTCCCATGCCTCGGGGACCCTGGAGAAAACGCCTGGAGGGACCGGGAATCAGCGCCTATCCCCACAGCGCGTCGGGAGGACGCGAGACCTCAACCCCAGCTGCTGAAGCCTGAGCCTGGGGAGGAGATCGGCGTTCTCCGCGCCTCCGGGGAAAGGACGGGCTCTGGGACTTGGCCCCGGAGCGGCAGGGAGGATGGGGAAGCCGGAGCCCCGCGCGCCAGGGCTCGGGGTCCCGGGGACTCGGCGAGGGCAGCGGCGGGGCGCCGCGGGGTCGCCGGGTGCAAGGCCGGAGCTCCCGCGCCGCTACTCACCTCTCCGAACTGGAAGGCAGAGACGATGGTGACAACGACGCCCACGAAACAGACGTAGAGCCCATACCTGTGGGACAGGCAGGTATAGGTCTGTCTCTGTAGGAGCTTGAGCAGCATCACCCCGGCCGCCGCCACGCCACGCCCGGAGGAGCCAGAGCCAGAGCCGCCGCCTCAACGAGCCGCCATTCAGCGGCCACGATCGGGCCGCCGCGTTCAGGTCACAGCCTCCGGCAGCCGCACATTGCCGCTCCGGAGACCGACGGCCGCTGGGCTCCGCGCCGCGGCCACCGCTTCCGGGAGCCGGGAGCCCACGCCCTCCGCGCAGCGGAGGCGGACCCGCCGCCCGCGAGGGGGCCGGCGCCGCCCGGGTCTGGCCAGGGGAGAGGCGGCGGCGGTGGCGGCGGCGGCGGGGCCGCCAGCGCCACCTGGAGGACGGAGGGGTGGAGGGCAGGCGAGCGCCCTCCCGGTCTGCGCGTGCGCGGCGGCTCTCAGGTCTGGGCTGAGAAAACGTGTGGGCCGGTCCCTGCATGGTCTCTGGGCCACAGATGACGCTGTAGTGCCGTGAATACTTTCGTGCAGAAACCCCTTTCTTCATTTACAATAATTGGGAAATTATGGTTTTTCACAGGGTTGCGAGGAAATGCTGTATGGAGCTCATTTCCCCTCTGTCTCTCTAACCGCATTGCTTGGAGCAGGAAACTTTGTGGCTAAATGTGCCAAAACCAAAATTCATTCATTCATTTATTAATTAAATATTTAGTGTCCAGTGCCTGGCACAGTGCTTGGTGTGGGGTTTTCAGAAATGAGCTAGAGTTGGCCACTGTTCCCAGAGAGTCTAGTTGGGAAGATAAGCACGTAAACTGCGAGTGCAAAAACGAGTGCAAAAATGTTACAGAAATCGTGGGATGTAGCGGGTGGGGGGGGAGGGGGTGGGGACAGAGCCAGGAGCGCAGTTTCCAGGCTCTGGGTGTCACCTGGAAAGGTGCTCACTCGAGTAGTAAATGGCCATCAACTGTGACTGGATGGCCATCAGCTGTGGCTAGTTGGCCGTCAGCTGTAACCAGTGAGCCATTGGCCACGAATATAACTGCCATGGCCACGCTAGCAGAAAATGGGGGCTGGCAAGAAGATGGTGGCTGATCCTGCAAGCCGCAGAGTGAGGGTTGTGAACAATGTGGCGCCTGCTTCCTGTGTCTCCAACCCAGCCGCCAGCGAAAATACAGTGGTGTGACTCCCCTACCTATGGCTCCATGGGTGTTCCTGTTTGGCCTAGCCATATCCTGCGTTCTTATGTGGGGAGAGGGAGCGGAGACCCCACACGACAGAGGGGTTGGGGTGAGGGGACTACACATAGGTGCTCAGTTATTTCCACTTTAGCATCAGGTGATTTCTAGGAGGGCCTACCCTCAGCACCTCTTATTTGGGAGTTTTTTTTTGTTTTTTGCCGAATATACCCAAGTTAATATGATTTTTATCTTGAATCTAGTCAGGGAAACAATACACTTACCCAGTGTTGCCATCACTTACAGCATTTTTTGAATTATCTTCAGAACCAATTTCAGGATACAACCAAAATATGTATGTACTCAACTGGATGGTCAGATGAAATTAACAGACTTGAAAAAGGGATTACTACCTTTGTTCCAATCGAAGGTAAAAAGTTTATACTTTTCAGTCAATTCTTTTAATCTTTCCTTAGGAGAAGCTGATATACATGTTATACACACATGACAAAAATTATGACAGTTATACAAGACACTTAAACAGCTCCAAGGTCTTTTCAAGCATAGTAATAGATATAAAACCATCTGCCTTTCAATAGGACTTAGGACTCTGTTAAGATGCTTGTTGCCACAATAATGATGGCCAGCATTTACTTAAGATCTGCTGTGGCCAGGACTCATCTAATCCTCACAATTTTATGAGGTAGATAGCATGATTATCCCCATTCTATAGATGAAGAAACTGAGGTACAAAGTGGTTAAATAACTGTCTAATACCACACAACCAGTGAATGACAGAATTCTTATTTGAACCTAATATTTAGGCTCTACAACAAGGCTGGGATTAGGGGGTGGTGAGCCCTGTAAACGCAAGGTCAGATTCTGTCTTTGTTTAAAATGTTGATACTTTGTTCTTTGTGGCTATTTCACATTAATTTTGATATTTTTAAATATTGCACTAAAATATTATTTGTCTTATTTAGTGAGATTTGGTCTTTCCCTTAAATTTTGCACCCAAGGCAAGTGCCTCCCTCCCCTAGTCCTGGCCCTACCCTAGAATCTATGTTTCTAAGAAAGTATGCTTTGTGGTAGTGTAATTTACCCTTAATTTTTTTCTTCTATCTCTTTATGCTCCAACTAGAGAGCCTCAAGGATGTCAGTACTGTAGAAGACCTTTCTTCTAGAGAACTGATTCTAGCTCACTTTCTCTCTCCCTCCTGAGCCATTCAGTTGAACTTGAGTAAAATAAACGTGGGTGTAATATGATACATCTGGGTAGCGACCATACAGCGATAGTAGGAAAGTGAAATAAAATAATTCATGAAAGCACTTAAGTCCTGGGACATTTTAAGTGTTGGAAAAGTCAAGAGAAGAATACAGCATTTGACTTTGTTCTATAAGCCCTGAGGCTTTCCACCAGGGGAATGAGCTGATTAAATATGCACTTCAAGAAGATGAATTTAGCAATATGAAATTTGTAGACATTATTTTAAACTATCAGTATCTGAACAATGGGAAAAATGCACAGGAGCATCTCATTTATCTGGGAATCTTTTACATGGCAACCTAAAAGAGCCAGAAAAACCAAGACAGAAAAAGACTGTCAGAAACCCTCTGAAACCCAGGAATGTTGCTTTTAGTAGAACCCCTCAGTCCCTCTGTCAAAATCTGAAAATGTAATTCTGAGAAACTTTGTAATCTGGCTTCTCAGGCCATAGCAGGTTAGAAAAGAAAGAAGAAAAAAATAGGAGCTTTCTTTCCCATCCCTCCAAACAAGAAGTGCCTGTGATGATCTTGAGAAAGTGAGAAAAGGAAAAATAAAATTTTTTTAAAGAAGTCAAACTGGTTCAAAAAGCATAACTGTCCTGGGGTCAATAGAGTGGAGGCAAGAACAGAGAGATACAGTGGAGGCACCAGTGTCTCCCAGGGCAATAGGATAACGGGTCATATAGTAGTGACCCCAATCTTTGAGAAAAATTCAAGTGATATTTAGTGTTTATTTATCATTTATCAAGGAACACTCTGTGCTGGGCATTTTACCAGGCACTAAGGATACCTACTAGTGACCTAGATACCTAGAGGGATGATTTAGAAAGATACAGTTCCTGCTTTCCTGGAATTTACACTCTAGAGGGACAAGTATTGAGTTAGTACTGTGAAGGGAACTCACCTAACTTGGGAGATCAGGGAAGTCTTCCTGGAGTAGGTGATATTGAAGCCCAGACTAAAGATGGAGGGGTGGGGGTGGGAAGGGATGTGTATTTTAGGCAGGGCTATCATGTTGAAGGCTCTGATCTAAGGCAAGAGGGGCTGGAAGTTCAATAAGATGGAGCTAGAGAGGTTAGCAGGGCCTTGAAGGCTATATTAAGAATAAAGGATTTCATCCTAAAGATAATGAAGAATTTTAATAAAAACCAAAAAGTTTTTTTACATGATCAGACAGGAATTTTAAGAATCATCATAACTGGTGTGGAAAATGTATTGGAGGGGACCCCAAGAGTTGAAGAGAGACGGGTAGGAATATGCTTGCCACATAAAATTCAGAACACCTAGTTAAATTTGAATTTCAAATACTTTATTTTTAGTATAAGTTTATCCCATTCAATATTTTGGACTTATACTAAAAATTGTTATTTATCTGAAATTCAAATTTAACTGGACATTTTGTATTTTTATTTGCTATCTCTGGCACTCTATGTGGAAGGCTACTGGAGAATCCAGGCAAGAGGTGATGGTGGCTTGGAGGAGGGTCAGGACGATGTCAAGGGAGAGAACCTAGGTATTTAGTCAACTGAACTGCTAGAACTTGGTGACTGATCACATGTGGTAGGAAAAGCATGTCAATCATGACTTAAAATGTTAACATGGACAGCTAAGTGGATGAAAGTGCTGATTCTCTAGATGGGGTACACCAGAGGAAGAAAAGACATACAACACATATTTTAGATGTATTTCCAAAATGGAATAATTACTGATGATAGGAAAAATAGGGGAATTAATACCTTAGGCTCTAGTGAACTATGAAGTTTACAGAAACGGATTCCCTTAGTCCCAAGATGCTATATTCTTATTATTGGTGAACTTGTCCAATTTTTCAGCTACAGGATCTGTAACAAAAATCAAGAAAAGTATTTTTTCAACATGCTCTTTCCCTAATAGCTTTTTTTTTTTTTAACATTCAGATGAAAACTTCGAACATAAGAAAAGCCTCTTTGATTATAAAAAAAGAAGGTTAATCTTTTGCTAGGGCATAAAAACGAGTAATTTAAACACAAATCACACATGATAAACTTATGGCCTACAGATAAGTTATGTTTGACCAGAAAATTTTTTAAAAGTATTTTAAAATTGTGAGATTTCACTGACAAATCCTAATTCTAATTTCTAGTTTCTTCTGAATAAATGGAAAAATCTGGACATGCTGGGGCCGCATTTCCACAAGGCAACAATTAGCTGTGGCTAAGTAAGGACTCCTTTGTATGACTTGTGCTCACCATGACTCACATGTCACTGTGTTTCATCTCCCCAACCTTGAGGCATAGGGTCAGTTGACATTTATCATAGTGCTTGGACTGTAATTTACTGTACCGGTGAGAAACATTTGCACACACACTTTTATCAAAAGTAGTAAATGGAAAGCAGAGAGAGTCATATGATTCCAGTAAAGAGGGGGTTTGGCATGTGTGTAGAAATGAAGATATTCTTATGTGTATTTGTGACAGCCAGCCCGAGTCTCCCAATTATATTAGCTGCCCATACTGGAGTATGCAATACTCTAATTAAAGCAACAGCCAGACTGCTGACCAACAGTTTGAATTTTGTTGAGATTAAAACCAAGGCAAGATTGGTTAGGCAAGATTTATTCTTTCCTCTCCTGACCCCTCTGCACGTCTAAGTTCCTTGCTCCCAGAGGATAAATCCTGGGATGGGTAGAATCTTGTCAAAATCAGGTAGAACCCTATAAGAGATCTTCAGAAATGTTAATGGCCCACGTGAAAGTAAGAGCTGAACTGCAGTGTGCCTGCAGGGTCTTCAGGTAGAAGAAGGGGTTTGGACAGTACCATCTAACAGAATAAAATCAGAGGGCTTACATCTCAAGGAGTTTGCAATCACTATATTTCATTTCAAGACACACTTTTTTCTTTCAGTATTTTATTAACACTCCGGGTCTGTCTTGCCACCTCTTACTCCAGAAGATGGGGAATATATCTGACTGATGTTGAGAGGGGCTGAGTTGGTCTGCCAGAGATGGGAGTTCTGATGCTCTACCTGCCAAGCATGGGAGAATCAGTGCCCGGGGCCTGGGCCAGGGCCTAGAAAGTCTGTCTCAGTCAGGGATGAAATGCGGGTTGCCCACTTGCAGAGGTAAAACAACGTTCTCCAGTTAACTTTACCAGTGTTAAAGCTGATGCTTTGATCTCTGTCTGGCTGTACCTTGCATGGCTTTCTTGATTGGTTCAAAACTCAGAAGACAAGGAAAATGCTTTGACTGGGCCCTAAAACATCAACCATCTTTGGGCCTCCTATGCTCAGCCATGATGAAAAATGAACCAAAGTAAATAATCCTGCACAAAGAAGAACGTCTGGACCCAAGCCTACAAAACATACAAGTTGTATACATTATACAACTGTGTCCTTGGAAGGCCTTACCTTGAACTAGTAAGAAAATGGAACCTAAACAAAAAGCTTTAACTAGAAGCTTAAGCAATGTTAAAATAACTCCTAATAAATCTGTATTTAGTTGAGTCCTTGCTTTATTCAGGTGAAAAGGTAAAAGGTTCACATTGTGAAATGCTTTTACTTTTAAGTTTTAAACTTGAAAACTTGTTTGTTGCTAAGATACATATTTTGATTTTGTCCCTCCCTCCTTTTAGGATAAATAGTATGTGTTCATAAAACACAAGCCTGTTGCGAGTGACCTCATCCCCTTCTTTTTTTATTCTAAAAAAGAAAGCCAGGACAGCTTTTAATTTTTTGAAAACTAATAAATAAAACAAGATTATTAAGCAATTTAATTGCTTCTGCTAGAACACCAAGAGCCAAAACACAACATGTCCCAGTTAAGTTTGTGTGATTTCAAATAGATCATGGACATATATAAACAAATATATGCAATTTTCACGTAAGTGTGACCGTATTTTATTCTATTTATTTGATATTTATTTGTGGGGTTTTTTGTATGCCTCACCCACAGAATATAGGTATCATAAAGAAAGGAGACTTGCCCACCTTATTATATTCATAACATTCCTATCCCCACCCTTACTATTATGCCTTGCTTAGAGTAACCAATTGATTAAAAAATGTATTATATAAATGAATGTATTTTGCACTTACAAAAGGACCAAGTACAGAGTTGGCAACTATTAAGGTTTTGATGAACTGAATTGCAATGTGTTAATAGAGGAAACTAGAGTGAGACGGAGAACAACTTTAACTTCTGAGGTAGGACTCACTTTGGAAACTCTCGGGACCTGGACCAAATACTTTGGTATGGGGGATTTCCAGAAATGAACTCAAGTTAATTAGGTTTTAAAAATCTTTGTGATGTTTATGGTCATTTACTCCGTTTCATTTTGTGTATTATTCCTTTGTATCTTCTCAATTTTTTTTCTAAACATTTTTGTTCACTTACTCTTTGGCTCATTCTGTCTATTTTTCTGTGGGTTTCTATTTCTTTGATTTGTGCCTTTATAATTTCCTTTCCCCTTATTCTCTGAATTTGCTCCGTTGCTCTTGAACCAGTTTCTCAAATGTAATACTTAGCTCAGTTTGCTGTCTTTATTGTTTCTTGCAAATGTTTCAAAACTATAAACTTCCTTCTAACTGCTAATTTTATTGTGTCCCATAAATGTTGGCTCCGGATGCAGGTGCACATTCCAAGTTCAGGCTCCGCTAGGGGTGCCTGTCCTGGGCACACAGTGTCCACATCCGGAGAACTGTAGCAAGGTGGTTCCAGGCATAGGCCAGGGTGGTAACTGTGCTCCCTGGGCGGCCATGGCTGGGGCAGAGCACCACTGATGTCCTCACTTACTGGTACACTAATCCATCAGATAGCAGGAGAAAGAAAAAACAAAACCACGCACTGGAATCAGTAAGAGCCCCTTTCTTACTGCACTATCCCTCCAACGCCCTCTACTGGCAAAGCCTAACACTACAAAGGAGAAATGCTTAAAGAGTCCAGTCCATTATCACAGAGCAGGTTCTAAAAGGGCGAATCTGCAGCTGACAGGCAACAATTGAAAACTGGTACATTCCCGAAACCAGGGTTTCGGATGAGATGTAGATTCCCCTAATCAGATGAATTTACAGAAGGTTTTAATCTGGAAGTGAGTGATATAGGGAGAGAGGCAGGACAAAGGACACCTATTTTAGCAAATGTGTGGTTCTGAAAACAGTCACCAGCTCCATTGGCAGCTCAGTTCAGCTGAGATTTCGGGAGCACTTCCTACAAATTCAACATAAAGTCTCTTGTTCAGCCCTCCTGATCAATATCAAGCCCACCATGATATACTTTGCGGAATCTACCTATTTGCAATAGCTAACTCTTACCCTGTGTTTGAAAGTTGAATGAATTTCCTGATCTCTAAGCCTTTGGAACTTTCTGATTTCCGTGATTTTTCTTATTGTTATTTAGTTTTCTACTGCTTAGAGCCAAAGCAGTGAGCAATCAACATATATATTTGATTATCCATAAACAGTCATTATCCAACTCATTGCAATGTTAAGTGCATAATTAAGTAGGAAGACTTTTGCATCTTGCAGTCAGTCTTCCAGAAGACTCTCAGAGTATTCATATTTTACTATAATGTTTTGGCAACCCTCTAACTTTATTGTAGTCACTGTAACCAATATTAAGGAACCAGTATAAATCCAAGTGATGCCAACTAATATGGCAAGGGCACCATGTTCGAATGAGTGTATCTAAAATACAAATGTCACAGCAAAACACTAACATAACTGCTGCCTCTGACTTTTCAGGCTAAAAGAGTGGGGAAATGAGTATGGTAAGAATCTCTAGAGGGCACCAAGGGAAAGAGTTAGTAAATATTAGGGTTAATGTGAATAGAACTGCCCTCTGAAATAATGAAATACCACTGAAATAATGAATCCTAACAAATCTAGTAGTACTTTTGCATTCATCTTCTCCTTGACCCTTCTGTAGTATTTGATAGTGTCTTCAATGATCCCTTCTGGAAACGTTGTCTGACTTTATTATGTTCAGGACAGAATAACAAAAGAAAAATAGACTTTCTTGTGTCTTCTTCCACCATGAGAAGCATGTGAAACAAACAAAATTCTAAAAGCTACATTCTAAGTTCTCTTGCAATGTGGACAGTTCTGCCCCTTTCTAGGGCCGATATACCCTTTGAGGTCTTAATTTAAAGCAGTGGCATTAAAATTGCAATTGAGATGAGATAGGACTAGTTTTACTCATGTTTCTTATATCACTTCATATTGATCTACATTCAATAGGTAAAGTAATTCTTTTTGGCTTTAGTTTCACTTCACAATGTACAGATTCACTGCCAATTAATTTGGGGAATTTTCCTCTAGATAAGCTAGAAACGTGTTTTTATATGAAGACAAATTTCTCTCAAATAAGATTAAATAAACAAAGTTTCACTGTTATACAATTGTGCAGTGTTTTTGTTTCTATTTCCATTTTCCATCCTTTTTCAGGTTCCTTGAACATTCTCTAACATTTTTTTAGAAACCAACTTTACTGAGGTACCATAAAATTGACCCATTTTTAGGTCAACAATTATTTTAGTAAATTTATAGAGTTGTTCAACCATCACCATAATCCAAAATTAGAATTGAGAATATTTCCATTATTCTAAAAGTTGTTCTGCACATGTTTGCAGTTAACCCCACCCCCTCCTCCAGCCCTAAGCAACCACAGATCTGCTTTCTGTCTCTCTAAATTTGTCTTTTCTAGACATTTCTAGAAAATGAAATGGAATCATACAATATTTAAGATATCTAGTCTCCTATCTGGCTTTTGTCACTTAGCATGATGTTTTGAGGTTCATTCATGTTGTAGCATGTATCAACAGTTCCTTCCTTTTCATTGCTGAGTAGTATTCCATTATATGCTTGCTTATTACATTTTGTTTATCCATTCACTGTTGATGGACACTTGAACTGTTTCCAGTTTCAGGCTATAATGTATAATGCTGCTCTGAGCAATCACACACATATCTTTAGGTTGATGTATGTTTTCACTTCTCTTGGGTAAATATGGAGGAAAGGAATTGCTGGGTTGTATGGTAAGTTTATGTTAACTTTTTAAGAAACTGCCAAACCATTTTTTACATTCTCACCAGCAATGAAGAAAGGTTCCAATTTCTTCTCTGCCTCTCCAACTCTTGGCACTGTCTGTCATTTTAATTATAGTCACTGAGTATAGTTTGGATTTGCATTTCCTTCATATCCGTAGTGACTAATGATGTTAGCATTTTTTCAGATCCTTATCAGCCATTTGTCTATTGTTTTTGGTGAACTGTGTTCAAACCCTTTTTAACTTAGGTGCCTTTTTTTAAACCTTGGCAACCTGGTTTCTACCCTACTCTATTAAAACTGCCCTCTAACATAATGAAATACCACTGAAATAATGAATGCTAACAAATCCAGTAGTATTTTTGCATTCATCTTCTCCTTGACTCATTTGTAGTATTTGATAGTGTCTTCCATAACCCCTTCTCGAAACGTTGTCTGACTTTATGTTCAGGACAGAATACTTTCCTGATTCTTCTCCAAGATCTTTGATAACTCCCTGTATGGGGTTCTAGTCTTCCTCCTGTCCTCTCTACATGGTCCAGTATACGTAGACTAGATCTCTGCCCTCTGCTCTTCTCCTTCTATCTTTCATTTCTTGGCAAATTATAGTGTCTTAAAGGAAATGAGATATTTAACAATGTCTTCAAGGAAATGGTGTTCTTAGAATCTGGTGAAAGCTGGTACTGTGGACAGGGGCTGCCCAATAGGGGCTGCAGTAGTGGATTAGAAATGCAGCCACGGTGAGGAAGGAGACAGCTAGGCAGTGAAGGAGCAGGGAAAGAAATACCAAACTTGACCTATTTCCACCCCTTGATCTCTTACTGGTACCTCCCATAGGTTGAAGCCAGAGGCCAGGAGAGGGTGGGTAAAGCCATCTGTGGGGTCAGCAAAGGGTATAGGAATGAATCCGGGAACAAATGAAGAATAGCCAACATATCTTATTGTTCCTACACATTCAGTGTCTAAAACAGATCTCGTCATCTTAGTGCCTAAATCATCTCCCTGTTTAAATTTCTGTGACTCTTTCAATGATAACATTACCCTCCCACCCAGTGTCCCAGGCTAGAACCTCAGAAAGCACTCCAACCCTCAGTCAGTGATCTGTGCTGCTCGTAAATTCTCTCCTCCATATTTGGCATTAACCATATCATGAGGTTGAACAGGATTGACTGTTAAGATCTACTTTAAATGTGAGATTCTATGTTTTTATTGCATCATGATTTTATTGAACTTCTCAAGTGTGTACTTGTCTCTTGAACAAGACTGCAAGCATTTTTAGGGCAGAGTCTGTTCCTCAAACTTCTTCAAATCCTCTTTGTGCCCATCAGTGTTCTATTAGGTTAGGGACTCAGCAAATGTTTGTAAAATGAATAAATGAATAATTCAGATAGGGGATTAACACTTGGTAAATCCCTTGTCCAAATTACAGATTTTCACAACAAATAGTCAACATATTTCACCACTAAGTGGCAGCATTCACAATGATAATTTCCAGAGATAGCCCAATTCAGCAAGCCCACCACTAAGGTTCAATCATCTTAGTAACAAGAGTATAAAGTGTGCTGTACACCTGAAACTAATATAATATTGAATGTCAACTGTAATTGGAAATTTTTTTTAAAGAGCGTGGAAGGTGAAGGGGCCTCTGAGGTTCAAATTTCCAGGTATAAAACAAATAAGTCTTGGGGATGTAATGTACAGCATAGGGAATATAGTCGATAATATTGCAATAGAATGGTACGGTGTCAGATGGTTGCTGGACTTCTTTAGGTATAGAAATGTGGAATAACTATTGTGTAAACCTGAAAATAATATTGTATGTTAGCTATATTTTAATGAAAATATTTTCTAAAATTAAAAAAATTAAAAAAACAATACGATAAGAACAGAAACTGTTAATCAAACTATTCTTTCCTGGTGAAAAATTACCAATGAATTATTTTCTATGCAGATAATTTCTAATAAATATGGTTAAAAACCAAAAGTATTTGCTTAGCAAATATTTACTTTCATGCATTATATGAATTTTAATATACTTTTTGTTTTTAACTCAAGTCTAGTTTAGTTTTCTTATTATGAAAATATTCTATTCTTAGTATAAACCAAAGAATAAACCAAAGAAGAAAAAAATTGTGGTGGCTGGATGGCTCAGTTGGTTAGAGCGCGACCTCTCAACAAGTTTGCCGGTTCAATTCCCACATTAGATGGTGGGCTGTTCCCCCTGCAACTAAGATGGAAAATGATGACTGGACTCGTAGCTGAGTTGCACCCTCCACAACTGGATTGAAGGACAACAACTTGGAACTGATGGGCCCTGGAAAAACACACTGTTCCCCAATATTCCCCAATTTAAGAAAAAGAAAAGAAAAATTCTTCTACAGCTCCATTTTTTCTCTAAAGGTTTCTCCTTGCTTTTTTCTTTTGCAAGTTGACCTTTAAATTACATTGTCTCAAAACAATTCACGCTCATAAAAAAGAAAAACAGTAAGTGTATAAAGTAAAAAATTAAAGACTTCCTTTCCTCCAAGGCCCCACTTCCACTACCAAGAGGTAACCATTGTTAACATGATGAATATTCTTCCAGACAATTTCTTTTTGCAGATTTAATTGTTTAAAAATAAAGTTTCAAGCATTTTTTAAATTAAAAATGCAACGCAACTATTTTCTCCCCTCACACCCCTCATAAATGAAACTGCAGAGAAGTTATCATTGTTACCAGTTTTATATGGATCTGGTTTTCAACACCTAGGTATTTGGAAATGTGTGAAAGCATTTTTGGTTGTCACAAGAATGGGGGAGCTCTATGGTTCTTAAGGGCATAGTGCTCAGATGTTAACAACTCTGCAATGCCCAGAAGGGTCTCACATGATAGAACATTGTTCCACTTGGAATGCCAGACATTCCTGCTGAGAAACCCTGTAAGACCTTTTCTATGCTGACTAAAACACACACACACACACACACACACACACACACACACACACACACACAGAGCCTTTTTTCCCCCACAAAACAGTTGAAAGAATTGTACAGTAAAACACTCATGTACCTACCACCTAAATTCTGCTGTTAACTTGTTGCCTTATTTGCTTGTTCATAATCTATTCAAACATCTATGCCAATTCCCCTTCATCGACCCATCTTTCTTTCCAATGCATTTCAAAGTAAGTTGCACACACCAGCACACATCTTCCCTAAACACTTCACCATTCGATTGCCTGTAAAAAATCATCTTATACATATTGATCTACAGCTGGCTCTACAAATATGCCATCATTCATTCAACAAGTCATTATTTTTATTGGGTGTTTAATATGTGCCAGGTACTGTGCTAGGCCCTGGGGTTATATTAATGACAAGCTACACAGACACAGCTCCTAAATCACGGAGCTCGCTTTAACAGAGCGTTTGAAACTCTTTCTGTAGTAGTAACGATAATCACAATGATAGTAATAACAATTAGTAGTAGTATAACAATATTATAACAAAAATAGTTATTATAACAATATAACAACAAAGTCTAGCATATGTTGTGTGTTTACTATATTCCTGATGCTGTTTAAGTATTTTAAATATATTAACTAATTGAACCCTGTAAAGTAAGAACAATTGTAATCTTCATTTTGTAGATGATGAGACTAAGACACAGAGAAATTAAGTAACTTGCACAAGATGACAAAGCTAATAAACGACAGAGCTGGGATAAAAGCCCAGGCAGCCTGGCGCCAGAGTTCACAGGCTACATCATTACATTACTACCTATACCGTATGCTCTCCATGTTAATAAGATATAATCTACCCTATTCTTTTTTACAGGTGCATAATAGTCCTCAGAATTTTTTAATGCAATATATTTAACGATTTCCTTACTTCTTAAATTATTGTTACTGTTATATTCAGTGATACAGTGAAGATCCTTGTTCTTAGATCTTTGTGCCTTTGTATAAATATTTTTCTTAAATAGGTTCTAGAAGTAAGACTTCTCGAGTCAAAAGATAGGCACATTTTAATTTCGATAGATATTGGCTAACTACCCTCAAAAAATGTTGTACCAATCAATATTTCTCTAATAGACTATAAGACGATCAAATTTCTTATATCTCTCACAACACTCTTTCTAAAATTTTGCCTATCTGGTGAAAGGAAAGTATATAAAATTGTTTCTCATTGGTTCATTTAATTATTTAATGAATATTCATTGAGTATCTATTATGTTCCCATCACTGTGCTAGGCCAAAGAAACAATTAATGAGCAATAAAGACAAAATTCTTTCCCTATGGGCATATAATCACTAAAGGTAGGCAGACAATAAAGAAATGGGTAGTTAATATACAATATAATGTTAGATGGTGATAAGTGTGATGTAGAAAAATAAAGCAGAATAAGGAACTGGAGCATGGTGGAATTAGGGGTTAGAGTCATCAGGAAGGGCCTCTGAGGAGGTGACTTTTAAGCACAGATGTGAATGAAGTGAGGGGGAGCCCTTTGAAAATCTGGGGAAAGACTATTTTAGGCAGCAGGAGTAAAGGCCCTGAGGTGGAAATTGGTGGTGAATCTGAGAAACCTCACTGATGTTTTCATTTGCGTGATTATTACTGAGATGGAGCAACATTTCTCCCCCTAGTCTATAAAATATATGAGTATAGCAGTTTCATAAACTTTGAAGCTCAACCTCAGTACTACTATTTGTCATGGATAATCCTTTGTTGTGTGTGAGGGATACCCTGTACCATTGTAGAATGGTCAGCAATATTTCTGACCTCTATTCATTAGATTCCAATTGCCACTCCCCACCCAAAATTGTAACTACAGAAAATGAGTCCAGACATTTCCAAGAGTCCTTTGGGGCCAAAATCACACCTGATTAAGAACTACTGGCCTAACTCAAGATCAGAAATATTTTTCTCCTATACTTTCTTCTATGATTTTTAAAAAAGTTTTAGTTGTTATATTTAAGTCTATGATCAATTCTGAGCTAATTTTTGTATATGGTGTGAAGCAGGATACTTTTGTTTTGCATATTAGTCCAACATGTTTTGCAGAAAAGACTTTCCTTTTCTCACTGAATTATTTGACCCCTTTTCAAAAATCAACTGACCTTATATCTGTGGGTCTATTTCTGTCCCATTGAACTATATGTCATTAATGACTTTTGTATCAACTGCCTCATTACTGCAGCTTTACAGAAAATGTTATTAGATAATGTGAGTCTTCCAACTTTACTTTCCCTTTAAAAATGTTTTGGCTATTTAAATCCTTTACTTTTCCATAATCTCTATGCATGGGTTTGTCGATGTCTATGACAAAGGCCACTGGAATTTTGGTTCAGATTACATTATATCCTTAGGTCAACTTGGAGAGAATCACATCCTGACATCAGTGAATCTTCCAATTCATTACCTGATCTATTTCTCCATTTATACAGACTTTTATTGTTTTGAATTCTATATATGTTTTATAATATCCATCCTTTCCTTTTTTTTTGGTGTGGGGTTGGGGAGGAATCTCAGATCTTCCCTTTTTTCTATAATAACTATTCTTCCTGAAGAAGACTGACACATTGTAAGCACTCAAAAAAATACATGTAAAAATGATGCTTGAGATTTCCTAGACATAAAGGTTTAGGGTGGTATACATAACCTCAATTAATCAATTAATTACTGAAATTTTTATTTTTCATTAAGTATTCTACTGGACCTACAGGGAGGACATAGAAAATAGTCTGTGCAATCAATCAGTGCAGATTTGGTATCTGGTTTCCTCTTACTATTCCCAAGCCTCAGTTTCCTCATCTGTCGAATGAACATAACAATAAGCTATCTGTCTTATAAGGCTGCTGTAAAGATTAAATGAGATAATTCACATAAATATCATAGCATTATGAGGTTAAAATTTTAAATGTCACAATCTACAAATCTATGTCCCTAGTGTTTATTTATTTATAATTGATCCAAACATTCTCACTAATCTCCACCACACTTTGTTAGAGAAGGGAAGCAGTAAGTGGGATACCACAGAGTTACACTTGCCGAGTGAAGGTATTTTAGTCTCTTCTGTTTAAAACTATCTCTTTACTGGGTTAAAATTCAATAATCTAATCTCTGACTCCACATCATAGCTGTTTCATCCTTCTTCCTCTTCTTACTTTTGTGGAAAAGAAAAAATAATTTTTCCTCCTACTCTTAAATTCTCCTGGCTAGACTAGTAATCAAATTAACATGAGATAGAGTAACAGGAGAAAATGATCAAATTTATTACATATGTACGTATGGGGGTTCCATAAGATTATGGAGGACAGATTGGGTAATTAAGGCTTGTATGTTATCTGGAGCTAAGGAATGGGTATTGTCATTTGGGACTTCAAAGAGCAAGAAGGCAATTCACATCGAGATAGAAAAGCCAATGGTTAGTAAATACATGTTTGCCGGGCCATCTTTAACAATGGGACACAGAGAGAACTGTCCTCTATCTAAATCCTTTTAGGTGGTTAGGGGTGGGAACAGAAGCCTCTAAAATGGAGTCACCAATGTCAAGGGGCCCTAAAATGGAGCTGGGAGGCCATTAGGGAAGAGTTACATGTGTCTAAATCCAGATAAGACTTGAATTTTTGAAATGTGTTTGTGCCCTGTTGCAAGGCCACACCTGGATCTTCCATGCACAGCTTTGCCACCTGGGCCTGACCAATCCTTGTCAGTCTAGTCAGAATGCCATGTTAGACAGCCACTAGGAACAGTTTCAAATTGACTTGTGTAATTTGCATCCTTTTCTTATAACCCCTGCCTTTCTTTTTCTTCTCTGGAGCACATCTCAAATTTCCTCCTGAGTCTATGAATCCTGGATTTGAGTCCATAAAGACCCCAAATAAATTTTTGTTTTATTTTGCAGCCTCAGTTCTTTCTTGGTCAGGGGGAAGGTGAAAGGTTCTTCCGGAGTCTTTTGTCTCTTAAAAATAACCAGCTTAAAGTAGTCAATATTCTAAAAGGCATATTTTAGGGTGGCAAACTCTGCTTTTCCTCACTTTTCAAGGTGGGAGAAGCCATGCACTTTGTTGTTAGAAAGAGAGAGCCCTTGTGTCCCTAAGTGGATCTATTTGTAGGCTTTGAAACACTCATGGACCACAGTGTCCCTGCTCAACTTAGTATTGATATCCCAGGTATGCCTGCCACGGGGGACACTGGGGACATTTTCTACCGAAACATGCAGTATTAAGAATACTGGCCTGTCCTCTTGGTGGGGCTGGGCCCCAGGGATCCACAAATGCTGACTTGGTCCCAAATTAGAGGCTCAGGCATTGTCTCCCAAAGACGTGTGGCAGGGGTGGCCAGGTCACCCCCACCCCACACCAACCTCATGGCAACTCCATGGCAGGTCCCACTCAATTATTTTTTTTTATTTAAATTTATTTATTGGGGTGACAATTGTTAATGAAATTACATAATTTCAGGTGTACAATTCTGTATTACATCAACTATAAATCCCATTGTGTGATCACCACCCAGAGTCAGTTCTCCGTCCATCACCATATATTTGATCCCCTTTACCCTCATCTCCCTCCCCCCACCCCCCTTACCCTCTGGTAACCACTAAACTATAATTATTTTTTACTTCCCCAAAAGGTATAAGAGGGAAGGGACTTGGCTCCTTTCCAGCCATCAAGGGAGGTTCACTCTGTCTCATTAAACTATTGTCACGTCACTGTACCCACCCTGATTAGGCCTAGGAATACTCTGTAGAGTGGTATTTCATCCATTTCAAAACAAGAAGCCAGTCCAAAGCCCCCTTTGTATTTGGTTTATTTCATCATTGCAATCTGTAGTTTTCCCCTTTTCAAATTCACCCCTTGAGTTTCAACAGGTAACAAGCTGTGTGCAAAGCAAGGGTCTTGGACTCTAATCTCTTTCCCCACATCTTCCATACCCTGTACCACTAGACCAGAGGAAGGCCTCCCAACGGGTAGATTTCCCTTTTAGAAAGTCTTTCTTCTTTTTGAAGGGTACCAGAATATGCTACCCTAAAATATGCCTTTTTGGCATCTGGATTGGTTTGAGCTAAAGGCCACTGAGAACCAGCAGAAGCAGGAAAAGCTTCAAAAATAGAGCAGGCACAAGTTTGCCTTTTGTAAAGGAAATTTACACTTACAAAGGAATTTTCCATTTGTAAAAGGTGACTCCCTCTCCCTAGCAGGAAGAGGCAGATTCTTAACAGCTTTTAACAACAAGAAAGATTTCACTTATATCTACATAACAAATCTTACTAAATAACCCTTATTTATCATACTTTTCCTAGTCACCCTCCCATAACTTGCCTCCTTCCTCCCCTCCCACAACCCAGAAGGTCAAAATCCTGTTTCCTTTGTTTAGCCTAAGACGGTATATAAACTCGAGTTCAAAGTACCACTTTGGGTTTCTCATCAGTGAGTGCTCCGTGTGTGCGTGTGTGTATGATGCACATGTTAATAAACTTGTTTGTTTTTCTCTTGTTCATCTGTCTTTTGCCAGTCTAATTTACAAGGTCCTAAAGTGGGTAGAGGAAAAAGTGGTTTTTTTCCTCCCCTACATTTCTTAATCTAAAGCTAGTTCTTCTCCTTCCTGTCTCTGAGGCAATAAACTTCTCCCAGCCTTAAAGTTAAGAATGTTTGTAAGAGAAGGAAACAGATTACAGAGAAAAAAAAAAAAACATTTGGAGGTGGTATTTCTACAATATTATACCAGTTACATCATCCCTTAACTAGATATTGGGAGTGTTTTCCCACCTCATCCTTGCCCACCTTTTATAGAAAATCAAGAGGCTATATACATTTTTATATAGTTGAGATATAATGTTTAAAATTTTGACCATAAAACATTAAAGCCCAATATTAGTGAGGATTAGGATGAGGATGATGGTGATGGAGGACATGGAGATTCTGCTACCACAGTCATGTGAATTTGAATACGTTACCTGTCTGGTTTTACAGTTTCCTCTTGTACGAATCCAAATGATGACACCAGATGATCTTTAAGGAACTTCTCTATAGATCTATGATTTTACCTGTAATACTCAGTTCATTATCTGGAAATGTGGCATTGAGATATCATTCATGGGTCACATGTTCACTCCTTACTGGAAATGAAATATCTTACACTGCAATTATGCAACCCTCTAGCCCTTTAAGGGTTGGGTTATTATAGTTAGCCAGAACAGTAGGCCCAATTTAAACACGGGTACATGACTGAGACTGGTAAACTTGAAAAACTGCTGCAAAGCAACAATTTTTCCTTCTATCTATTTCCTCCTCCCCTTTCTCCATGACCTTATTTCATCACTTACTTCCTCTGCTAGTGCATTTTCAAATTCTCCCTTAGATAAGATTCTTTCCTAATGACACCAGAGGGCAACTGAGTCCAGGGCTTATGCTGCCTGCGCCGGCTCAGCCAATAGACGGACACAGGAGTTGGGCCAGAGGATAAACATTTAGTGTCAGAGAGCTGGTGGTCTGAGAAGGCAGCAGGTTCACACCTTCAAAATCTACCTTAACATTCTCAGACTGGCTTAGGGTATTTAAGGGAAAATCTGGGCATTTCTCCAGAGGCTACATGATGGTTCTGGGGATAACCCAGGAACCATGATGGGAGTAAACTGGAAAGAATGCTAGACTATGGAGATTGTGATCAATAAGCCTAAGGATATTAATCATAAGTCTCAGGGTAATTTTCTAAAACAGAGAACTGGGACAGGGGGCATTCTGAGCTCAAGCCACAGGGGGATGATCTATGGTAAGCTACAGGTAGGTCAAGGAACGGTGAGGCCACGGATGTTGCGAGGCCTCTACTATGGGGGTCCCAACAAGGCCCTGCTTCACTAATACATACATGTGAGCATCTCCTCCTTTTGTAGTATTTCTCTATCATCTTGGACTATAAGCCTGAACCTACTGCCTTCACTCCTCAGTCCAATGAAACTTTTATTTGTACCACTCTACTGAAATGTGTCTTATAAAGATTGTCAATGACAACCAGATAAACTGGTTTCTTTTTCTGCATGATTTCACTGCAGCATTTACCCCCTTGGCGATCTCAACCTACTTTAATGTTGGACCATCCCCATCCACTGATACCTCCCAAGTCAATTTCCAACTACCTAGCAGTTGTCTTCACCTAGCTATCCTACGAGCTCTTACATGATCCATTAAACTGCTATATATCTAAAACCAAACTCATAATCCTCCACACTTCTTCTGGTTCCCTGGCTCAATTGATGATTAACATACACTGAACCTCTCAAGCAGGAAACCAACTCCATCTCATCAATTCTTCTCTCTTATTGTACTCATCTCATTGGCCACCAAATTCCTTTTCTCCATTCACAATCTGCTATCTTCGGCTAGTTTGTTAGCATTTCTTAAAAGGGCCCACCCATCATTAATCCTCATTGCTATCTCGAGTCCCTGCACTCAAGGCCTGCTGGAGTTTTCACCACAGAGAATAAATCTGATAATGATACCACCCTACTCATGAACTTTCACCTCCTGGAAGGCTGCTTCCAGGTTATAGCCAATCTCCTCAGCATAGTGAAGCAAGGCCCTTCACGATGTCACACCGCCATCTCCCCAGACTTCCCGTCACATGTTCCAGTCACACTGGAGCACTTTTGCTCTCCTAAGCAAACCAAGTTCATTTGAACACCGTGACCTTAATTTCAGGCACTGAGTGTTCTCTTCATATGTGCTTAATCACAAAGCACAACGTCTGACAAATTGTACAGCCTCAACCAATGTTTGTTGAATGAATTAACCATGAATCCTGGGGCAGCTCTTTAATAAGACATGATTAAGTAATTAAATAAAAGAATTACGAAAGAAATGTCTCCTTCAAAATATTACTTCTTTTCTAGTTGAGAGGAGGCAAATAATTGCCTGCTGATCTGAATTTTCTGTCATTATCCTAGCCATTTTCAAATCTTACCCCATTCATGTCAGACTATAAAGAGAACAGCTGACAAAACCTTTCCCCACTTTGTGTAATATCTTTACTATGCAAGGAAATAAATTCATGAGATTATTGTAAACTTCAGCATCATACCTCAGTTTTTTCCATAGATAATGACAACTAAAGCACCTTATGAGTTGCACCTCATAAGAAAACCCTATGTGGGACTGTGGAATTACATAGAGATTTAAGGTTAGCTAAACTGAAAAAGTCAGATCATATGAGTTCCCATATTTGCAAGTTGATTTAGAAACTATTCATAAGGGGAAGGGAGAAAAAAACTGACCTCTTAAAATTTACAAGAAATTCTCACTCTCATTGTCATAATGGAAATTCCCAAATTTCTCACACATGTTCTTCTTCATCTCTGGTAGCATACAAACATCTGCAGAAAATACTGTGAAACTGAAAGTAACCAGTGCCACTGCCCAAACCTATAATAACTTGTAATGACCAGGTTATCCTCATGAACAGGTATCACTCTCACGAAGGGCTCTGGTTTCTCTTTCTTTAAGTCATGGAAATGACTAAGCCTTGTTGTATCTTTCTGATTTCTGTACTCCGTGATATGGGGTTAAAGAGTGCCTCTTATGAGATGGTAATATGCTGACGGTACATACGATTGTATACAGACCAGATTCTCATGGTAATAGTACTAAGCTAGTATCAAGCATTCACCTTTATATATTTTTCAATAAACATTTATTAACCATTTATTTTGTGCTAGTGGTGGGCACTAGAGAAACAAATATAGGAGATTCAATTTCAGCTCACAAAGCGTTTCTAGTCCAGTGGGTAGGCTGACAAGTTAATATAACAGAAGTCACCCAGGATGTTTCAGGATGCACAAGAGTGGTACAGAGGTCAGACCTTGGGGGTACTACGGGAAGACTTCATGAAGAAGGTCATTGCTGAGGTGAATACATTCAGCAACTATTAAGCACCTTTGTCAAGCTCTGCTCCAAGGCTGCGGATATAGCAGTAACAAAGCAGAAAGTCCTGCTCTTGTGGAGCTTGCGTTCTGGAATACTCTGAAGACAGTTTGCCAGGTGAACAATCTAAAACAGAAATGAACATTATATCTTTAAAGTTTAATTATGTACAAATGAGTATAGCTTAGGCGCTACGAAAATGTAACCTCTCCTATTCAAAACCTGTTGAAAGTATGTTGAAATTTCCTGCCTTTGTAAATAGAGGGGCAACTTCTCTCCATACCTGGGAACAGGGCCCAGAATCCATTCACAGCTCAGGGGTGACTGCCATAATAAAGACACACACACACACACACACACACACACACACACACATGCGTGCATGCGCACAATACTCACACGCACACACACATGCACGCATGGTTGGGCCCTTCACATGGTGACCAACACACCAGATAGTGACATCCCCTTATGACAATGTCCTCTTGCCAGAAGCAGGAATATACAGGGAAAAGATTCTACCTAACCCTATTCCCAATAGTATATTTTTACTTTACTCCTGATCGTGAAAGGGAGAGTAGAACTTATACACACAGCTTTTTAAAGAGATGGCAATGTTATTATTTTTTTCCAGACCAATGGTTATACACATTCACTCAGATAAGTTTATCTGTTGCAAAACACTCTTGGAAGGGTGGTGACATGCCACTGGGGTGGAATGTTCCCTATAATCCTGTCATTCATTAAAAAATACACAATTTTGATTTTAATTCTAAATGTATTGAGTTGCAATCATCTTTTGTTCACTTTAGTTCTGTATTTATTTGTTATTCATAGCAATGTTTGTTAACATCTGCCTGACCCTCTCTGTGAATCTAGAAATACCGTCAACCCAATTCAATGAGTTAGACAAGATGGGAGAGTTAAGTTAAGTAGACCTAGGCTGCAAGTCTCTGTCCATAACATTGGGCTTTGAAGGTCATTGTGGGCACTGGCTTTCCGCTAGCTGATGAGAGAAGAAAGTCAAGAAGGGATACCCATTTTTCACCACTCATACTGGGAAGTGACTCACATCTCCCATTGGTAAGAACTCGTTCTATGATCCCACCAGGAGGAAATGAAGCCTTTGGAGGACAAGTGAAGTTCCTGTCTGAGAAATCCCTTCCCAGCAAGAACTACACAATGGAAAAGGAGCAGGGATCTTTCATTCTAGGTGAACATCTAATTATTTCTGCCACAATATATGTTTTCTGCTTCTACAATGTAATTTAGAAAAGTACGAGAACTCTGCATGGTGACAGATGGCTACTAGATGAGTGTGGTGATCACATCGTAAGATATGTGTCAAATCAGCATGTTGTATACCTGAAATTAATATGTAATATTGCATGCCAACTATACTTTAATAAAAATCAAAGAAAATTGGGAGAAACTGAAAGGCAATATGGTTGCCATAGGTGACTAATTGTGAGATTTTAAATACAAGATCTTAGCAGTGAGTGTGTGGTGAATAAATTAGTGCAAATTTTTTCTTTTTTTTACTTAAAACATAAGACATTTTTTTTTTTAAAGAATGTCTATAAAAATACAATGTTTAAGGCAGTTTGGAAATGCACCTATACATTTCTACAATGTCCATAAATTCTCTTGAAAATAAGACTGTTAACTTCAGATCTATAAAATACACTGTACATTTTAGATAGAGCACACTTCCCAATGGACTGTGGGTTTGCATTCCTGGTGACAAACTGATTCCGTAGATTTCAAGGAGGAAAGGTGTAACATGGATGCAGATTTAAAAATGTTAATTTCTTTTTAAAAATAAATTATTTCTGAAGCATACGATTTATAAAAATTCTATACACAAAGTACAGCAACTGGTAACAAACCCCAGTTTTAATACACTGTATATGAGAAATCCCAGGGTTTCGCACCCTGATAAAAGCAGAAGCAATATACGTTCTCTGCATATTTGTACATATAGTTTCTTGATGTAAAGAACAAAAATGACAAGAAAACCAACATCATGAAGAAGCTTTCATAGATGGCAGTGCAGAGCTCATTTAATACAAACTTGTATTGTTCAATGCCACTTAGCAACTCTTTAGATCAGCATTTTTTGACCCTTAATCTTAAGAAATGTGCTAAGAGATCAGAGCGGTGGAAATGAAATCAAGGTCAAGGGCTCAAAGTTATCCAAAACTAATTCAGGAATATTAACCTCTTCCCACCCACACCTCTCCCCCCCAAAAAAAAACAGAATTCAGGGCGCTGGTACCAAGAGTAAATGAATGCACAAGTAAGTGGGACTTCTCTGATTACTTACGATTGCAGTGTCCTCACTGGCCACAATAAAAGTCGATACTGGCCCTTCCCCCCTGTGCAACTTTTAAACGTAAGCTTTTTCTTTTGGAATAATTTTAGGTTTACAGAAAAGTTGCAAATATGGCACAGAAATGGAGGATAGGTGTCTCCTAAGTCTTATATAAACACGGTATGTTTGTCAAAACTAAGAAATCAAAGTTGGCACATAACCATTCACTAAGCTATAGGCTTTATTCAAATTTCACTAATTTTCCCACTAAGGTCCTTTTTCTCTTCTAGGATCCAATTAGATGTACCATATTGCATTTAGGCATCATGTCTCCTTTGTCCCCTCTAGCATGTGACAGTTACTCAGTCTTTCCTTGTTTTTCATGTTGACACTTTTGAAGGGCTAATCGGTTAATTTATAGAATGCCCTTCAATTTGGGTTTATCTTGTTTTCTTATGATTAAACTGCTAGCAAGGGTTTTGGGAAAAGTACCACAGAGGGTACGGTACGTACCTTCTCATTGCATTATTTAATGATATTATATCAATGTATAGAGCATCAGTTTATTACCTCTGACATTAACTTTGATCATCTGGTGTTGTCTGGCAGATTTCTCCTCTGTAAAGATATTTTATTTCCCTTTCCGTACTCTAGTCCTCCAAAGCAAGTCACTAAATTCAGTCCACATTCAAGGAGAGAGGCTATGGCAACTTTTAGAATGGAGAAGTCACTGAGTTTTTTGCTGCTTGGTATTAAAAATATATAGAATAAGTAAAGACATGGTGAGGGGAATGGAATGTACCAGTGCTAATTTTTATACTCCCTTCTCTGGTATTAATGACAAGGGACAGAGCTGCTGAACTTAATTTTTAAAAGTTGCTTTTGCAATAAATGATTTATTCTTGATAAAAGAAGTGGATCTAATGTAGAATCCAGCTTCTCCTTCTAATTATGTTAGACTAGGAAAGTCAGAAAACTGAAAAAAACTGGCGGAAATACAGGCATACCTTGAATATATTGTAGGTTCGGTTCCAGACTACACAATAAAGTGAATGTCACAATAAAGAGAATTACACAAAATTTTTGGTCTCCTACTACATATATAATCTATTTGCTATACTATAGTCTGTTAAGTGTGCAATACCATTATGTCTAAAAAAACCAATGTACATATCACAATTAAAAATACTTTATTGCTAAAAAAAATGCTAACCATCATCTGAACCTTCAGCAATTCATAATCTTTTTGCTGTTGGAGTTGGATCTGGACAAAGTAAATTGAAAACCTTCTGGAAAGGATTCACCATTCTAGATGCCATTGAGAACATTTGTGATTAATGGAAAGAGGTCAAAATATCAACATTAAAGGGAGTTTGGAAGAATTTGAACCCAACCCTCCTGGATGACTCTGAAGAGTTCAAGACTGGTGGAAGAAGGAACTACAGGTGGGGTAGAAATAGCAAAAGAACTAGATCTAGAAGTGGAGAGTGAACATGAGGCTGAATTGCTGCAATCTCATGGTAAAACTTCAACAGATGAGGAGTTGCTTCTTAAGGATGAGCAAAGAAAGTGGTTTCTTGAGATGGAATCTACTCCTGGAGAAGATGCTGTGAAGATTGTTGAAAGGAAAACAAAGGATTTAGAATACTACACAAACTTAGTTGAGAAAGCAGTGGCAGGTTTTGAGAGTCTAATTTTGAAAGAAGCTCTACTGTGGGTAAAATGCTATCAAACAGCATCACATGCTACAGAGAAATCATTAGTGAAAGGAAGAGTCAATCGATGCAGCAGACTTCATTTTTGTCTTATTTTAAGAAATCGCCACAGCCACCCCAACCTTCAGCAACCACCACCCTGATCAGTCAGCAGCCATCAACAATAAGTCATTATTTATGTGGGGACAGAGTCCCAGAGAGCAGTTTCCGGGCTCTCGACCTCACGTGGAAACGTGCTGGCTCGGTTATTAGACGGCCATCAGCTGTAATCAGATGGCCATCCGCTGTGGCTAGGTGGCCACCAGCTGTTACCGGTTAGCCATTAGCCACTAATATAACTACTGTGGTTATGCTGGCAAGGGGGTTGGTTGGTTGGCAGAGAAGCGGATGGCAGATTGTGTCTCCTGCTTCCTGTGTTTCCAACCCAGCCACCAGCGAGAGTACAGTGATATGACTCCCCTATCTATGGCTCCGTGGGTGTTCCTTTTTGGCCTCACCATGTCCTGCATTCTTATGTGGGGAGCGGGAGCTGAGTCCCTGCATGACAATTTATGTTGTTATGTAATATTGTATAAGTCTTCAAATTGCATATTTCCATTGCATAAATACATACACATGTACAAAAATAAAATATAACTACATATATTAAGGCATTTCCTTCTGTAATTCTGGAGTTTGAGGAATTAGGAGAGTGAGACAGTTCCTCACAATTGTTAGGATTATAGGCTCATGAGTCACATAGACCTGGATTCAAATTCTGCATCTCGAGATATCACCTCACCCCAGTCAGAATGGCTATCATCAACAAGACAAACAGTAACAAGTGTTGGAGAGGCTGTGGAGAAAAAGGAACCCTCATCCACTGTTGGTGGGAATGCAGACTGGTGCAGCTGTTATGGAAGGCAGTGTGGAGGTTCCTCAAAAAATTACGAATAGAATTACCGTATGACCCAGCAATCCCTCTCCTGGGTATCTACCCAAAAAATCTGAAAACATTTATCCATAAAGACACGTGTGCTCCAATGTTCATTGCAGCTTTGTTTACGGTGGTCAAGACATGGAAACAACCAAAATGTCCTTCGATAGATGAATGGATAAAGAAGTTGTGGTATATATACACAATGGAATACTATTCGGCGTTAAGAAAAGATGATATAGGAACATTTGTGACAACATGGATAGATCTTGAGAGTATAATGCTAAGCGAAATAAGTCAGACAGAAAAAGCGGAGCACCATATGATTTCACTGATATGTGGTATATAAACCAAAAACAACAAAAGAACAAGACAAACAAATGAGAAACAAGAACTCATAGACACAGACAATAGTTTAGTGGTTACCAGAGGGTAAGGGGGTGGGGGGTGGGTGATGAGGGTAAGGGGGATCAAATATATGGTGATGGAAGGAGAACTGACTCTGGGAGGTGAACACACAATGGGATTTATAGATGATGTAATACAGAATTGTACACCTGAAATCTATGTAATTTCACTAACAATTGTCACCCCACTAAATTAAAAAAAAAATCTGCATCTCCATTCATTAGCTGCCTCTCCATTCATTAGCTGCTTGATCTAAGCTCAGTTTCCTCATCCATAAAAAGGGGATTACACCTGAACTTTGGGATTCTTTAGATAAGGAAGGACACTGCCTTTCAATAAATGGTGGCTACCAAGGAAGAATAACTTCATCCTCAAAAGGACAGTCCTTTGAAACCCTTACTGAGTCAGTATGACTTCCTTTGACAGCGAATCAATTCAAGGGGAGAATCGCACTTTCATTATATATCCTAAAGGTACCTGGTGTAGGGGAAGAAAAATATTTAGGTTCTCAGCGGGTTCTCTGTTAACATGACAAAGGAAAATGGTTTTAGGCTGGGGGGGGCAGTAAACTGGGAAGGTAAACATATGGGGGGGAAGGTAAACATATGGGGGGAAGCTAACTCAGTAAGGTTTGTTTGCAAATTCCTCTGGTGCAGTCTCTGGGCTAAGAGTCTAGACCAGTATAAAGGAAATGTATACCCTGCCTTTAGACAGAAAAGGAGGAGGAGGGTAAAGAGAGCTCTTCCTGCTTTTGCTGCTTCTTACTTGCCTTCAATTCAAAGTAATTATGTCAAAGAGGCATATTTTGGGGTGACATATTTTGGTTTCCTTCACCAGTAAGGTTGTTTTCTAGGACTTCAGCATTTTGTACCTGTTGACGTAAGAAATGTCCACACCTGCAGAGAATTTTCACAAGAGTTTTTGTGAACCAAACTGATGATGTATGCCGGGGAGTAAGATCTTAAATGCTCCAGAGAATAACAGTTTTGCACTCTCTTTTATGCATTTGAAATTAAGGAATGTAAAAAAGATTACATGGAGGTGGGGGAAAGCAAAGTGGGGATTGGATTACAGGATAGTTAACAAGACTATGTGCTCTCTTTGAGGGCGGTTAAGGCTTATTTCAAAGGACTATTAACTTAGATGCTCAGAAACAGTGGACAAGGCTTACTTAAGGCAAAGATAAACCTTTTACTAAAGAAGTTATATGCCTGAGGCATGACCTGCCCAGTTAGGAATTTATGATCAGATCACCCTGTGACGTTACTTTCCATAGAACTCCTTTTCTCATCCACACACCACATAAACTTTACTATTCCAAGGAGAAGGTGTTATAAGGTCTATGGGACCGAAAGCTTTTAGAAGAGGAAGCAGCGCAGTGCTTCTCAGGGCTGCTTGACATCATACGTACATATATAAGTAGTTAGTTACATACCTATTTTAAGTGTAGACACATGTACATACTTATTTTAAACAAGAAAACACCTATTGCTGCTATAGTCAGACAACGCTTGTAACTGCTTGTGTTAAAGGTGATTAGCCAGTTGGATTACTTAAGGGAATTAATTGCATAAGCAAGAGAAAGTCAAGATGATCAGGTGAATTCCATTTGATGTCATAATTCCTCTGCCTTAGGGAGGGCTTTTTACATCAGATGAATCAGTAGTAGAGTAGGAAAGGAGAAAAGGAAGGGGACGGAAAGAGAGTGATTTTCCCAACTTAGAAACCTAGGTAGAGATGTGCAATGGATCACCATGGATGGCAGCTTTTGTGATTTCTAAAAAGCCTTAATTTAAAGCATTTGTTTTATTCAATATGGTGCTCACTCACCCCAAAGCCACAATGATCTGAAATACGAGTCTATCCATATTCCTACACTCTCCTCACTACCAAAAAACAAACCAAAACACACAAAAACAAAGATTCTTAGCAGGACTCTGGTGACATGGCCTGTTCGCCTACGTCTCCATTCCCTGTCTTACACTTATCGGAGTGCTGTTTTAGTTCCAGAAAAACAAGCAATTTCACACTCTATGCATTTTCTCCTGTTTCCTTGGCCTGGAATGCTAGTTTCACCTTTCTTTGCCTGATGAACAATCATTTACTTTGGAAAACTCTTATCGTCATCTGTCAGGAACCCTTTCCTGGCTCTTTGTCCCAGCACTGGCCCCTGCCTCTCAGCTCTGTGCATATCTCTATTTTATTTTTTAATCTCCTCTTATCTACTAATGTTCCATACAATATTGTTTTATTTTGAATGTCAGTTTTCTAGATCCCATAGAACGATTTAATCTTTGTATCCTGTCCCCAAGCAGGGTGTGACAACCAAAAACTTTATGCAGCTGAAATGAACCCACGTTTGGTCACCAATGACCCAATCACCCCCACCACATACCTTCAGCTCAGAATCCCTAAATTATATCTCAAAATCACCATGCTTGCAAGTGCCTCCAGGACATACGTCCCTTTTTACAGAGTTTGAAATGTATTAAGTCACCTGTACTTCTCTTAGGTCGTGTTTCCCACTCCTGGGCTAAGCTTGCTCAGTGAGAGGAGAAAGGGAAATCTAATTCCTAAGAAACAAACACTCCAAGCCCGCTTTGGTGTGAAGCAGAGCTGTGGGCGGCACAAAGGGCCACCCAGCCTGTCTAGAGCTCGGTCCCACCCAGACTCCCACCAGCCCCCACACTCTCTTCGTTTTCAGGTGTACACAATCCAGGTGCGTGTCACATCCGTGCCGCGTGGCCTGGTGAACGTCACCGAACACTGCTCCCGGACCCCTGCAGCAGTAATAGCAGTGCGACGGGATGGGGTGGATGTCACCACGCGGAGGTCACCGTCTCCCCCGAGACGTGCAGGCGTTGGGACCTCGAAGGGGAAGCCCTGGGTGTTCGTGGTCCCGTACCCCGGAAACCCCGAGGGAAGGAGGGGCTGGGAGGAGTTGATCAGTTTCTCCGGAGTTGCGCAACCGGCAGCTCCCAGAGGCGGGCGTTCATTCCCGCCCGCGTCCCCGGAGCAGCCGGCCCGCGCTGACCCCTGCAGAGCCCGAACCAAAAGCGAAAGGAGCCGCGTCCCCGCTCACCTGGCGTCGCGTCCACTGGGTGGTCGCCGCGCCCCTCCAAGTCGGCGGGGCAGCGCTTTGTGACTTCACTCATTTCGCAACAAGCCGGGGCCGCCCGGGCCCCACCCACCCCGGCCCGCCGCCTGGCCTTCCGCAGCCTCCCCGGGTCCCCGCGCTTCCTCTCGCTCCGGGGCTGCGCCTGCCCCCGCCGTCGCGGAGCCTCCCGTCCCGCAGCTCGTGGCTGTCCGTGCGGTGGACGCCGCCTGGCGGGCCGGCACGTGGCGGCCCCCGCCCCCCCGGAGCAGCCAGGAACAGCCCGGCGGCGCGATGCTGTGCTTCCTGAAGGGAATGGCTTTCGTCCCCTTCCTCCTGGTGACCTGGTCGTCCGCCGCCTTCATCATCTCCTACGTGGTGGCCGTGCTCTCCGGGCACGTCAACCCCTTCCTCCCCTACATCAGGTGAGGGGCAGGGTGAGCGGAGGACTGGGGACCAGGCAGAGGTACCACAGGGAAGCGCTGCTGATGGGGAGGACGGGGGACCAGACCCAGCTGGGGTGTCTTGCGGAAAGACCGAGGTCTGAACACGAGGAGAGGACAGTATGCACCCTGGCAGAAGTGTAGGGACGCAGGGGGTACGGAGCTAAGCAGTTCTGACTTGACCCTGAACACAGTGGCATCACGAGGAGTTCGGGACAGACGGGAGAACTTTCAGACTGGGTGCGGGACAGAATCTCTAGAAGACGCTTCTTGGGCGATATTGAAACAGGATCGTCCTGATGGATGCTGTTTCTTGAGAGTGCAAGTTGCAGATCCAGGTGTGCGCTAAAACAGCTCACATGTTTCACTTCTGCTTCCCAACATCCTCTCGAAGTGGATGTCTGGCTCATTTTTTCATGAAAGGAAACTAAGTTTAAGCAGATGTTGAAATACCATCAGTGTGACACTGATGTCACAGCTAGGAAATGGTGAAAGCAGAATCCACACCCAGATCCATTTCATGCCAAAAGCAACACTGTGGTACCTTCAGGCCATTGGGGGTCAGGTTGTCGCTCTCCTGGATGGAGCTGCCCAAGATCCCTCTAGGTTCTGTGCCCCCAAAGTCAGAGCCCTCAAATTGTCAGCTTGTGACATCCCTTGTGTTGTCATTATGCCCTTTCGTTTCTCATGAGTTTTGGCCTCCACCTTTTTTAGGGTCACTTCATCAGCGCCCAGGACACATGTCCTGGTCCTCTTCATGTGCCCCCCAACTCGGTGCCTTGCCCATGGCAGTGTTTATTAGAACAGTTCATCTTTATCCAAGACATGTGATTTCTCTGGATCTGTATTGGCTGGTGAGGGGGTAATAAAGTTGGTGACACCCAGTGTTTGTAGAGATTATAGATTGTAGGGCTTCTCCTTTCTGCAGCCGTTCTGCCTTGTGCACAATATTCTGTAATATGGGTGAGGAAGGGAGTGAAGATGAAGCAAGAAGAGACTCGAATTTAAGGATGCAAGAGAACATTCTGGAGAAGGGGGAAATATACGGTATTGATGCAGAAAGAGGGGATCCTTGCATCAAGCAGGCTTTCCCACTAGGCCTTGTGCCCCTGCGGAAACCTGGGCTTAGTTTCTCATGGCTCATCTCAGTCCCGAGTGCCACTGTGTCACTCCTCTGGATTCTGAAGCAGCATAGGTCTTCTTAGACTTGTGTAAAAAGCTTCTCTCCCTGCAATGCTTTTTATTGAGAAAAGAGTAGCTCTATTTGTCCCAGATCTGAAGGTCAGGGACAGATAATATTTGATACGCATTGGCCAGGCAGTCAGAGGCAGGGTTTGAGTCTTTGTAGAGGTGTCTGATACAGTCGTGATTAATATTACCCCAAGGTGAACCTGAAATGGAAGACATTCAGAAATGGGGAAATGAGCTGACAAGACGAACCACTTATGAGATGCTCAAATCACAGACATTCTAAGGGAGAGGGTTTAAATTTAACAAGGAAAGAAAGCCTTTAGAAAAAGAATTACAGGAAGAAAAGGCATGAGATTGTCCCCTTGTTCCCAGGAGCCATCCGTCTACAAACAACAAACATGTATATTGCTTGCTCACATGTGTCTGAGGCTTTGAAGTTGTCTGCTTCCCTGCAGACAAGAGCAGCTGGAGCATTGAATTGCTCCTGCCCCTCCTAGAAAACCAAGTCATTGAGGCAAGGACAAGATGTAGGTAGATAAGAGCTAGACAACAGGACCTGGTGGAAGTAGCGCCAAATTTATCAGTTTTGCCCAGAAGTGTTCGCCCTTATCTCCTATAAGTCCTCTCTGCTCTCACTACCTCCTATTCTTCTTTACCCTCACTCCCTCCATTTCCTCCAACCCCACTGGCTTCCTTTCTGTGTCTCACACATGTCAGGCACACCCCCTTCTCAGGGCCTTGGCACTGATTATTCTTCTGCCGGAGTGTCCTACCTCCTGATGTTGCCCTTACCTCCTTTGTTCAAGTATTATTTCAGTGAGGCCTGCTCTGATAGGCCTATGTAAAATTGCACCCTAGTACACTTGATCTCCCATACCCAGTCTTACTAGTCACCAAAGCTCTGTCACCTTCTAACAAACGATATGATTTACTTATTATGTTGATTACTTGTCTTCCTTCTCTGGAGTGTAAGATCTATGAAGGTTCTCAACATTATCTGTTGAATTAGTATTTCTCAGGCACTCACTGTGGTTATTGTATTCTTCCCCCTCGAGCAGGCCAGTTCCCTTCAGGGAAGGCCTGAGTCAGTCACCGGTGGTGGGTCAGTGATTTGGATGTACACATGCTCCTCGACTTGGGGATAAATCTTAAGCCGAAAATGCGTTTAGTAATCTAACTTAACTCTTTCACTGCATTAATTGGTTTCAAGTTTTTTCTCCAAAATGTATCAAAAATTGACAAAAGTTGAACGTTGCAGCTTAAGTATTTAACAATAGCTTAGCCTAGCCTACCTTAAACGTGCTCAGAACATGTATATTAGTCTAGTGTTGAGCAAGATCATCTAACACAAAAACTATTTTATGATAAAGTGTTGAATATCTCATGTAATGTGTTGAAGACTGTAGTGAAAGTGAAAACAGTGGTTGAATAGGTTCTCACCATTAACCACTAACCATTAGCACACAGAACCTAAAGAATGCTTGAAGCATTGAACTAAAACAAAGAATACTGGCAATATAGTATTCTGTAGAGTATCAGTTTAAAAAAAGAAACTTTTTTATTAAAATATAGTTGGCATACACTATTAGTTTCAGGTGTACAACATAGTGATTGGACATTTCTAGAGTATGAGTTGTTGACCCTCGTGATCTTGTGGCTGACTGGGAGCTGGGGCTCACTGCTGCTGCCCAGCATCGGGAGAGTATCATACCGCATATCGCTAGCCCGGGAAAAGATCAAAATTCAAAATTTAAAGTATGGTTTCTGTTGACTGTAGGGCTTCCACACCATCATAAGGTAAAAAAAAAAAAAATCACAAGTAGAACTATCATAAGTCAGGACATCTGTGTTTAGAATGAACCTCCTTTTAGGTGATAACGTTGTTAACATTGTTCAAACAATCTGATGTTCTGATGTTTTGTTTTGTTTTGTATTTAACAATGTTGAACACTGAATAAAAACCATTGCATGTTAATTAAGAGCCAGAACCCTGGGAGCACCTCTCTCTAGTATGGCAATCAAACTCAGCTTCTTTACCAGGTATTTCCCCATGACACTGTTATTCTTCAGTACATTGGCTAAATGGGCAAATATTAATAGCTCTTATATATATATGGAAAGATGCTCAACCTCATGAATTGAATAAAAATTCAAATCAAAACTCATTGATGCAATTTTTCATCTACTGAATTGGCAGAAGAAACCTAAATGTTTGGCACACTATTTGTGAGACTTTGTGGAAACAGGCTCCCATATGTTGCTAGTGGGAATGTAAATTGATTCAATCTCTGTGGAGGAACTTAGCTTTATCTATCAAAATGACAAAAGTATATTTCTACAAGGTTGCTACTATTAGCATTGTTTTCAATAACAAAGTTTGGAAACCATACAAATATCCATCAGAAGAATACTAGCTAAATAAATATGGTTTATTCAAAGAAGACTTCAAACAAAGCTCTCTATACATAGAACAATCTCTTTGAATTAATACATTGATGTGAAAATTTTCCAGTACATTGTTACATGGAAAAAGCAAGAAGCAGAACAAAATATGTTACCAGTTTGTGGAAGAGGTTGGGGGGTGGAGGGGGAAATAGTATACATTTTGTATTTGCTTGCATTAAGAAACTAATAAAAGTGATTTATCTGAAAAAAAAAAGAAACTAAAAAAAGTGATTTATCTGTATGATGGAAGGAGTAAGCCATAGTCAGGGAGACATTAGCAGATGGGTAAAACGACAGAAATACTTTTAAAAAATTAATCTTTTTACTTCTGAGATAATTGTAGATTTACATGCAGTTACAAAAAACAATGCAGAAAGATCCCATGTGTCTTTTACCCAGTTTCTCTCAAAAGTAACATCTTGAAAACTTGGCATACCTTTATGTATGTATTTATTTTTCAAACAAATGAATGGGTTTTTCTCTCAGAAAATTAAATTAGAAACATGGGATTCAAACAGCCACTAAATTTAACAAGTTGGAGTAGAACAGTGCAATATTTCTGTATTATGAAACCATTAATGCAAGGATGTCAAAACCAAGGAAACATAAAAGTCAACCTGAAAGGATTAGTTACACCCATATCTATTGTTGAGCACCATCATGGTTAATTTATTATAGTTTCTTTTTTTTTCTCAATAAACTTTATTGAGGTATAATGTCCATGCAAGAAAATGCATCTATTTTAAATATACAGTTTTGTGAGTTTTTTTTTTTAAAGTATATGCCTATATAGCCAAAATATAGAACATTTTCATCACTGCAGAAGACGTCCTCGTACCCCTTCCTGCTCCATCCTGGCCCTACGCCACTGCTGATCTGCTTTTCCTTACTTTGCTAGCGATTCATCTTAATATAATCCTACAGCACTTACTCTTTTAATTTTATTAGTTTCAGTTGTGCAAAATGATGGAATAGTTAGACATTTATCATTTATACTCCTCACAAAGTGATAATGTGAGGAGTATAAAATTTCTTATATTTCCTCTGTGACCAAATCCTCAGGCTATCTTGGATCAACATTACTTACCAACTCCTCCAACTGGTAAGCCATTATCTTTTACACGTTCTTTGGCTTATGTTTTATGCTTCCAGAATATTTGGTGGCCTTTTACTTTAAAGTTTGCTAATTCTGCATCCTGGTTGCATCCTTTATTAGCTTAGTCTTTTTCTTTTTTTTTTTTTTTTTGCAAGTCCTGTTTGCTGGATGAATTGTGGTCTTTGATCACTTCCATGGCTCCTCCTCAGGACCACAAATCGTGATCAGTGATTGGTGGCAGAAAACCTAGAATGAAGCCACCTTAAAAGGGAGACCAAAATGGCATAGTAAATAAGTAAAAGAAGTTAGGTTTTTAACTCCAAAAATGAATCTGAAAATTACAGAAATTATTTGGTCTTTATTTCGCTAACAGTCACAAAATTTAGGTTATAATCACAATGTGCTAATTCTCATAATGAACAAAATTACAACGAACGCTTCTCATAATGAACAAAACAAAATGAAAATACAAAGGTCTTTTAAGGAACCAAAAACTTAAAATGATTTAGGTGCTCTTTTTAAGGGAAGGGTACATACTTTTCCAATACAGTTCTACGATTGCATGCTACAAAGTCTTTGATTTCACATTTGTCTTTGGAAGGGTACTAGGAAGAGGCTCATTTTTGCAGAAATGTTTTATGACTTCAATTTTTCCAATGACCATTGTTAATCTATGTGGGAGGACATTGATCTTGTCTGTGTCTCCTGAGGGAGAGATTTCGAGTCTGTTCGCTGCTCCACCCCCAGCATTTATGACAGTGCCAGAGAGATATAGGAGATGCTTAGTAAATATTAGTTGAATGCTGAGTAAGATCATTTACACCAGGTGGGCCTGTTTCTTTTATGCCTGTTTTATTGATCGTGTCAGTTTCTCTTCAATTGTTAACTGATTCTGCCAGCATTCATTGTTCATTTACTACTTTGATTGCGATTCCAACTCTTGTCTCCAACACCATTTCTACTGACTTCATGAAATTCTCCATGTTATAAGATTTGCAATCTCCCTTTGTAGTCAGTTTGACTATTTACTTCTCCGCTCTCCCAGATGATAAAAGCCACTCTTTATATCTTCTTTGACTGTGTGTCATGCTTCCAGAATATTCTGTGGCCCTTTACTTTTAAGGTTTTGCCAGTTATGCATCCCGCTTGCTTTTTATTAGCCTACTCTCACTTTTCGTGCAGGTGCTGTTTGCTGCATAGAATGTGGTCTTTGGTCATTCCCATTATTTCTCCTCATGACCACCGCCCAGTGATTGTTGGCAGAAAACTGGGTCACCTAGTAAATATTCACCATGTTTAATATTTACAACATTTGATAATCATACTGAGAGGGAACATAGTAGATTGGATAAGGGAACAACTGTGGAGCAGATGACTTTGGTTAGAGTACACCACGTGCCCCGGCTATAGGACTTTGGACAAGTGACTTGACTTCTCTCTGCTTCCCTGTGGGTTAATAGCACCTCCCTTGTGAATTAACACACGAACCCACTGAGAACTCATTAACACCCTGATCCAAGAACATAATAAGTTCTCTGTAAGCATTTGCTGTTAGTATTATCAAGGGACCAGTCCACATTAATCTGGGTAGATGCTAGTGTTAAGTAGGAAAGGACATTTGGTTGAGGGCTAGTTTTATGTGATCAGTTTATTTTATGGGTATAGCAGAAGCTTTCCTAACTACCCTCAACTTAATGAAATTGCTTGTTTAACTGATAACCTCATTCTCTGAAAAGTATACTGACTAAAGCTGGTGGACTCTGAAAACCTCTCCCAGCAGTGGCTACTCTCTGAGCTGCTTGCTTTCTCCTTTCACCTGTTTTTGTACGCTTATCAGTGCCAGCTGTGTTTGTTCCCAAATGTGTTTGTGCCAGTTGTATTTCTTTTTATTGTAATGATGTGATTTAACTCAATATACGTAAACTGTTGGTCTGTAAATGCAAAAAGAGAAGCATAATTTATAAGAATACTCGGTCGAATGCTTTGCCAAGATTCAACAGAGACAAGTAAAAAAATTGCAGTCTGTTTAATAGTGTTTATGACACGTGTAAAGATTTACGAAAAATGATAAAAAAACTGGAAGGATTCTGCACTTAAATTGCTTCAAAGGTGTCTTTAAGGTTTCCCTCTAAAGAAACCAAAACTGGAATGAGATCATTCAGGGTAGATGTGGTTTATCTTCCAGGAAGACGTATAGTGGACTCGCACTTGTGTAACTGTCTTGATTTACATCAATAGGTAGGCAAGCGAATATACATTGATGTTTGTGGTGTGCATGTATCTGTATAATTTTTGATGACTTCCTGCTTAAACCAATATTTTTGATTACTAACTACTACATTGAATTTCAGGCGGTGGTGACTTTTGCTTTCCTATTTAACTGCAACAGTGGTGTCTGGGATAATAAATAATCAGAGAATGAGGTCTGTGTGCCTAGAGTCACACATATTCTGACATGCTGTTGATGACATGTTAGTCTTTACAATGTAGTGATGATTACCTCATAGAATCTCTAAGTCATAGTGTCATAAGAACGAAAAGGGAGGCATGCCACGTAAAACTTTCAGCTAAGAAAAGTATCATCCTTTTAAGTGATAATTTATCATTTGATATTTTCTTCAAAAAAGCGTTGCCAAAATTAATTAATTCTAACAGAAGCATAATGAGAAAATTGAAAATCCCAAACTTGTACAGCTTGACAATGAATTGAGGTGGTGGAGGCAGTGTTCGGCTCCTGAGCCAACTGTAAATATTTAAGTTTTCCATTCAACTTAAATTTTCTTGTGTCACTTGATGACATTAAAAATCCTCCCCCACTAAATCAAATAAAATTGTGAACATTTTTCTTCTGTGTTTCTTACTTGTTAAAAGGTGTTAGAGTATTGCTCAAAAGTCCTGACTGATGCCGGGCTGATAACTTTTAATAAGAACTCAATTTCCACTTAAAGAGTGCTCCACTTAATAGTCCTAAATACCCAACAGTAATTGCATTTCAGCCCACCAAGAACATTCATTATAGAGTTATTACATTGCATGCCAAGGACAACTTGCTAATGGCTCCAGAAGGAACAGCTGATGCCAACGTGTTTGTAAATAGACAATACTGTAAATTAATATGGTAAATTCATACCGTAAATTCAGATGGAAATATGTTATCATAAAATGAAATGTAATAGAGCACAGCAGAGAAGGGTTCCTAAGTTGTGTCCGTTGAAATTATCCAGCTCTGGATGCATGACCTGGCTTCCCCATTTACTATCTGTGTGATCTCGAGTGCATTACTTTTCTAAGACGCAGTTTCTTCTTCTTTAAGATGGCCATAATAACTGCTTTCCTTATAATGTTGTGAAGACCAAATAAGATGTGCCGAGCTGAGTGTAAGTGCTGAGGAAATGTTAATTGTTTTCTTTTGTAATATTAGCAGCTATAGTCCAAGCAGGGATGGTTTCTAGAGACTCACCTTAAAAAACTTCCCAAATTTGACCTCTTATCACATCTACCGGGTCCCAGCCACTGTCATCTCTTTACAAACTTCTGAAATAGCTCCCTAATGTGGTCCCCCTGGTCTGCACTTGCCCCTCTATAGTCTTTTCACAATGTCCTTTATAAAAACATCAGCTTCATATCACTTCCCTGCTCTCAGCCCTCAACAGCATTGTATCATGTTTAGAATAATATTCAGAGTCCTTACCATGACCCATGGTTTCTGCGTGACGCCGCCTCTCCCCCCCACACACACATTCTTGCTCACTCCCCACCAGCCACACCTACTTCCTTGCAATTTTTCTAACATATTGCCATAAGGCCTTTGATTTTGCTGTTCTCTCTGCTTGTGATTTTCCTGGCCCAAATATTCCACCTTGTTCAGATCTCTGCTCAAGTACCCTTCCCAGATTACTCTGTCTCAAGTATGTGGCTCACCTATCTCCCTCTTCTTATGCAGGTTTCCTTTTCTTCACAGCATTTATCACTCCGAGACTATTTTTATTACCCTTCACAAGAATATAAATTCCACAAAAGAGGGGTGTTTTCTGTTTTATTTACAACTATAGTCACCATGCCTACAAAATTACCTATTACATAGAAGGCTATCAATAACTGTGTATTGAATCACTGAATCCTTGCATTTTTTGTTAGATATTAAGCTTCTTGAAGGTTATGAGTTAGTTATCTTCTCATCTTTGGCACAGTTCCCGACACTTTGGAATTGCTTAACAATTTTTTTAAAAAATGTTGTATCAGTGAACAAAGAGGAAACTCGGATTGATAGAAAGAGAGCAAATTGCAGGTGGGTAGTGTGAGGAAAGAGCAAGTTGTTTGCGTTTATGAATAGGAAATTCTTTTTACATTTAAAAATAGTTGACATAGCTTTAAGATGCCTCTCCCTCTAGAATAATCGTCACCAAGTGAAGCTGCCTAATAATTATAAGCATCCAAGAAAATGTAATGGCTTGTTATTATCATACTTATTCCTTTTAAATAACATTTAAATATTGTGAAGAAAAAGGAATTAATGGTCTCCTTTTACTGGTGCATTAAATGTTTTTAGGTTCTAAGTCCTGATTAATCTTCCAAGCAATGGACTAGAGTGTTATGGCAACGCAGAAACCTCAGTCTGGGCATGCAGATAATTTTGCATTTTGTCATCTCAGTTCCCCCAATAAATCATGACTCCAGGCTTTGGAGTAATGGAATCACATGTATTCAGTGATTTAAAGCATTTGACCAAGCTTATATTGTCATATATGTCTTTTTTGTATTGTTTCCATTCCTTTTAGCATCAAGTGATTATGCAGTGGCTTAATGTTATAAATTAGTTTGCAAAAGGATGTTAGACAAATAACCTGGAAATTTCCATGGTGAAATTAAGTTGTAGAAATGTAAATAAAGGAAATATAGACATAAACTGACTTCCTAGGCACAACCTACCCTAGAACCTACTGTGTACACATAACAACCTCAACAGTTTTGAAGCCACATGCAAGTGAACAGTTCCTATCCCTGTTGCAGTTTTCAGGAAGTGCCTCACTGACAAGGTGAGGAGGCTATAAATGGGACCAGGGCAGGGCTAGAACCATATTGCTTAAGCCACGTGGTCCAGAATCATATGGTCGGAGTTGGGCGGGGAGACTACTTCTGCTGGGTTGGGAGGCAACTGATTTTGCCTCTCCTTCTCTAGTTTCCTGAATCAGGTACCCAAGTAAAGCTATGCCAACTAAAGACTACTACCTCTGCCTTTGTGCAGTGAGATCATTTAGTTTGACCTTAACAAAAATAATAAAACACAGGCTGCCCACAGGGCCTCTCTGTACCTCCTTGGTGTTATACTCCTCTGGATTCCAACATCAGGCAGAAGACGTGACACAATATATGATGTAACATATTCGCACATTTTCGTTTGCTGCTTGGAAAGTCTTTTTGAAATATTCTTCAGCAAAATTTCAGCAAATGTTAGGTATCATTTTTGTCACTTTTATGGAAATAAACCACAAACTGACCATTCTTACCGGACAGATTGGGGTATTTGTGTCTCAGACTGTGTCTAATACCTAGTAGATGCCCCATAAATATTTTGTTGATGAGAGGATAAATTTTATATTATTATAGTTATATGTGGAGCCAAATAAAAAATTTTTTAAAGGTGGTTGCATTTAACCAAACAACTGTTTATGAATGCATTAATGTTTCCCCCTTTTTTTGTAGTTTAATACTGCCTATGTTTTAGTGCCAAGTATAGGAAAATAGGCCCATTGGTACTCATGCACTGAAGGTAGGTGTTGTAGACTCAGGACTTCTGAAAGGAAATCAGATTTACCATGGCAATGAATATTTCTTAAAGACATTTACAATTAAATTATGGCATTTGAGAAGCTGTGAGGTCTTGCCTGCTTGTCACCTTCCTGGTATACAGGAAAGGCATGATGATCCCTTCTTTTAACTGTCATGGTTCATTGCTCCTGAGAGCCAACTGTGTGCATTTCTTCCCAACTCCATGTTCAGTGACCAACATTTGGGTAGTTTGAAGTTTGACACTTTGGGAGTATTTACCCCATAGAAATGGGCCTATGCTACTGTAAATGCGCTCCTTCTAGAGCTGGTTGTTAAGGATTTACCAGCATATCACTGTTTGTTCTCCATCCCAATCCTAATCTTTCTTCTAATTGCTTTGTCCCTTGCCTGCTGTTAGAGCATAGTGAAGGCAGAAAGATTAGGGAGTCAGACATCTGGATTGGAATATAGATTTTGCTGTGTAATAATAGCTCCGTTACCTTGAACAAGGTATATAAGTTCTCTAATACCCAGTTTTCTCCTTAGTAAAATGAGATTGATAAAGGACCCACTTCAGGGTTGTGAGGATGACATGAAATGATGTATAATAAGCATCTAGCAGTGCCTGGTACATAGTAAATGTCCAATAAGTGGTATCTATTAGGTCAAGTTTTTTTGCAAGTACCTGATAGTCATTCAAAAAACACATACGGAATGGCTATTGGCAAAGCACTTTTGATTCTGCCTGTATTGTTTGTAATGTACAGATAAACAAGAATAAAATACCACCCCGAAATTCTGAGTTTTCAGATTGCATGTTTGATGTTATGTGGATTATACATTTGGGCCCTTGGCCTATGTCTTGGTTTGCTGTGAATAGACAGATAGTTCCCCAGTCTGGTCTTCTCACCTCCTGTTAGAACACCTTAGTCCGCCCCCAACTACCTATCCACCTAAATATCCTCCTCATTCTTCCCTTTCCTTCTCTTTCTCCATGAACAAGCAAATAATCTTCCTGGCATGTGGCAGATTGCTCTAGACCTATGGTAACAAGTCATCTTCCATGGGTTATCTGGTAACTGCTTTCTTTTTTCCCCCCTTCTTCTGCCCCGCCCCCTCACTCTGGTTCAAGACGTTTCTCAGTCTAGTTGTGTAGGACACAGCTCCCTGGCCCATGCTGCTGTTATGAGCCTTGCACCGCCCCCCCTACCCCCCCAGGCAGTCAGTCGCCAGTAAGTCGGCCACTCACTGCAGCTGACAGCGGCTCACACCGACTGCCGGCCACTCACGCTGGTCGACGGCTGCTCGTGGCAGGTAGCTGCTTTTTTATACCCTAAGGACAAGAATAGAAGGCTTGATTTCCCTGTGAGAATGAATCTTCTGGCAAAAGTGTTGCCCAAGGGTATGAACTGTCTGTACCTTTTTCTCATTACTGGTTCCAGTTCCCTCCTGTCGCCCACTCAGCACTGGGTTGTCCTCAGAAGGGCATCCGCCACCTTAAACAGCCTTCGCTACAACATTCCTTCAGTGAGAAAAAATGGTAATATCAAACTCTAAATACTTCAGATTCTTATAGGTACAAGTGACGCTGAGATTGAAATAGTTGAGAATAGAAGCATTTGTTGTAAGGGGGAATATTAACCTCTTTATATTCTTCAGATATTAAGTGTTCACAAAATTGAATGACTCCTGCTTTCTGCAAACAGGCTTCTTGTGGGATTCTTCAAACACTTTGAAGTACGCCTTTTTCAACGTGATCAGTTTTTCAATACTTAAATTGCAGAGCTGTTTTAAAACATGGGAACACTCAAGACGGGTACAAGTTGTTTCACGTTGGGAGCTCTTTTGCCATCAGTTTTAAACGGTTGCTTTATACGAGCAGCTTGAAAATGTAAACATTCAAGCCTTGGCACAGATGAATAGAAAACAGAACTTTCCAGTGCTACTTTCCAGCTCATTCAATTAGTGATAGACTACACCTGAAAAATGTTTTATAGGAATTATTTTTTGCTAAAATAATTTATCATACCCTCAATTGCTTCCATAAAGTATTGGCAGGCTTCAATAATATTGCTCAGCTTTTCATCATTATTTTCAGCAGTGTAAAATTGCGCATAAGTCAAATTGTTAAAAATTTTAAATGTGTTTATGTATATCGAGCATCCCAATAACAGATTTTTCAAATGTGATTTTAGACCTATTTTTTCCGCTGAAATAGTCACACTCAAGTCTTCACCAAGAATGGAAACATATCAATCAAGTTTATTGAGCTCGATCATTTTAGAAACACTACCACCCTTCACTTTGAGCATTTGCTAGCTTTTTATAATGAAAAAGATGTAATCTTTCATGATAGAAAAATGAATTTTAGATTTTCCAGAGGCGAATGAGAACACTTGTGGGGACAGAGCCCCAGAGAGCAGTTTCCAGCTCTCGGCCACACATGGAGGGGTCCTGGCTCGGGTAGTAAATGGCCATCAACTGTGATTGGATGGCCATCAGCTGTGGCTAGTTGGCCGTTAGCTGTAACCAGTGAGCCATTGGCCACTAATATAACTGCTGTGGCTACGCTAGCAGAAAATGTGGGCTGACAAGAAGATGGTGGCTGAGCTATTAAGCGGCTGAGTGTGCATTGCGGATAGTATGGCTCCTGCTTCCTGTGTCTCCAACCCAGCCGCCCGAGAGAATATAGTGGTATGACTCCCCTACCTATGGCTCCATGGGTGTTCCTGTTTGGCCTCACCATATCCTGCATTCTTATGTGGGGAGAGGGAGCAGAGACCCCACCTGACACCCCGCATGCCATCCTGTATGACACATGGTGCAGCCAGCAGGGTCTCCTGCAGGACAACACTTTAAAACAGAATCAGGCCAAGTCTTTGGAATTCAAAGTGACTAAACACCGAGAAGAAACACGGTATAAAACCTGCCAATTACCTGCCTGTCCAGAGGTCTGAACTGAATTCCTTTATCATAATTTGGATATTTCTTCTCTTTCTCAGTGATACAGGAACAACACCTCCGGAGAGTGGTATTTTTGGATTTATGATAAACTTCTCTGCATTTCTTGGTAAGTACATAATGACTATTATAAATAAATTTTAAAAATTCGCAATCTCCAATGAAGTGGAATGTGTCATTTGCAGTTTTAAATACTTTTTTTAAAAGATTTTATTATTGGGGAAGGTGAACAGGACTTTATTGGGGAACAGTGTGTACTTCCAGGACTGTTTTTTTCCAAGTCAAGTTGTTGTCCTTTCAATCTTAGTTGTGGAGGGTGCCGTTCAGCTTCAAGTTGTTGTCCTTTCAGTCTTAGTTGTGGAGGGCGCAGCTCAGCTCCAGGTCCAGTTGCACTTGCTAGCTGTGGGGGGCGCAGCCCACCATCCCCTGCGGCAGTCAAAACAGCAACCTTGTGGTTGAGAGGACAGGCTCCAACCAACTGAGCCATCCGGGAGCTCAGCGGCAGCTCAGCTCAAGGTGCCGTGTTCAATCTTAGTTGCAGGGGGCGCAGCCCACCATCCCCTGCGGGACTCGAGGAATCGAACTGGCAACCTTGTGGTTGAGAGCCCACTGGCCCATGTGGGAATCGAACCGGCAGCCTTCAGAGCTAGGAGCATGGAGCTTTAACTGAGCCAGCCCCTAATTATTTTTTAATAATAATTTTTAACAGACTTTATTTTTTAGAGCAGTTTTAGGTTCACTGAAAAGTCGAGCCCATGGTGGAGATTTCCCATATAGCCCATGCGCCCCCCACCACAGCATTATCAACACCCCCCACCTGAGTGACGTTAGTTAGAGTTGATGAACGCTCATTGACACAGTATAACCACCCGAAGTCCATAGTTTACCTCTGGGTTCACTCTTGGTGTTTATCATTTTATAAAAGTACAACCTTTCAAACTAGAATTTTGCTCTACTTTGAGAAACTAAATGACTAGAAATTCAGAGTTCCTTATAACCTCATGATAGGACTATTCTTTACTTCATCTGGTAATCTGCCACAAGATTTTGCAATGGATTTTATATGTAATTTGATTTTTTAAATTGTGTTTTATAGCCAGTACATGTGTGTAAACCAAAGACACTTAATGTATAAATTGATGTTTCTTAGCATGTGTTTTGAAGGCAACTTACGTGACAATCATCTGGGGTGCTGGTTAAAATGCCTGTTCTGGGGCCACAGTGCAGAGCTACTCACTCAGCATCTCTGAGAATGGGTCTTGATAACGTGATGTGAACAAGCACTGTAGGGAACTTAGATACTCACTAAAGCTTGCGAGGCACTGACATAGGTGTTGTTTCACTTGTTAGAGGGGAAAGGTGAAGCAGGGAAGTTTGTCTCCAACTCAGGTATGACTTTTCAATTCCTCAAATACACTTGAGATGCAGTTGGTAGGGTACAAGCCTCTCGTGAACCAATTAATGTCATGACTGAAAAGCTCAGTCTACTAAAGAGTCATCAGGTGTGTAGATATAAGATGCGGGTCTCTTTCTCTTTGTCCTTCCATAAACCCCTACCCTATGGAACAATCAGGTGTTTGCCAGAGGCCTATCCTGTAACTAGCACTTTTGTCCCTCTCTCCTGGTGTAGGGTGGGAAGGGACAGAGGTGCTGGAAACCCTACTTAGTGACCTGTCACCTTTTGAATTTGTTCATCCTACTTGACAGAGAGAATGTTTTACCCTGTCACCCATTTGTGGTCTTCTCCCAAGGTTTTAGAGGTGAGCAAGAGGAAGTAGAAATAGTCTCTCAATCTAATTGCCCTCTTACACCATCCTTGCCCAGAGTCCAGATTTAGAAGACAGATTATTTGATCATCAGCAAGTGATACATATAGCTTTTTGCTTCTAGGCAGGGCAGAATCTGACATGAATAGCTTTGTTTAAAATAATCTACGGTCAATGATTAGCTTTTAGCCTGCTTTTTAAAATTCAGCAAAAATATTATGGCCATCACACTATTGCAATACATAGAAATCTACTTTACCCTTTTTACACATGCATGATACCCATCTCATGGATGTATTATAATTTATTTAATCAGTCCCGTATTGTTAAACATTTAGGCTATTTCCGATTTTGCAATTTTCAATACTAAAGTGAATATACTTTTAAACATACCTTTGCATATATGTTTTTCTATAAAGTTGCTGAGTTGAAGGAAATATAGATCTAAAATTTTTTGATACCTATCCATTTATTCAACATTCATTTACTAAGTGCCTACTACCGTGTTTCCCCAAAAATAAGACCTAGCCGGATAATCAGTTCTAACACATCTTTTGGAGCAAAAATTAATATAAGACCTGGTTTTATATTTTATAAGACTTGACCTTATAGTAAAATAAGACCGGGTCTTATATTAATTTTTGCTCCAAAAGATGCATTAGAGCTGACTGTCCGGCTAGGTCTTATTTTTGGGGAAACACGGTATATAACACTCTCTGTGCTTAGTGCACAACAGCAACAGACAAGGACCCTCCTGTCATGGAGATTACATTTCATTCTTAAATTACTCTCTAAAACAGTAAATGGTATTTGGTTAATTGACTAGCTTTTTGGAAAAACATACCTTTAGTACTCTCCTCATACCTTTCACGAAAACCAAAGGCTACTAAAGAACTGAACAGGAAAAGCAAAACTATAAGAGAATTAAATTATAGGAAAATATTTTTTAAAACTTAAGATGGAGAACCTTATCTAAGTGTACAAAAAATCAGAAGCTAAATAGGAAAGAATTGACAGATTTAGGTAGATAGAACATTAAAACTTCTAAGTGATGAAAGATACAAGAAATAAAGACAGACAACAGACCAGGAGAAAATTTGTAATATTTACAACAGACAATAGACTAATGCACATAATGTGTAAAAAGCAACCACAAATTAAAAATTAATAGACAAACTCGAGAAAAAAATTATAGACATGAAATTTTCAAAAGGAGAAATGCAGATGACTAGTAGACATAGCAAAAGTTTCTCAATCTCACCAATGATCAGAGAAACGCAAATTAAACCAACAGGTTGCCAGTTTTCATTCATTAGATTGACAGTAATTAAAAAATCAAGGGCATATAGAATTACTTTCAAACTCTGCATAGTTTATAGAAGTATAAATTGCTACAGTCTTGGAACAATTTGGAGATACTTCTCAGCATTTTAATTGGACATAGTTTTTTAACCCAGTAATACTACTTCTAGGAATTCACCTTTCACAAGCACTGAAAGTGTGCCAAAGACTTGCACATACAAGGATGTTCACTGAGCATTGTTTGCAATAGGAAATACATAAAAACAATGTTGAAATCTATCATTAGGAGAGTGATGAGATAAATATAGCATTTCACTACATACCATGATGAGGTATGTACCCCTAAAAATGATGACATACACCTATTTTTACTGACTTGGCAAGATCTCCGTGGTACATTTTTAAGTGAAAAAAAGCAAGTCACCGAACAATACATGCATGATAGCATCCATGTGGAAAGGGTAACAGCCAAGTGTGTGTGTGTGTGTCCATTACACTAGGGAGAGAGTAAGCTAGGGTGAGGAATGACAGGGGTGGGTGAGTGGGGAGACTATTGCCATCAGAAAATTGAAAATACAAACTTAAAAAGCAATGCAAAACTTTCTGTGTTTTTCATTCTAAAAAGTCAAATAATAAAAATTCATCACAGTCCATTTCTTTTTCAGGTGCAGCCACTATGTACACAAGATATAAAATAGTGGAGAAGCAGAATCAAACCAGCTATTTCAGCACTCCTGTTTTTAACCTGGTGTCGTTAGTTCTGGGATTGGTGGGATGTATCGGAATGGGCATTGTAGCCAATTTTCAGGTATGACCGAGTTTTTTTTTGGTTTTGGGGGGTGATGGAGTATGTGTGTCTAGAGGAAAGAAGCAAGAACACAAGAGCTATGCTTGCGTCCGTATAACTATCAAATAGTATCCCAGTTATAACAATTGGGATAGTTTGCTTTTGAGAAACAGATATCATTTGAAGGTCAGTCCTGCATGGTACTTAGGAGAGATGGGGTGCATGTGGCATGATTATGAGAGAGCATGCTTTGAACCATGCTATGGGTGTCACATTGCTTTATATTCTTATTGATGTGGTTCGATGTGTTAGGAGAGCTATTTCAGTCATTGTACTGATTTCACTAAGAGTGTGAAAATATTTGTGTGTGTGTGTGTGTGTGTGTGTGTACCGATTCTACTGTTTGACCCTCTGGTGTTCAAGCTCTTTCACGGATAAGGATATATATAGGTACATGAAAGTGAAATAATTTGTTCAGGATTCCTCAGCTAATTAGTTGCCATGCCAAAACGTGGCCCCCCTGGCGCCAGTCATCTTGCATGACGACCCCTGTGGAGTCTGCTTGATATATTCTACTGTGTCGAGTGTTTGACAAAACTCTACTTGTTTTATTCTAATTTGGGGATCCCTGTTCATCCTGAGGTCTCTTACTGGAAGGCATGGGACCCATTTGTCTATGGAGAACATGTTCAATATTTTAAAAACATTTGTTGTATTCCAAATTAATACTAATTATAATAGTACTCACCTTATAGGATTATGGCAAGGATTTGATGAGGTAATGGGTAATGTACTGTAGTAACCAGCAGTCTGCACGTGGCAACCATCACGGTCATCACCAGTTCATCATTATAGGCTAACACTATGGTGGTCCTACTCTGTCCATCACTATTGTCTCTTGGGGACAGCAGAAATCAATTCATTCCAGGACAATTTCTTTTTCAGGGTACTCCTTTAACTTTTTTCCTACCAGAAGTGGGTTGATCTTGTATGATGCTTATTTTCACAAAATGGTGTCAGCCATCACTGCCAGCAGGCTGCTAAAGTACATGTCCACGCACTGAAGCAGCAGTCTAGGGATGCTGTACCCTACCATTGATATGGGAGGATAATAAATAACCTCAGGCCTCTATCCGTCCATATTCCACTCCTGCATGAAGTTGGACCATTGTCAGAGAGTCCTCTGTCTGACCTACACCACGTGGGCCTCATGGAGTCACTTTTTCTGCACTGTCCGTGGGGGATGCCATCTGTCAATAGGGATGGGGCATTATAATAGAGTGCTCTGGGACACTCAGTGCTGTATTGTGAGGTTGTGGGGAAAGGCACCCTTCCCTGTTTTTCACAGTATCTTCAGGATAATCTACAGGGTCCTGGGATATTCTTTAAGGTCTCAGGGACAATGAGTTTTCAGTTTTGAAAGTTACAAACCCATAATTATTAGTACTTCCTTGTTCACATTGGAACTAGAAAGGTGAGAGCCAAACTTGTAGCCTCCCTGAAGCAAGTGTATAGGGCTTCATGGAGGGCATTTTGTGAACTAAATTTGCTTCTGGCTTCATTTCACTTTGCTACCCTTATTGCCATATATGGCAAAATCAAACAAACAATGCTGCAATGTATGGTTACATGTGACATTTGTCACATGGTAGAGACTCTCTGTGACATTTCTTTGTTTTATGATTGCATGCATTTTGTTTTTCATAACCTCATTTATTGAAAATTTTCTATGTGACATGTTTATAAGAACATTGAATGTTTCAACTTGTATAATTCTAATAGTAACCTTAGAAAATAGGTAGTATAATTTTCCCCATTCTCAGTGGAGAAATGGAGGCCCAGAGAGGTTAACATTTACCCAAAATCATATGAGCAATAAAGGCAGAAGTGAGCCTTGCATTGAAGCCATCTGTCCAGAACCTGTGGGAAAGAGTTAACCTCAATGCCAGAATGAGGAAATCTCTGTGAGAAAAAAAACATGTTCATAAGTTCTAGTATCAGAAAACACAATGAAAAAAAAAAGGGAAGTGGGGAGACCTGGAATGATATAATTTGTCTAGTAGAGTATTTATATGAATCGTTCAGTGGGGGATAGTATGCACTCTATGATATCCTATTACTTAATTTGCCAAATCAGTGAATGTCCTAAGTGATATCGCTGTCAGTTTCTAAACCACAAAGGGAAGACTTTAGGAAGAAAATTTAGATGGTTAGATGATTGAACTCTTGGTTCTCTTGAAGGCTTCTATGATGTGATTACATTTTTTACAAAAACCGGAAATAGAATCTGTTACTTTCCTGAGAGCAAAGTGTTTGTCTTGTCATTGTTCCCACAAATGTATCTTTACAACTTCCGTGTTGAATATCCTGTAATTCATTTCCAGCATGCCATGAGCAAATCAACTTGAGCTGTAACCTCAAGAAGAATTAGAGATGTGACGGGAAAAGAGAGCGTTGACCCTCTGGTGGTTTTTCCTGAGTAGGAAGTAAATTGCATTTATCGAAAGTGCACAGATAGCTCCCTTTCCTGAACCAGGTGGGTGGGATGGCTACTTTTTGGGGTGTCCTCACCAATCTGTCAATGTTTTACTTTTCCTCCAGAAGTTTCCTTTTTGGAAAAGTCAAGTTTTCCAAGGTTTAACCCTCTCAATATTCTAGTTTTCTCTATCTTTACTATCTTTTAAATTAACAAGAGAGTTTTGAAAAAGAGATCCCAAAAGTGCTCCAGGTTTTCATCTTATCCTCTATCCAAAATTCATGTCTGATCTAAGACTCATTTGCCCTCTAAAAGGCATCTTTATGAGAGAGTATGTAGTCTACCGTGAAAAAGGCGCATTGTGAGTACAGCTCTTGGTCAATCATGGGCCTTTTGATCTGATAATGTCAGGGTTACTGCGGGGGTGGGGGGGTAATTAATTTTGCAGATTAAGATCCTAACAGATATGTTGACTTGGCCAGGGGTGAGGAAGCAAATTCCTTGACAATACTGGTGGGAGGGAAGTAAATATGTAAATTCAGGATATTGACCTACTTAGATTCTCAAAAGATTATTCCTGAAAACAACTCATTAGCAATAGATGCCTTGCTTTTTGTTTTTTTCTTTTGCCCAATATGCCTAACATTCAGAGGTGACAACAATTCTTCTGTTATTATTTTTTTGGTTTAATATTGTTTTCCCCCCAGTTTTATTGAGATGTCATTGACATATAACATTGTATTAGTCCAAGGTGTATAACATAGTGATTTGATATATGTACATATTGCAAAATGATTACCACGATAAGTTTAGCTAACATCCCGTCACCTCAGAGTTACATTTTTTTCTTGTGATGAGCACTTTTAAGATTTACTCTCTTAGCAACTTTGGAAATACACTATTGTTAAATGTAGTCACCATGCTGTACTACATATAACTGAAAAGTTTTTACCTTTTAACTGAAAATGTTTATCTTTTGCTCACACTTACCCATTTCCTTTACCCATCTACTCCCCACCTCTGGCAACCACCAATGTGTTTCCTGTATGTATCTATGAGTTCAGGGGTTTGTGTGTGTGTGTGTGTGTGTGTGTGTGAGTGTGTATTTTAAAAAAGATTTCACATCTAAGTGATCTCATACAGTATTGTCCTCTGTCTGACTTATTTCACTTAGCATAATGCCCTCAGATCCATTCATGTTGCAAGTGGTGAGATTTTTTTTTATGGCTGAATAATATTCCTCAGTGTGTGTGTGTGTGTGTGTGTGTGTGTGTGTGTGTGTGTGTGTGTGTGTATACCATATTTTCTTTATCCATTCATCCATCAATGGACACTTAGGTTGTCTCCATGTCGTGGATATTATAAGTACTGCTGCAACGAACATGGTGGTGCATATATCTTTTTGAGATAGTGATTTTATTTGCTTTGGGTTATTGCTATTTTTAATTGTGGTAAAATACATATAACATAAAATTTACCATCTTAACCATTTTTACATGTACAGTTCAATGGTTATTTTCCTTAATTCTTTAAATATTTGATAGTATATACACATTTTAAAAAGCATAGAATGTGTATTATTTTTCATATATAACTTTTTAAAATCTATACACTCATGCTTGGTATCCTAAGTATACAGACTCTACATGTAATAAATGAATAATTGATATGCCACGTTGCAGAATATTAATACATTTGTATTTGAATATAACACAAATCAAATAGTGAATTTTCCCTTTACATTCCTAAGTTTGGTACTAGGAAATAAATTTCCTTAGAAAATAATTTTAAAGTTTTTTTTTTTTTTTTAATTTTTTTTTCCCATGTGGAAGATAAAGCCTTTCTAAAAGAGTTTTAGTGGAAATTGATTCAAATCAGGCAGTGCCAAACCGGAAGTGGTTAGGAGTTAAATCTTAATCAAGATTTAATGATTTTTTTCATGGACAGTCTGGAATAGAACTCTGTGGTTCTGGGGAAACCTGGGTGGCCCAGGTCAAAAAAAATATTCAGGGAATGGGTGTGGACAGTGAATTGGGGCCAAGAGGAGTCTGGGGCCAAAACCAGGCTGTCTTGGACAATACTTTAATTTGCTCCTTTGCAAAGCTCTAATTTTTAAGTGCAAGGGGAAACTCAGGCATTCATTCTAAACGTCATTGTTATACCAGAAAGTAGGTACCTACTGCACATTTGAAAGGAGCCTTGAATGCACTCCTTAATGGTCAGTTAAGAGCACGTTTGGGGTCGACACCAGACTTTCTGCCTAGACTGGGTGTAGGGGCTGCCTTCTTGTTAAAATGGCTGGTTAGAGGATGGTGGGGGCTGGGGACTTGATTGAAATTGTCTTTGCATTGCAAGAGCAGTGTTTTTATTTAGATTTGTGTGTTCATTTGGGGTGGCTTGGGCAGGACAAATAGAGATTATGGGGGAGTAGGGAGCCTAAACACCTTAGCATCATGGAACAAGTGGTGTACCTGATTTATAACTTGTCATGTAATCTTCATTGCAAATCTGCAAGGCAGAAATTATTATGGCCCATTTTACAGATAAAGACATTCAGGTTTTAAACTAAGAGCCCAGTCAGTGGTTCAGTTGAGAAAGTTTTATCCAGATCAGCTAGACTTCAAAACCCACTATGCCCAACTCTGCCACCTCTAAGTTAGCTGTCATTCTGTCCTTGTCCCATGTGCTCAAGTTTGCTGTGGAAAAACATTTACTTTGTCATGGGGGAAGGGTTTTCCCTTGGTTATCTGCAAGCGGCTGCATTTTCCAAAGGAGGGTGGGTGCATCTGTGAGGACAGATGGCTTTGAGTAGCCGAGGGTGAGTGAGTGCTCGGGTCTTGATGTGGACAGACTCATTCCGAGTAACATACACTTGTGACTTTCTGTCTAGGAGTTAGCTGTCCCAGTAGTCCACGACGGCGGTGCCCTTTTGGCTTTTGTCTGCGGTGTCGTGTACACGCTCCTGCAATCCATCATCTCTTACAAATCGTGTCCCCAGTGGAACAGCCTCTCCACCTGCCATGTACGGATGGCCATCTCTGCCGTTTCCTGTGCAGCTGTGGTCCCCAGTATCCTTTTTACATTTGTCACTGTCCATGCAAGCGGGACACCTTCCCCTACCCACCTTTCATCAAAAAAAGCATGAAAAAAGCAAAGGTTAACAGCCACATTTCCACATGCTTCAGAAGAACCATTGGGGGTAAAGTGTAAATCGTTAAGAAAATGTCTCAACATTGTCAGGTTAGATCAAAAGAATCTTTGAGGAAAAGAATGGTCTGAAAGGAAGATGGAAAAATGTCAGAAAACTTCAGTCTCTGTTTACTTTCCTCCCAACAGGGTTGGTTTCACCAGACATGTGAAAATATTTATTTTCCTTTGTAGTGCTTGGCTAAAGACACCAAATATTGATATTGTACTTATAGTAACAGCCCTGTGAAGTCCCAAGAGGCCAGACTCTCCCCTTTGCCTGCACGTAGGTCATTAGATGGTTTGATTTACTCAGATTAAGAGGTTTTTAAAAGCCTCTGTCATTAACTTCGAGATCAATTAAAATATACTTAGCCTTTTCTTTTTTATTACTGATTTCATTTTCAAAATTTTATTTCATTTTCTGATTCAATGTGAAAAGAAAATTGGGCTTGTATGTTCTAATTTAAAGGAAATGACAGCTCTCTTTCTCTCTCGCTGTCTTTCTTTCTAGAGGTATTTAACAAAGAAAATAAAAAGCCTGTGGTCTTCAAGAGGTGGAAATTCTCCATCTTTTGAAATACCATCTGCACTCGTCAGAGAAAGCTGCAGAGTCATTAAAAATGGTGATTACTATTTTAAAAAATGGTGATTATTGTCACATTATAGGAAACTGGGAGCTATTTTATTAGTGACAGTTTTGTTAGTCTGGGTTGGATTGGGGTATAAAGTGGGTAAACCAGTACCATATACTTCTAAATATTAAGTTCAGTGTTGCTCTTTTAAAATAGAAACTATACAAAATATTAAGTCTACGTATGGTTTTGGGTTGGGTTTTTTCCCCCCAGTTTAGGGAAAGACATTTTTAATTACAAAATCTGTAAGCACAGAGGAAACAAATCCAAGTATTGAGAAATTTAACAACAAATTATATATGTCCCTGCTTCCTAAGATAGTTCCTTCTCTGTTTCTTTGTCCTATTCATGGATTGAAGACATTCATGCTTCCTCTTCAAATATATCACCTTAAGACCTTTAGCTTGTGTTATCTGTAAAATTCATAGCAGAAGTGTCTGTAGTGTTAAATGAACATTTCTTCATGTAGGGAACCTTTCCTTGCTTCCAGCTTTGGAGACAGATCTCTAGGTATTAAACTCAGAAAAAGTTTTAGCAGAATATGCATTTCAGGTCTCTGAGTTTCACATACTAACAGTTCCCATTTCGAGAGGGATTTTATGAGCCATGTCAAGGGGTGGCAGCCTCACACAGAAACAGGGTATGTCCCTGTATCGAGTTAATGAAGTCATCCATAGAAAAAACTCTTTTGCATTAAACATTAGCTGGTATTTATATTTTCTTACAAAGATTTCAAAGCGTCTTTAAAATGTCCTTGGTTCTCCTTATTGTAGTATTTCTGCAAAACAGCCTCACTTGACTATTGAAGACACTGAGGTATGTTAGAATCAGGCCTCTCGCCCTCCTTGGTAAACTGTCTGTCTTGCACCAGCTTCTATGGCGTTCAGAAGCCCCAACAAAATCACTAACAACAGAAAGTCCAGGTTCCTTTACCTGAGACACTCACTCTGAGATTGCTTGTTTTGACCTCATTTTTACACTTTCTCCTCCAGACTTGGCTGTTTTGTGCTTTGTGCCCCTGCCATTCTGGCTGGAATTACTCCCTTCACCTTGTCTTTTGAGAGCGGAACTGTCCAGTCCAACATGGTAGCCACCAGCCACATTTGGCTTGAAATGGGGCTAGTTCCACATGGAGACAAGCCGTTGTGCAAAACACACGCCAGATTTCAAAGACTTAATAAGAAAAAAAAAGTAAAATATCTCAGTAATAATTCTTTACATGATTCCATAATTGAAATGATAACATTTCTGATCTACTGGGGTAAAGGAGCAACATTATTAAACTTAATTTCATTTGGTCCTTTTTAGTTTTCTTGAAATGCAGCTACTATAGTAGAAAAATTTAAATGACACCTGTGGCTGGCACTGTATTTCTGTGGGACGGTGCTGCTCTAGAGAACTCTTCAAACCTCACACCTTAAAATCAGCTCCACTCAGGGAAGCCTTCCCTGACACCCAAACCCCATTCCACTCTAATACTTTACCCAGTGACGCAGCACTGTGCTTTGTTCTTTTCTCTCGCGTGGCACAGTCCTGGGCTTCCTTCGACAAGGCTGGGATGTTTCTGGGAGCTGAGACTGAGTCTGTTTGGCCAGGGTTTTTCCTGCCTCTTCTCCCCCGGCAGCATGGTACCTGGTGCCCAGAACATGGAACAGAATGAACACACACATGAAAGAATGAAGGGGCTTTAAAACTATGAGAAACAGAAGTATGATCATGAAAGGATCAGAGAATCTGCTATGCTTTCTACTTTTTTTGTTTTGAAAAAACTGAGAAGTGTTAAGCATTGCAACATATGGGGATGGCGGGCAGGGAGCAGAAGTGCTGACTCCCTATTCAGAGGGGGCTCTAAACTTGGCGTTGATGAAACAGTTGGAATTTCTAACTTCATTAAAATCTTTTTATTTTTTTTATTTTTTTTTATTTTTTAAAGAAAGTCTCATGTCTGTCTTTCTCTTTTACCTTCTAAGTTCAATCAAAGTGGTGTCACTGCCTTTGTATAAACAATATTCTCCATGGAGGGCAATAGCCCCAGTCCCTGGCGTTTAGCAGGCTGAGCCCAAGGTCAGATGTAGGATATATCTCTTTGATTTGTAAAACCCTTTGGGCTTGGGAGAAAGGGCTCAGCTTATACCCAGTTACTCAACAAAAATTTGTTTTTTAAAGGTAAGAGTTTCAATTTCTATAGCTTGTTTTTGTCTATAAGCCTTGATATTTTGTAATGCTTTGGTATGTTGAAATGTTAATTTTTCTAAAAATATTAATAAATGTTAATAAAGCTGTTGCCTTGAAAATAGTATTTTAGAGGAAAAGTATTTTTATTCAGTATTTTTATTTAGGGAAAATGGACTCAAAAAGTATCTTGGAGTGCCATGTCAGTCGTTTTGACCAAATTTAAACAACTATTGTAACTGACGGCAACACCAAGAAACAGGGTCAAGGCAAGTGTAGCTGCAGATTAAAATTTTGCTATACACAAATGAAAAATATTGCTAAGAAGTAACTGTTTCCATGTTGTAATTTAACTGCTGCCATAATCAAATTTAAGGTTTGAGATTTTGAGAAGCTAATATAACTTGGTTGGACTGCAGAAATGTTGGTATTAAGTATTTTTTGTTGTGTTAAAATACACACAACATAAAATTTACCATCTTACCAATTTGTAAGTGTATATATTTCAGTGGTATTAAATACATTCATATTGTTGTCCAACCATCACCACCATTTATTCCATAATTCTTTTCATTTTGTTAAACTGAAAGTCTATGCATATTAAACAATAACTCCTTATTATCCCCTCGCTCTAGACACTGGCAACCACTATTCTACTATCTATGATTTTGACTACTCTGAGTGCTTCATATAAGTGGAATCACATACTGCTTACTTGTCTTTTTGTAACTGGCTTATTTCACTTAACATGTCTAAGCTGCATCTATGTTGTAGCATATTGCAGAATTTCCTTCCTTTTTAAGCCTGAAAAATATTCCAGTGCGCGTTACACCACGTTTTGCTTATCCATTCGTCTGTCCGTGGACACTTGGGTTGCTTCCATGATTTAGCTATTGTGAATAATGTGAATAATAATATTGTGACATGGATGTTCAAATTTCTCTCTGAGGGTCTGCTTTCAGTTCTTTTGGGTATATACCCAGAAGTGGAATTGCTGGGTCATACAGTAATTCCACTTTTAATTTTTTGAGGAACCTCCATACTGTTTTCCACAGTGCCAGTACCATTTTACAGTCCCACCAACAGTGCATAAGGGTTTTAAATTCTCCACATCCTCGCCAACACTTGTTTTCTTTTTTTTTTATAGTAGCCATCCTACTGTGTATGAAGTGAAGCATTTTAACACTGTATAATTATTATTGGAAGAATAATCTAGTCTTAACGTTAAAAGACCTATTTTCTTCTGTACTTTCCTTAACAAATTCCTTTTTTTTAGTGATTGCCTGTGCTTCACTAATTTCTATAACCAAGCTGGAGTGGAATCCAAAAGAAAAGGTAAAATTTAAGTCATTTTCAATGCAATTGTCAAACTTGGTTATGTTGACTGTGGCTGGATCAATCCTTCTTTGAAAGGGTTGCTGCCATTTCTTAGAACAAGTTGCAAAATATGGAGTAAATATGGCATATAATTCACTTACTGTCCACTTACGTGGTAATGAGTTTTAATTAGCTCTCAGAGTAAGCTCAAATGGTTTCCTGGGATTAGTTTCAAAGTTTTGAATTCCTAATTCTCTCTTAAACAACCCTCTATGACTAGGAAGAGAGCTGAGGCATTTAAGGATAGGGGAACAATGTGAAGGAAAGTGTATGCAGGCCAGAGGAAACATGGGATGTTAGGCAACCAGCTCCACTGTAGTGGTTATTTCATTTCAGGTTAAAGTGAGACATAAATAGGGTCAGAGGTAAATTTTTAGGAAGGAGTTTGTGCAAGATTTTAAGAGATGGGCAGAAAGGCTCATGCTTCACTTAGGTGCCCAGAGTAATTGAAAGAATATTATTGGATGAACATTAGTTAGAAGCAATGCCTGGAACAGATTGACGAGGAGGGAGCCCGGAGTTAGGATGGCAGAAGGCAATTCTGTTAGTTCAGATTTCAAATCAAGATTAGCCTTAGATAGCAGATAAGAAGGAAACATATTTGATGGGCACTGGCAAGTGACATGAGAATGAAAGGACATGATGAATCAAAGATGACTTCCGAGTTTTTATCTTGGGTGAACCAAAGAATTTCTTCTCATGAACAGAGAGCGAGAGATAAAGTTCCTGACAGAATACGTTATTTGGTGGGGGGAGGTTGATGGGTTTGGTTTTACAGTTGTTGAATCAAAGGCTGTAGTGAAACATCAAGGAGAAATGTCCAGTTAGACGCACAGGACTAGACCTCTGGTGGCATTGAGAGCCATCAAGCAGAGCATAGGGTAGAGTGACCGGTCATTTCCAGACCAGACATCAGAACACATGGAACTGAGCATTTGGAATTGAGGTGGACTCATGCCATTATAGTGGTGATGCTTTTAGGTGCCATATGGAGAATGAGTGATGCCCCAGGAGAGAAGGGAGTTAGTGCAAGCATGGCAGGAGTATTTTTTCAAGGGACAGGTGGAGTTGCTGATGTTTTTCAAAAAGCAGTTTTAGTTAGAAATGTTGGGGTTAAAAGCCAATGGCAGGGGGTTAAAGAAATGATGAGAGGAGCGGTTCATTCATTCATCTATTGATGAATGTTTGGAGGTGAGAGGAAGAGAAGTAAGCTGGTGGCCAGAGAGGACAGCGTGATCAGAGGAAGGATTTCTCACCACAGAGGATTCTGGCACGTGATGGAAGCCTGCAGGAGACAAGGGAGAGACTGAAGATGCTGAGGAAGAGAATGATGCAGACAAATTTTTTAAAAGTTGTTTTCTGAAAGTGAGACCTCACGGCACAGCAGCCTCAGCTGTACTTTACGTTTTTAACCACTAGGGGGAGACCTTCCCCCACAAATCAGCTGCTGGGAAGGGAAGCATTCATCGAATCATATCCCCAAGCAGTTAAAAATCTTTTTCCATTTCATTTTCAATCTTAAAAATGTGAAAAGTACCTGATTTTTTTGGTCTCATTTGACATAGCATGTCCGAACTTCTGGTTCAGTGCACTTTCATTAATGTGCTAAAGAAGTATCTGCCAAAATTTCCTACCCCACCTTCATTGTCCAGGGATGATATGGGATGGGGCGGATTCTCCCCTTAATGGAGGGTGGTCGGGTCCTCCCCAGTGTGACCTACATGAGAACAGTAGATAGGAACATTATGAGGAGGGCAAAGACAGATGTTCATGAGAGTTTGATGTGCCTGGATTAAATCTTTGCGGATGAAAATTGGAGCAAGGAAAACAACTGTCACCATAGCACCAACCTGCAATTCAGCACATGTGATTATTCACTCTTGTGACCTATAGCCAAACAGAAAGTGAAGTGTGTGTGTGTGTGGGGGGGGGGGTCATTATTTGAAATCAGATCTACCGGATGGTCCACAGGTCTAATTTTGCAAGTGGGCTAAGATCAGAATGATGACGTTATTTTTTTACTTAAACAGTGTTTTAAAATGCCTTTTTTTTCTTTTTAAAAAATTAAAGTTTATTGGGGTGACAATTGTTAGTCAAGTTACATAGATTTCAGGTGTACAATTCTGTATTACATCATCCATATATACCACATTGTGTGTTCACCACCCAGAGTCAGTTCTCTTTCCATCACCATATAGTTGAATCCCTTTACCCTCATCTACCACCCATCCCCCCCTTTTTAAAAGTAATTTCCAGCATTTAAAAATCAGGATCTCTCTCTCTCTCTCTCTCTCTCTCTTTCTCTCTCTCTCTCTCATTCTCACTCTCACTCTGTAACACACGCACACTTTTTTTTTTCACCTCTTTGAAAGCAAATGGGTCATAGTTTCTCATCTAGTGAAAATCGAATTGAGTTGATGAGGCATGGGCTCCCCATATTCCCTGTCATTTTGCAACCATCAGTTTCTTTTTGTTAATCTGGCCTCCATAGGCAGCTGACTTCGGAACCCCCTATTAAAGCCATTCTCATTCTTGCCTTCTGTTTTCTGATTCCTGCCTCCAAGAAGATAGTCAGTGAACTCATAAATGTCTCACTGGCATTTGCTTTTTAGCTGTGTTTACCTTAAGCAGAACTATTTTCTGAACTGACATTTTCTATGGCAATAGAGACACACAACACCCAGTGGTGACAGCCCGTTCCCTCTAGATGCATACACTCATTCCTTCAAATAACTGCACGAACATGAATGCCTTTCAACTTGGGGATTCCCAGGCTTGGGAAAGCAAGTCCCACCTTGTATGGAACGCTCTGTCTTCCACTGAGTCCTCATTGGCTTCCTAGTCTCAGCCATTTGTGGCCCTTATTCTGCTTTTTGAAACTATTGTAATATATTTAGGCAAGTGTTAAAACCAGAGCGTGTGACAACCAGAGAGCACTTTGGGAATGATTTCATTCCTGATCTCACGGGGCAGGGCCCTGTTCACCTGCACGGTTAGGTTACTGTGTGGCCTTACGTACTGTTTCCTCACGGGGTGACTGACGTCACTGCACAGCTTTTCCCTCTGGTCTGACCTTCTCATTGTTATTTCGGTACCTCTACGAAAGTGAATCGGTTTAGGCTAAATTCTGTTTCTTTCTTGTTGCTATTAGGATTATGTATATCACGTAGTGAGTGCGATCTGTGAATGGACAGTGGCCTTTGGTTTTATTTTCTACTTCCTAACATTCATCCATGATTTCCAGGTAGGTGTTTATCAATTCAAATGTTACAAATGGCTAACACGTAGGATTGTTAAAATCCATAGAAAATCCCTTGCCTTAAAAAGAGTACTATTTTCTCTCTTTTTATCCTTACTCGTTTGAAAAAATATGTATCATACAATTTAGAGTATTCCCAAAGGCAAACAGCTTGAACTGTTCTGCCAACCAATGAAACCTGTATATGTCCTCTGCCATTTTATGCTTATAGTCATACATCCTGGTTATTTCCTTTTTGAGGAGGTTTCACTTAGTGGTTCCAAATAATAGGAAATATGTCTTTTAAAAAAATAAAAGTGAGTTGTTGAAAATTGTTCCCAAGACAGAGAGAAGGTGGGACGTTATCAGATTTGGCCCCAGGTAAAATCTTATATTTTGAAACGAGTGAATTCATTATTAGCGAAAAGGATATGGAAAGCCCAGAAAATTCTGTAGGACCCAACTCAAGCTCAGCACAAACCGTTAGTGAAGTACTCTCATAAAGGCTGGTTTTGTTTACCTTCTTTTGTACCTTTTTTCTTTTCTTTTTTAAGAGTGTCACCCTCAGGATATCCACAGAAATCAATGATGACTTTTGAAGAAAGAAGAATTATATCTCACTCAATGAAAGTCATAGACAATTTCCAGAAGTGGTGCAGGGGAAAGACAGGGTTTTCATGCTGCCCTGAGTGGCATGCGTCTGTCACTTCAGGACTTGAACTTCATTAAGAATTCTCACTAGTTCTATTATTTCCAAAGGTATGTTTTTCTAGACAATGTAGAGCATTTATGACACTGTAGCAATGTTTTTATAATTTTCCAAATAGACACATTTTTTATATTCGCAAATTCATTACAGAAAAGATGTTACAGAAAATGGAGAGCTCTTATTTTTGTACAGGTTCTATTGTGTCCGTGTGTGCGTGTGTGTGTGTGTGTGTGTGTGTGTGTGTGATTGATTTCTGGAAATACACTAAAAAGAATTTATTAACCAAAAGTAAAATTGGGGGATATTCCTTTTTAAATTTCATTTTTAGACAATGAACTGTATACATTTTTACCATGAGAACATTTGTAAAATTCATGTATGGTGATCATAAAGATTTAGTACACAAATGAACACTAAGTAAGATACCCCGATTTTTAGATGAACTAAACAAAATGCTTCCATTGAAAAGCCTTAATACCACTATGCACATCAATTCTAAGTAAACACGAAAGACCTCAGTTTTGAAATTCCGCCCGGCTCAGCCCCTCTGCTCACAAGAGCTGGAGTTATTACCTTTGCTACTAATTGGCAGTCTGTAGTGGGCATAATTTCAGGTGGGATGGATTCAGCAAAGCTGGTTCAAAATCAAAAACCTTGTAACAACTGGGTAAAATGGAGGAGAGTCCGGATTGCTGTCTTTGCTAGATGAGCAAAGAATGTTGGTGGAAGGGAGGATTATGGGAAGGAGACTTTTGCTTCACACTAAACCTCTGCAAAACCAACCTGTGAAAGTCATTAAAAATACCATTTGTAAAACCACCCTTTATTGTTACTGGCGTAAGTTGATGTACAGTCTGACTCAGAAGCTGAAACTTACATCTCTAATTCATTTTATGCCAGTAAATATGTCGAAGAGAGCATAGGCCCCAGAGAGAGGGGAAAGGAGAGGGTGTGGGGTGCAGTTTATTCATTCCTCTTCGTAATGCTGTGGCTGGATTTTGGACACATATGAAATGTGAGTCAGGACCTCTGTGACAACAAACTGTTTCCCCCAAGTGCCCAGCAGTGGGAATCTGATAACCATTCCTTGTAACTTGTCATAATAATGTGGATCCCCATTGTCACACTGGAACTGAAAGACTGATGAAAGCCATGTCAAGCATTTGTTATTCCGAAGAGGAGGTGGAACACCACATACCTTTACCGTGGAAACTAGTAGAATGAATTCCTGGTTGTCCCCCCTTTAAACAGACTTTTGTTATCAGTACTTCTCATACTGAGTTTCATTCTTCATTTCCACATCTCTCTGTGAGATTAGATTGGGAGCTCCTTGAGGGCAGAGTATGTGCCTTAATCTTTCTCTCTATAACTCCAGCATTGAACTGGGTACCTCCTGGTACACAGCAGGTGCTTAATAAACATTCACTGAATGCATAAATGAATGGGTGAACAAATAAGGGAATGACTAGAGATATTGGTAGTGTTGCCTAATGAAATTTACTCTGGTTGACTACTAAGTGATAAACCAATCATCTGTATCACCCAATAATGGTGACTGTTTTGCTTTGTGTCCTGTAAACATTTCAGTTGTTTGGGCTTCACTGTGCAGTGACAACTGTCTTCAACCTGGATATTTACCACAGAAATTGTTACATGGGCTAGACAAAATGGTACATCTGGCTTGGCAAACTGAGAAGGCCAAAATTCACTCCAGACAATCACATTCTGCTGCTTCCATGCAACCTCTAAAGCTGGTCTTATCCACATTTTGGTATTATTTCTAATTTCCATGAACTTGCATTGCCTTGGACCTCATGACTGAAAGAGTAAAATAAAATGAAGTATTTCTTTATTTTGGTAATTTGTGTCTCTGTTACCGTATGTAGCCTGGGCAGTATGATGAAGTGTATTCATCCAGGACACAATTCTAGTTCCATTGGATTTTTATAAAGGTTTTGTGTAAATCTTATGTTTTCTTAATTCATATAGCTTTGCATGTGGGCATGATGGTTCATCTTTGTAGAGATCCTTGAACATTAGTATCAGAAGTTTGCATCAGTCAAAATTCTCAGAGTTGAGGCACCAGAAATACAACTCAAATTTGTTCAAGGAAAAGGGGGCATCTGTCCACTCAGGAAACTGCGAGGTACAGGGCTGTTGCTGGCTCCAAGGATGGTGGATTCAAAAATGCCACCAGGACTCCATTTATTCTCTCCTCTCAGCTCTTCTTTTCTCTCTGTCAGCATCATTTCAGTCATGCTTTCCCCCAGTGGGCAGGAGATGGTTTCTGGAAACTCTAGGCCTACAAACTATCCAGTGAAAAGAGAGGACTTCTCATGAGTTTCAACAAAAACCCTTGAGTTGAAACTCATCCCTGATTGGCTGGCTTGGATCACATGCCCATCCTGTAGCCCAGGGAGGCAGGATATGCTGATTGGTCAGAACTGAGCCACATGTCCACTTCTGGAGCAGGGAGGGGTCAGCATCACCCATACTACTGGGCTGATGGTGGGTGAAAGTTGTTTCTCAGAAGAAAGGAGTGGGAAATGGATCTTGGACAAACAAAGCAAGATTCCACTATGGAATTAAAGTACTCCCCCACCACTGCCCTCCACACCAGAGAAGCTAACCTAACTTGTTTCAGAGGAAACCAAATTTACTTGCTGACAACCTTTTCAGGTTAAAAGAAAAGAAAACGCAAGCCATTTAATAAACGTGCCTTCAGTTAACTTCCATTAACTTCCAAGTGATGTTTACTCTTTTTCAAGCTTCTTGTGTCTTATTTAACCTCTGAGGTTGAAACATATTATCATATGTTTCAGATGAGGAAACTAAGGCAAAGAGAAGTTCAATGATGTACAAGAGATTCTGTACTGCCAGATGGCAACAGATTGCAGTCTGCGACTCTTGTTTTCCTGATTTCTAATCAAGTGGATCTTTTTTGTTGCTGTTGTTCAATGAATACTAACACAGGAGTCTACAGAACTTGCATTTCATAAACCAAATTAAGTACATCAGTGTTGTGCTGTGTTTGGGTTTCCTAACATCCCTTACATGTGGCAGTGTCCCATGTTCCCATTTTTTACTCAGTTGGATACATACTGGGTCTGGTATTTGGGCCTGGAATGAGGAAGGAGGAGTGGGAGGGAGATAAGTGATATCCCATTCTCTCCTACTCCCTGATTCTGGCAATCAATAAGCCCAGCCGTCTCCCCACACACATACTCTTGGTCTGGCTCTGAGTACCCGCATTCTCAAGGCCAAAAGGTCGTGCATCTGTGTCCTGTCTATTGCACAAGAGAGCAACCACAGCCTCAAGCCCTGGAGGAGAAGTTTCTGACTCTCCTTGGTCACCCCCAGCAGATTCATCTTCTAAAATGAAGAGGGCAGCAAGGTGTCAAACTCATGTTGGGGGCAGGGTGGCAGTGTCCTCCAAAATCAATGCTTGGCAAATGCTGAAAGAGATACCAACAATATACAAATACAGTCAACTCCTGTTATCTGGACTCACCACGCTGGGGTGAAAGATGATTTCTAAATAAGTGAGGATTCAACTGCTCCCATGCACAGCCCTTACTCTCTGAACCCTTTGTTCTTATTTAAAAATTTTCGAATCAGTAATATCCATATGATTCAAAAATCAAAACAATATAAAAAGGGGTTCTATGAAAAGCCTTTGTATTTCCCTCTACCCACATTTACTGAATTCATCCCTTTCCTCATTGAGATCTACTTTTTATGAAGCTACAAGCAGAAGCACATATTTTAAAATATTTCCCTTTTAAGTTCAACCCCCAAAATAGCATATTGTACAGCTTTGAGCCTTCCTCTTTTGACTAAGCAATATATCTTAGAAATGTTTCCTTGTCAATACATAAAGAGCTTCCTCAAATATTAAGTTTGTTCTGTTTTACACCTGTACAATATTCCATTACATAGCTGTGCCCATTTATTGAACAAGTCCTTTGATGAACAGTCTCGTGGTTTCCAAACTTTTGCAATTACAAGTGAATGACCTTATACGTATATCATTTCACACATGTGCAAGGAAATCTGTGGGAGAAATTCCCATAAGTGGGAATGCTGGGACAAACGGGAACTACATCTGTAATTTGACCAATACTGACCGTCATCTTGCCTTTAGAGCATTCTACTTGAGCATTTTTTTTTGGTTGGAAAATCTTTCCAACTATTTCACACTTTCCTTTAAACTGAGGGTGCCAAATATAAATTCACTTTTTCTTGGTGACTCATTGCATCTACAGGCACAGATGTGGATTCTGCTGTAGATGGTGTAGGACAGAGGCCAGCTGACTTTGTCACTTTTCTATAAACATTCTCCCTCTTTATGCTCCCTTTTATTTAAACACCTGGGGTGGGAGGTAGGCTATTTACTTCCCTCTGTTGCAACAGCACAACCCTACTCTGTTCTACCTCCTTTCTCTGGCTCTTCCTTCTTTTCATGGTCAAGAGTGTCTCCAGCTCACATTGGTTTTTTTGTGATCTCAAACTTTTGTCTCTGCCTCTTCTAGTCTTGTCCCTTTTCTACCCACTTCCCCCTTTTGGTATCTCTTTAGAGGGCTACCACGTCACTTACAACTCCTTATCTTTTGAGAACATTGTGCTTTCTAGACATCGGTCATCAACCATGATATTCTCTTTTCCTTTTCTGGCAAACTGACCCATTGCAGAACATTTGGAGGAATCCAAAGACCATTTGGCCCTTCCTGACCTTGTACATTGATGGTCAGTGTGGAATGATCCAATGAGTGGGGGATACCAGCAATTACAAGAACCACAAAAAGAGAGAGGAAATTCCAGCTTTGAAAAACTGAAAACATTTATTTAAAAATCATAAGCTTTAATTATGCTTAAATGTGCCTTTTATGTTATTAAAAAATAATAAACTATTTTTAGAGCATTTTTAGGTTTACAGCAAAACTGAGTGAAAAGTGTAGAGTTCCCACACACCCTCTGCCTCCGCACATGCACAGCCCTCCCAAATACTCACATCCCCCACCAGTTGTAATTTGTTACAACTGATGAACGTACATTGACACATCATGGTCACTCATAGTCCTTAGTTTACATTAAGGATCACTCTTAGTGTTGTACGTTCTCTGGGTTTGGACAAATGTATGATGGCATGTATCCACCGTTGTAGTATCATTCAGAGTAGTTTCACTGTCCTTAAGATCACTTTGCCATTTAAAAAATAAAATGTTATTTGGAATTACCTATGGCAAGGCATCCTAATTTTTTCTTTTTTTATTTTTTTTTAAGATTTTTTTTTTATTGGGGAAGGAGTACAGGACTTTATTGGGGAACAGTGTGTACTTCCAGGACTTTTTCCCAAGTCAAGTTGTTGTCCTTTCAATCTTAGTTGTGGAGGGTGCCGTGTTCCTTCAAGTTGTTGTCGTTTCAGTCTTAGCAGCTCCAGGTCCAGTTGCCGTTACTAGTTGCAGGGGGCGCAGCCCACCATCCTGGCAATCTTGTGGTTGAGAGCCTGCGCTCCAACCAACTGAGCCATCCGGGAGGGAGGCAGCTCAGCTCAAGGTGCTGTGTTCAACTTTAGTTGCAGGGGGGGAGCCCACCATCCTTTGTGGGACTTGAGGAATTGAACTAGCAACCTTGTGGTTGAGAGCCCACTGGCCCATGTGGGAATTGAACCGGCAGCCTTCGGAGTTAGGAGCATTGAGCTCTAACCGCCTGAGCCAACGGGCCGGCCCAAATTTTTCAGTACGAGGTATTCAGGAACTTTTGCTTAAGCACCAGGGACATTTCTTTACCTGCTTGGGTTATCACTCTGGTTCTGTTAACACTGAGATCTATCATATTGAAGATATTATTATAGTTGGTTGCATTTTACTAAAAATTAAGGAAATTAAGGTGCAGTGAGCTTGTCACCAAGTACCAAGGGATGGGGCTAGGACTAAACGCAGGGCTGTGAGTGTTACGGTCAGCTTTTTCCAAGAGGACAATGGAATTATCAGCCATTATCATGTCAGTATGAATGAGCTTTTCTAGGCTTATAAAATATAAGACACTGAGGACTGAAATCCCTAAACTGGCAAGTTTAGAAAAATGAGTAAAAAATTTGGGTTGTTGTTTCAAAAGGGTGGGTCCTAGTTTAACCGTGCATCTAAGACTTGGAGGCAGAGGTCTCCAGCACCCATGTAGACCTCTGAGAAGGAAATAGTGTGGAATAGCCAAGGATTCCATAGGGCAGTAAGGCTGGAGAGGGTGCGAGTGTGGGAGGTGGGGGTTTCAGTATGGTTTAGGCTCTGAAGGCTGTGAGGTATGGTTTCTTTGGACTCTCACCTCTTGGTACCTTATCATTTGTTTCTGGTTGGTGCAGTGAGATGGACTCAGGGTTGTCTTCTGTTTGGAAAGAAACATCTGGTGTCTGCTCCCCAAGGGGTAATTCATAGTGGGGTTCAGAGGAAAGACCATTTTGGCTATCCCCAGGCTGGGTAAATGAAGTGCTCAGAGTTCACACTGGTCAGACGTCTGGGTCTGGCGTCAGACCTCCAGCACGAGACGCGGAGTTGGTTATCTGAGCCTGCGTCAGGAAGCAGTGAGGGCCTCGGGACGCTGGGTCTTGGGTTTCTGCTCTCCTGCTTTCTTGCTCATCAGGCTAACATTAGCACAAGTAATAGGAATGTCCGGAAGACAAATTTCACCTTCTTGAACAATCCTTTTGCTCAGGGTCAGTCCAGAGTAGCAAGTTCCGGGGACCACCCAAGCCATCTGATTTAAGGTGAAGATTGATGTCTTTAGAGTTGGCCAGCAATTTGACAGCTGCTAACGTAACCTTTAACACGTGTATTAAAATGAATACTGAGCTCAGTTCAGTCTGTCATTTCTTCTTAATACTTGAAAAGCCACAGTTTTGTTTGAAAGTTCCCTTAAAAGGCTCTAGCGGGTGAATTTATTCTTCCGCTTGACCGCACTTGGAACCCTTAAGTAAGAGCCACCTTGAAACTGAAACCTGGAAAATCCCAGATCTCTGGCCAAAAGAAGAAGCAAAGGTATGTTCTGAGGTTTATTAAATAATTACCTAGTTGTTGACATGTGGTGGGGGGTAGGAAAAAAGTCGAGGTGTTGGCAAGTATGAAGAGAGATTAGTAAGGAGTTTGGGTCATGTGGCTTCTAAATGAGGAAGAACATTGTGGTGTTCCCTGACCTTTGGCTCAGGTCAAACTAGGGGATGTTCTTCAGACTCAGTTAACCCCGCCTTGGCATGAAACACCACTCTTTTGACTGTAAATGACGGCGGTCATTTAACTGTGATCCAGTTAATCCTGAAGATACTCAAAAGTCCTTAGTTGTTGGGAGCAGACAGCAGGGAATTGAAGGGAAGAAAATGGGGAGTGAGAAAAAGCTGGGATTAATTGGCCGTTTTGACTTCCCATCTACAGTTGGTCTGACAGCCAGAATAGGGCAGGTTTCCTAATATAACAAATTGCTCTGAGACTAACTCCATTCAGAGCTTCAGAAGAGGATGTTCTCAGTTTGGTGATACTTCCATGAGTATTCCCCAGACATCAGCCATTTGTGTGTGTCTTTTGCAATTCTTGTCATGCTACATAGTGCAATTTACTTAATAGTTTTTAATGACTCACTTAACTTAAATATTTTTAAAGAGAAACTTTTTATCCCACGGCTCCTCCTCCCGGACTGCCTAGCTTGAGGAATGGTGTTACCATCCACTGGGCCACCCAGGACAGAAACTTGAGAGTCCTATTTTAGACTCCCCATTCTGCTCTCCACCACAAGTACATGTGTTATAAAGCTTATCTTCTATGTACAGTTTATAGGGGGGAACAGATAATTGTCATCCAACCCAAGACATCTGGGGGAATGAAAGGAGCACTATTAATAAATATAGCCAGAGTAAATGGGGTCTGTCTGAAGCAAATGGAGAAGTGTAGTCAGCCCATCTGTATGGTCCTGAATCCTCTGTCCTCCTCTCCATTCCCAGCACCACTACCTCAGGCCTTCATAATTATTTGCTTGGACTAGTACAGTAGCTCACTATTGTTTTCTTGATTTCAGTCAGGTCCTTTCAAACACATCTTACACATTGAACATATTTACACGTTGAACACATTTGATACATTACCCTGTTATTTAAAATCCTTCAGTGGCTCTCATAACTTCAGGATAAAATTTAAATTCCTGGAGCTGGCTGGGTGGCTCAGGTGGTTGGAGCGCCTTGCCCCTAACGCCGAGGTTGCTGGTTTGATTCCCACATGGACCAGTGAGCTGCACCCTCTACAGCTAAGATTGTGAACAGCAGCTCTCCCTGGAGCAGAGCTGCCGTGAGCAACTGAGGTTGGCGTGAGCTGCTATGGGCTGCTATGTGCTGCCGTGGGCTACAGTGTGCCGCCATGAGCAGCCAGCGGCCAGTGTGAGTGGCCAGCAACCATCATGAACTGCCATGGGCTGCCGTGAGCGTCTGACCAATGACTGGTGACCGACTACCTCAAAAAGATGTATGCACCCCTATAACCAATGCAGTGTTATTTACAATAGTCAAGATACAGAAGCAACCTAAGTGCCCATCAATAGACAATTGGATAAAGAAGATGTGGTACATATATAAAATGGAATATTACTTGGCAATAAAAAAGAATGGAATGTTACCATTTGCAACAACATGGATGGACCTAGACGGTATTATGTCAAGTGAAATAAGTCAGAATGAGAAAGACAAATATCACATGATTTCAGTTATATGTGGAATATAAAGAACAACAACAACAACTAGAAACTATGCTGGTATTATGAGCCTTGCACCTACCAGCATGGGCCAGAGAGCTGTGTCCTACACAACTAGACTGAGAAACAATGGCTTGAACCAGAGTGTGGGTAGGGGGCAGAAAAAGTGGGGGGAAAATTTTAATTCCTTAGTGTGGCTTATGAGAGGCTCTTCATAGATCTGGTTTCTTTTTATCTTTCCAGCTGTGAGCTCATTCATTGATTGATTCATTCAACATTTATTAAAAGTTACTTTGGGTTGGCACATTGTTGGGCTTTGGAATATAATGATAAATAAGATGGGTGTTTATAGTGGAGTGGAGAAACAGCCAAGGAAACACTGCAATAAACATGCTGTGGTGAAGCACTGCACTCTTTGATCTCGCTACTCAAAGTGTGGTCCAGGGACCAGCAGCATGAGCAGCACCTGGGAGCTTGATAGAAATGCAGATTCTCAGGGCCCCACCCTAGACTCATTAAATCTGAATCTTCCTTTTTATAAGATGTCTAGGTGATTGGAGTGTGGATTAGTTTGCAAAGCTGTGACCTCTGGCACCATGCTAGTTGAAGCACTCAGTTCAGATCCCTAGGGATGGTCAAGCCTGGAGGGAGACTTGAAGCAGATGGAGTTTGCTACATGAAGGTGAGGTGGGGAAAGGCACAGATAGTGAAGAGGTTTTCATGTGCTGTGGCACAGACAAGAGAACATGCTGTTGGGTGGGAATGACAAGTTGTTCAGTATTTGGGGAGCACAGGATGCAGGTGGGGGCCTAACTTAGAGATACCCTTACTCACAGAAAACATTTGGTCAATTTGAGCATCTCCATTTTCACTTTGAGCCCATCTAGAAATATAATGATTTAGAATGAATATATGAAGATAGACAGCAGAATACAGGTCCCCAGGGCTAAAGGCAGAGGAGAATGGGGAGTTACTGTTTAATGGGTACCAGAGTTTCTGTTATGAGTGATAAAAAAAAGTTCTGGAAATAGGTAGTGGTGATGGTTGTACAACATTGGGAATGCACTTAATGTCACTGAATTATACACTTAAAAATGGTGAAAGTGGTTAATGTTTTTTTAAATTTTTCAGTTACTGTTGACATTTAATATTATTTTATATTAGTTTCAGATGTATAGCATAGTGGTTAGATATATAATTTACAAAATGATCCCCCCAATTAGTCTAGTACCCACCTGGCACTATACATAGTTGTTACAATATTATTGACTATATTTCCTATGCTCTACTTTACATTCCTGTGACTATTTTCTAACTACCAATGTGTACTTCTTTTTTTTTTTACAGTTTTTTTGTTGTTGTTTGTTTGTTTGTTTTTTTATTGGGGAAGGGGAACAGGATTTTATTGGGGAACAGTGTATACTTCCAGGACTTTTTTCCAAGTCAAGTTGTTGTCCTTTCAATCTTAGTTGTGGAGGGTGCCGTTCAGCTTCAAGGTGTTGTCCTTTCAGTCTTAGTTGTGGAGGGTGCAGCTCAGCTCCAGGTCCAGTTGCCGTTTCTAGTTGCAGGGGGCGCAGCCCACCATCCCTTGCGGGAGTCGAACCGGCAACCTTGTGGTTGAGAGCCCGCGCTCCAACCAACTGAGCCATCCTGGAGCTCAGCGGCAGCTCAAGGTATCGTGTTCAATCTTAGTTGCAGGGAGCGGAGCCCACCATTTCTTGCGGGACTCAAGAAATTGAACTGGCAACCTTGTGGAGCCCACTGGCCCATGTGGGAATCGAACCAGCAGCCTTCGGAGTTAGGAGCATGGAGCTCTAACTGCCTGAGCTCCAATGTGTACTTCTTTGGGTCTAAAAATCCCTTTACATTTTTCACCCAGCACCCCAAGCACCCTCCCATCTGGAAATCAGTTTGTTCTCTGTATCTATGAGTCTGTTTCTGTTTTTTGTTGTTGTTATTGTTCTTTATATTCCACATACAACTGAAATCATATGATATTTGTCTTTCTCATTCTGACTTATTTCACTTGACATAATACCGTCTAGGTCCATCCATGTTGTTGCAAACGGTAACATTCCATTCTTTTTTATTGCCAAGTAATATTCCATTTTATATATGTACCACATCTTCTTTATCCAATTGTCTATTGATGGGCACTTAGGTTGCTTCTGTATCTTGGCTATTGTAAATAACACTGCAATGGTTATAGGGGTGCATACATCTTTTTGAATTAATGTTTTGGATTTCTCAGATAAATACCCAGAAGTAGAAATGATGGGTCATAAGGTGTTCCATTTTTATTGTTTTGAGGAACCTCCACATTGTTTTCCATAGTGGCTGCACCAATTTGCAATCCCACCAACAGCGCATTAGGGTTCCCTTTTCCCCACATCCTCTCCAACATTTGTTGTTTGTTAATTTATTGATGATAGTCATTCTGACAGGTGTGAGGTGATAGCTCATTGGGGTTAATTTGCATTTCTCAGATGATTAGCGACATTGAGCATCTTTTCATATGTCTATTATAGCCATCAGTATGTCCTCTTTGGAGAAATGTCTATTCAGGTTCTCTGTCCATTTTTCTTTCTTTCTTTTTTTTTTAACTTGTATTTATTTAAGTGTGTTTTTCCAGGACCCATAAGCTCCAAGTCAAGTAGTTGTCTCAATCTAGTTGTGGAGGGCGCAGCTCACAGTGGCCCATGTGGGGGTCAAACCAGCAACCTTGTAAGAGCACTGAGCTCTAACCAACTGAGCTAACCAGCCGTTCCACTGCCCATTTTTCAATTGGATTTTTCTTCTTTTTTGGTGTTGAGTTGTATGAGCTCTTTATAAATTTTGGATATTAACTCCTTATTGGATGTATCATTGGCAAATATCTTCTCTCATTCGGTAGATTGTCTTTTCATTTTGTTGATGGCTTCTTTTGCTATATAAAAACGTTTTAGCTTGATGTAATCCCATTTGTTTTCCTTGCCCAAGGAGATAGATCAGAAAAAATATTACTAAGAGCACTGTCAAAGAGTTTACTGCCTTTATTTTCTGTTAAAAGTGTTATGGTTTCAGGTCTTACATTTAAGCCTAATCCATTTTGAGTTTGTTTTTTTATATGCTGTAAGAAGGTGGTCTAGTTTCCTTTTTTTGCATGTATCTGTTCAGTTTTCCCAACACCATTTATTGAATAGACTGTCTTTATCCCATTGTATATTCTTGCCTCTTTTGTCATAGATTAATCGGCCACATAGGCGAGGGTTTATTTTTGGGCTCTCTATTCTGTTCCATTGATCTATGTGTCTGTTTTTATGCCAGTACCATGCTCTTTTGATTACTATGGCCTTGAAGTATAGTTTGATCTTAGGTAGCATAATACCTCTACCTTTGTTCGTCTTTCACAAGATTGCTAAGGCTATTCGGTGTTTTTTGTGGGTTCCATACAAATTTTAGGATTATTTGTTTTAGTTCCATGAAAAATGCCATTGGTATTTTAATAAGAATTGCATTGAATCTATAGATTGCTTTGGGTAATATGGACATTTTAACTATGTTATTTTTTTCTATCCATTAGCATGGTATATGCTTCCATTTATTTGTGTCTTCTTCCATTTCTTTCTTCAAGGTCTTATAATTTCCCAAGTACAGGTCTTTTACCTCCTTGGTTATATTTATTTCTATGTATATTTTTATGCAACTGTAAGTGGGATTGTTTTCTTAATTTTTCTTTCTGATAGTTCATTATTGGTGCATAAAATGCAACCAATTTCTGAATATTAATTTTATATCATGTTAATTTACCGAATTAACTTATCATTTCTAATAGTATTTTGGTTTTTTGGGGAGAAATCTTTAGGGTTCTCTCTACATAGTATCACGTCATCTGGAAATAGTGACAGTTTTAATTCTTCCTTTCCAATTTGGATGCTTTTTATTTCTTTTTCTTGTCTGATTGCTGTGGCTAGGATTTCCTGGAAGTGGTAATTTTGTGTGTGTGTATATTTTACCACAATACAAAAAATTAATAATATAAGAATGAGTACTTTGGAGTTAAAGAAGATTTGATTTCTCAAGTTGTAGCTTTGCTACTTCCTTGCTGTGATGCCTAAGGTAAGTCAGGTAACTTCTTGGAACCTCAATGTCTTTACCTGTAAAATGGGAATAATGATAGTACCTGCCTCACATAATTGTCATGAGGATTCATTGGGGCAATGCCCATAAAGTACCTGGGAACTTGTTGAGATATCCTGATGCCCCTTGAAGCTTGCAAAGTATGGTCTTAACATAATGCCTGGAACAGCCAGAACTCAGCATAGCTATTAACACCCCTTCCACCTCCACTTTGACTGCAACAGTGGTTTTTAACTCTGGCTGCACATTAGAATCACATGGAGAACTTTGTAATACTCCACTGCCTGTAGCGATTAAATCAATTTCAGGAAATGGGGCAGACATATCATGATTCTAGGTGACTCTAACACGCAGCCAAGGCTGAGACACTGTGGTGTAGCAGTGATTCACAAACGTTAGTGGGTATCAGCATCACCTGGAGGGCTTATTCAAACAATTCCTGGGCCCCACCCTCAGTTTCAAGTTCAGTAGATACAAAACAGCACTTCACTATATTCCATTTTCTATCTGGTGACACTTTCACTTACTTTGTGGTCTGTATTGTTTTACCCACTACCTGACCTCTTCCAGACCCATTACTGTACTGCAGTTTTTCTTGAAAACATTTGCCAACAGCCTTCTTCAGGCCAATGGCCTCAATATTCTCCAACCTGTTCTGGCTTCAGATAGTTCACTATATCTCAGACTTCTTCTCCTTTGAATTCTGAGCCTCTACTCTCTAGGTTTTCCTCATTTCTCTTTCCTTTTCTCTCCTCCACTTGGAAGTAGGGAGAATCTCATGTGGGACTCCCACAACCATTTTCTTGAAGCCCTATATTTATCCCTCAAAAAACACACAGTCTTAGGAGTGAACAGACATGGGTTCATATCTTGTACCTGGGCAATTCACTCAAGCTCTGAGTCTCATTTTCCTCACTGGTGAGTCATGGGTGATGATAATTAGGCCCCTATGAATAATACATACCTGACATATAAAACTCAACTATTAGCTGTTATAGTGGCTCACCTTTAAAAACAAGGTAAAATTTAAACTTGAAGAGAACTCCAGGAGTGGTGGAATGAGGCCATGGGATGCAGAGGGCAGAGCCAGGGATATAAAAATCATAGCATGGTGGAATAAAGCCAGGATTACCAAAAGGCAAGGAAATGGCAACTGAGGATTTTCCACAAGGCCTGGACAGACAGGAAGGTGACAGGTGTAACCTGACAAAGGGAACTGACCAAAAGATTCCCTGTGACTACATTAAAATATGAGCCTCTGGGCTGGTCCATGCATAAGGAGGGTGTTATTAACAGATGGGCTATGTAATGGCCCCAGAGAAAATCCACAAGGGGATTCAACCCCATCAGTGTGAAATTCAGTCCTTTGGCAAGAAACAAAGTGCTAAAGAACCTGTTACAGTTTGCACCATTTATTATAGTCATGTGCAAAATATGACTGTGAGTGTTATCCAGAGCTCTCGTTACAAGATAAGGTCTGCATGCTGTTTCCCGTCGATGATGTTATTCAGCAGGATGGCTCACATGTTGAAATTTGAAACTCCTTGGGTGAAGAATCCCTCTGCAGGCTATACCAGATGTTGCTTGTGTAGCTCCCCGAGCCCAGAAAGATGAGTTAATCCTTGAAGGAAATTATTCTGAACTTGCATCAAACTCAGAGGCTTTGATCCAACAGGCCATGGCAATAAAAAAAACACACGGCCATCAGAAGAACTGTGGGTGGTAGTCCTGTCTCTGAGAAGGGAACAGGGCCACTGGCCAATGGCTTGCATTCCAGAAGGCCTCCAGATGCACAGAGCCTTGAGCAGAGGGCCTCACTCAGTGCGATATTGTGAAAATCCTGTACTTTAAACACATGTAGTCATAAACAAGAATTTCCTCACCCTTTGAAGACCCTACAGAAGTATCACCCTCTCCAAGATGTTTCCCCTGAATGTTCTAGGCCCCACCGACCCCACTTATCTTCTAACTTCTTCAACTTTCATCATTCATAGCACAACGCTTGCCACTTGTATCTCTGTATTTTTGTATTTCTGAATGCCCAGCACTCTATCAGGCACCATGTGAGTCATCTCTTTTCATCCTTAAAATCTAGCATAGTACCTGGCAAGTAGCAAACACTCGGTAAGTGAATAGATGTTTATATATATAAATGAACGGAACTATTGTTCGATGGCTAAATTGAGTTGGCACGTAAAAAAGAACTATGGAAAGACATAACAGACGCCTCTTGTTTTGTTTGCTCCGCACCTCACCCTCCCTACTTCCACAAGTTTCCTCTCCCTTTGCCATACCTTTGTGGTTCCCAGATGGGCCGCCATGTTGTTTCATGACTCTGTAGAGTTTACCTGACTCAAGCTGTTTTAATGAGTCCTTTGCTAGGATTTTTTGACTTGGAACCAGAGAGAATGATAACATAGTCTCTTTCTAGTGACCAAAGTAATACAGAGATATACTGGAAATTTGGGAACTATTGAGCCCATATTTTTCACCATGTGGAGAAAACTGATTGCTAGCTAGAATGAAGACTGAAACTAATGAAGAGAGTTAAAGGAGACACAGAGTCAAGAAGCAAAGAGAATCCTGGATGGTCCTCATGTTCCTGGTTTCAGTTGTTCCCATGCACATTCTTGTCTTTGGGTTTCACAAACATCATATTACCTCTTGTAATAACCCCCTCTTTTGCTTCAACAAGTTTGAGTTAAGTCTTTGTCACTTGCAACCTCACAAGTCCTAACAAATATAGAAGTGTCTGCTTTGTGGTAGACAATCTAAAAGAGAATAGATGAATAAAATCTCATATGCCAAGTTATGAAGCTTTGCAAAGTAATTTTTCAAAACTTCCTATCCTTTCTTGTGGTTTGAATAAATACCTCTTTGATATCCCTTCCCGACCTAGCACAGTACTGAATACAGAGGAGGCACAGGGACACACAGACATTTCTGGCAGGTCGAGCGTTCATTTTCAATGACTTTTTATCGATGTGTACATTTGTGGAGGACCTCAGGTCCTTGGGGCTGCAGTGTCATCTGTGCATGATGGAAACCACATGTGAGGACTTTCTAAAGTGCCCATAGAGTGATAGGCTCTCAACAGCAACCACTGATTGAATGCTAGAAGAAGGACCATGGGAAGGACCATGGGAAACAGCCTTTGAATCGCTCCATGGTAAACAAGATGGTACTAGAGACTTACTGGTGTCTACATTTCCTGAACTTCAAATCCTGGCAAATGGCCCAGTGCATATGCGGAAATTATGGGAACAGTGGGACAGCATATTAGATGTGTGTGAGCAGCTCAGCATTTCTGTTTACCATATCTGTAGAGCTGATCTTTAGCATCGAACACTTCTCTAGACAGGCTAGTCTACTTACTGCCACCCAAATAGACCATGTGGGTTTTATCCTTGGCACATCTGCTCACAAAATTTCTTTTGCCAGATACCTCTCTAGCCCTTACCTCATCTCCTTTCTTTGATATCAAACATATCCTCCAGATCCAGCTATCCTACCTCTTCCGGGAATGACTGCTCTGTCTAATCTACCATGCTTGGCATTTCATTATTCATTCTAAGAATGACAAGTACATGCCATGTAACCTCATATCCACACTCCCCATTCCCATGAAAAACATCACTAATTGACACTGGTGCTGTTTCCCTCCAAGGTTGAACTTCAGAATTCTTCTCAACACAGCATTTGAGGCAGCCGCAAAATGCTCACTGGAGCTGGCAAGTGACATGAAACCTTGTTGCTGTTTCTGATCCATTCCCTTCATTGTTACTTGAATTTCTGCATATGCTTGTCTTTTTTCTCCAAATGGGCTATCAAGATAATCCTAATCCCAATCACAATAATTCCAATCACAATAATAATAACAATGCCAAGAATCACAATAACAATAGTAGCAGCAAATATTTATTGAATACTTACATATGATGGCACTGTGCTAACCCTTTTACATGTCTTTTCTAATTTAATCCTCAACATGATCTGTAAAGAGGGTATCAGTGTTATCTCCATTTTATAGATAGGCAGCCTGAGTCTTTTATTTATTTATTAAATTGATTTTAAAAAATGTTATTGGGGAATGTTGGGGAACAGTGTGTTTTTCCAGGACCCATCAGCTCCAAGTCAAGTCGTTGGTTTCAATCTAGTTGTGGAGGGTGCAGCTCAGTGGCCCATGTGGGGATCAAACCAGCGACTTTGGTGTTATGAGCACTGCACTCTAACCACTGACCCAACCGGCTGCCCCTAAATTGATTTTTAAAAAATAAAAATTGTGTATATTTAAGGTATACAACATGATGTTTTGATACACATATACGTAGTGAAATAATTACTACATCCAAGCTAATTAACCTGTATTCTCTCATAGTTACCATTTGTTGTTGTGATGAACGTACCTAAAGTTTACTCGCTTAGCAAATTTTCAGTATTCAGTACAGTATTATTAACTCTAGTCATGATGCTGTACATTAGCTCTCTAGACTGATTCATCCTACATAACTGCAACTTTGTACCCTCTGTCAAACATCTCCCCATTTTCTCCACCTCTCCACCCCTGGTAACCGCCATTCTGCTCTTTCCTTCTCTGTATTCAGCTTCTTCTTAAGATTCCACATATAAATGAGATCTTACAGGTTTTTTCTTTCTGTGTCTGACTTATTTCACTTAGCATAATGTCTTCCAGGTTCATCCATGTTGTTGCAAATGGCAGGATTTCCTTTTTCAAGGCTGAACTTTATGTATATTACAATTTGTTAATCCATTCATCTGTCAATGGACAGTTAGGTTGTTTCTATATCTTGAGACTTAAATATGACAAATGACTTGTCCAAATATACCCAGTCAGAATGTGGCACAACCTCGAACTTGACCTCGAAACCTTTGCTCTTACACAACGTGGTGTATTATCTCGTCCTTCTGTGTATTATCCAGCTGTCACAGAGTTATATGCATAACAAGTATTTGTTGAATAGGGGCTTTTTATCAAGCAATGAAGTTCTTCAGAAGAGACAGAGAGAAATTGAATTGAAAATATCAGGAGCAAATTCTCTTCCCCAAAGAGTTGGAACATACTTGAAAGGGGTCTACCTCACTTTCCCAATATCCTTGGCTGAAGGCAATGCCATTTCCCATTCCGCAAATAAACATGCTTTATGGAGATGGAAATACTAAAGATCAGCCATAAGGAGGTGGGGCACTCTGGTGAAGAAGCAGCTCTGGGAGTATGGGAGCCATCTGATGGGTCCTCACAGTGGTTCTGCTACTATCTAGTCACTGGCATCTCCCTGGGACTGACTTTCCAAATTTGTAGCATGATTCATCTGGACTTTATCAGCACTTCCCAAGTGTGTCCCTGGAATACTGGCCCTATAAGAAGTTCATATAGAAAGTGGTTCTGTTGTCAAAAACTACTGGGAAATTGCGTTACTCCTTGGGAGATACACCATCCATATTAGAGGCTCTGAGAAGTCCAGGAAGGAAAAACCTACTTATACGTATAGTGTTTACTTAATGCTTGTTAACCCAACATTTTCTAACCCCTTTGGCTTCACATAGTAACTGCTAATATCTCTTAAAAGTAATGCCCACACTTAGTGTAAAAAAAAAATTGGCTAAATATTTTCTGAAGACCCTAACAGTCTATAAGTCTGTTGAATAATAATTTAACTTGACTGTAAACTGCCCCTCAGTGATTCACAGTGAATCACAATTTCGGATTTTTGAGATTTCCTTTCAGAAGAATTTGGAGGGTGTTAAGGTGACAGGGTTTAGCAGTTTGTGCAGCTCTGTGAGTTTCCTGAAATGGGCGATAGGGGGCGCCAGTGGACTGCATTAGTGGCCATCCCTCCCCAAACGCAGCAAGAAAGGGCAAACCCAACTTGTAGCAACCAGAGCAATTCCTTTTCCAGCTGAATGGAAAGCTACTGAGACCCAGCTCCCCTCCCTTTTGGATATTTCTCTCCCTCTTCCTCCTTTGGAAGGGGGAAAAAAAGGGCATCAGGCTTGGTAGGTAACACAGTACTTCTGCCCTTTACCTTTACAGATAGAAAATCATATAAAGCAACTCTTTTCAACTGCTTGCCATTGGTTGTGTTCACTTTGGGGCAACTACATTTGACAGTGGAAGTTCTTACTGGACTAAACATAGAGCCTAGGACTTGAAAAAGGAATTCTTTTTTCCTTCATCCAGTCTCATTTTGAAGGGAAAAAAAATGTACAGGTGAAGGAAAAAACTACTTTAGGACATAAGTTCTTTTTAATATATATTTTTTCTCTATACTTTGGGTGTAAGACTTACACAATAAGACTTTTTAATGCTATGGCAGGCTATAAGAGGCTTGGGGGCAAAAGGACTATACATAACTTTTTCTCACTGATCAGCTCCTTGTCATTTTCCCGTGAAGAAGCAGGCCTGACCTCCCTACCCAAGTTGAACTCAAGAGATTGGAGTGACTGCTTCTAAGGTGACATTGTCATTTTTTTCTACATCCTCTCTCATTGTTAACTCCTCCTTTCCCCCCATTATACCCCCATACACAGAGTCTCCCACTTAGGAAAGAAATGTTTCATAGACTTTAATGTTTTTTTCTTCAAGAGAAAGTGTAAACAAGGTTCAGGAGTATAGCTATCCCATAGAAACTAACAAGAGGACAGAGAAATCATATTTTCTGATAGGAATTCTCTTCATTGCTGGCTCAGAGGCACTTGGAGTTTGGAGGGTCTTCAGCATTCATCAAATCTCATCCTTTCACTGTGTACAGGAAGGCATAGGAGTCCCCAGGCCATACAGGGAGTAGTTCCCTGGCACTAGAGTCCAGTCCCAAACCCTAAGGAGATCTCAGGTGCTCATCTTTGCAGGCAGTAAGATACATAAGCAACAGTCCCACTCGGACTCTACACGCTGTATGGAGCGTCTAGGTTTTGAGAATCCCATTTTTGTGCCAGGGAGGACAGTGGAGAAAATGGAATCTGAGAGGGGGCCGCGGGGCCAGCAAGCAAAGCCCAGTTTGTCTGTCTGATTTCTGATCCACCTCTATGATTTGCCTTTCTCAGAAAGTAATGTTAGAAAGGGTTCAGAAGCTAGCAATCAAGCAGTTTTGCCTTTGAAAAGTGTCTAGTACCTTAGAATTCCAGGAAGTGCTGAATCATAGAGGAGAAGATTCATAAGAAAAGGATAAATGAATATTTATTAAACATCTCCCATATTATTAGATATTTTTTTCACAGTCATTCAGAGGTGGACAGGCATACTGTGATCTCCTTTTTATGGGGGGCAGCAAGGAGGATGAGAGACGTTATGGAAATGGGCCCAAAGCACTGAAGCTGGGATTTGAACTCAGGTCTGTTTTCACTGCTCATAACTGTATACTACTACTTTTTGTTCTTACTTAACTGTTTTCTACTACAGTGATGCTCAACTGATATCCTATATGTGTGAAAGACTTTTTCCTATACTTTCTTCAAATTTATGCAGATAATAATATTCTACAACCACAGTGGTGTCTGCTTCCCACAATCATTAGATTGAGCAAGTTCTTCTGAGCATCTAACTTAAACCCCCTCAGATACAATGAGAGCCACCGACCCTGCCCTCAGGGAACATGGAAAATGGCTACAACATGGCAGTTAGCAGCAGCTTCCCAGTCCTGGTTCCAAACAGCTTCTGTTAAAAGAATTGCCAATTCAAAACACATGCGCTGTCCTGAAGTCCCACCCCCACCCCAGACGTTCCACTCTGGGTCCCTTTCAGGATGAGTCTGAAATATCAGTCAGAATCAGGCCCGGTTATCCAGATTTGCAATCAAGATGGATCAAGGCTTTTCTTCCACCCTCGGTCCTGAGCTGAGCCCTGATCAGATCCCTTTTTCCATAGTATATTCTAGAGCTAACATTTTTTTGTGATCAAATACAGTGTCTATTTACATTTGAGCTGTCAGGGACCAGAAGAAAATTTCTTACATGAAGAATTTGGGTACCCTTTTTGATTCTTTATAACTAGAAAACTGTAGCCTGGGGATCTCTTTGCAAAAATGTATGCATGTAGGACATGATTGAAAACTAGAACACATAGTAGTACAATGATTTGCATTTAGGAGTGAGTGAAGGTTTTCAGAAAATGTAGGGAATTTGGAGCTAAAAGACCTGAGTGTGATTCCTGTTACAGCCCCTTACTAGCTATGTGATCTTTGGCACATCATTTACCCTCTTTTTCTTAAGCTTTCAGTTTCTTCTCTGTGGAATAAAAATAATAATACATAACTTACACAGTTGTTGAAAAGATTTTTGCAAAGTGCTCCATAAAAAATGTAAAGCTATTACTATTAGCACTATTGCTATTGCTCCAGCATTAAAAAAGCCTACCTCTGAGTTGAGAGAATAACCTTCAATCTTGCTCCTTGGCACACACTTTTATTTTGGGTGTTTCCTATGTGCCAGGGTTTATCTGTTTTTAGCTTCACAGGTATTAGCTTATTCCTAATCCTAGAAGGTAGATGCTATCTTTACCACCCTCATTTTTCAGCTGAGACAAAAAGAGAAGCAAACTAGTGATAACTAGGAGCCAATAAGTGATTGAACCTAGTCTAATTCCAGAAGCCATGCTCCTGACCACTAGGTCAGTTAGGACTCATTTGGGAGGTGAGTAACAGAAATTCAAAATAGCAGTGGCTTAAATTAGATAGAGGTTTATTTCTCTTTTATGTAAAAGTCCAGAAGTTGATAGTTCAATACTAGACACAAGGCTCGCCTCCACACAGTACTCAGAGCTCCAGGCGCCTTCTCTATTCCAATGCTACTAATATGTAGTCTCCTCCCCAACATTCAAAATAGACGCTAGTGTATCAGCATTACATTTGTATTCCAAGCATCAGGATAGAGGAAGAGAGGATAGAAAGGGCATAAAACACATGCCAGTTGTTTACTTTGGACTGCTCCTGGATGCACATGACATTTCTGCTTACATCCCATTGATCATAGTAGCAAGGGGGCTAGGAAATGAGTCATTATTCTGGATGGCTTTGTGAAAAGTTAGAAATTGGAGGATTTTATTACTGAAAAAAGGGGAGAGGTAATCAGGGTTTCAGGGGATTATGGAAGAGGAGTGGCAGATGAAGCTGGAGAAGCAGGCAGGTGCTAGATGATGAGAACTTATCAAGATCCTTCAATTCACCACTGTCATCTTTGGGTTCATCTACCATTTCAGCAGGTACCAAGGGAAGGCAGAGCTGTTTCCTGAAAACCACCAGTTATGGCCATTGACTGGCCTTCTGAAGGCTTGTAATAGGTGTTCTCCCAGAATACAGCACAAGTGTCCACCTTGATGGTAGACTTAAGGCTGGTTCCAGTCTGAGACTCATTAGCAAATGAGATTGAAATGGGCATGGGTAGCTTCTGAGTCATGTCTCTAGAGAGTCCCAAGAGAGAAGTTGGGGAAGGAGGACATCAGGACAGGCCACAGGCTCTGAGGGGCCTTTAGCTGGCTTCTCTGATCCTCCAGAGACAGCCTGGATGCCACTGGAAAGTAACTTCTTGGTTTCCAAAGCCCTTTCCTACATGCTACTTTGCTTGAATGTACAATAAGATCGTGGCAGGGGTTTCTGGTCCCCATTTTACCAATGAGGAAAATGAAGTCAGTATCCTCCTGTGATACTCTGTAGAATGAGGTGAGGTCTTTGAAAATATCTTTTCACAAACGAGCCAAGTGATTATGTTCACATAACTTTGAGAAGCACCATGGGCAGGATGCTGAGTGATACAGGAGGGTCCCATTTAGGATGGCAGATGAATCGCAAGATTGCAAGTGCCATGATGATTTAGAGTCATGTCTTGTATCATCACTCCTATATCGCTACCTGGCTCATTGTAGATACTCAATAAATATTCAGTGAAAGAATGAATGAAGACAAGCTTAGGTATCCAGCCTTCCGGAATCCTATTTCCTCTCGTGCCATGGAATAATCCTAGATGAGCTCACATTTGTATGTGCTTAGTGCCAACAAGATAGTTGATACACGCTATTAAAACCTCCATTTTAGAGATAGAAACTGAGGTTAAATGACTTGCCCAGGGTGACACTCATAGAACTAGAACCGCGATTCAAAATTAGGCTCTTAAATATTATACTCTCTTTTTCTCTAATAGAGAGTGACTATTCACTACATGTCAGGAAACTTACCATAGCTCAAATCATTCCCCGTGAAATAGTCTATTCCTAGATATATAACAGTTAACCCAATACACAGCTATGAGTCCCTTCACTGGACACCAATGTTATAGCAAAGTTGCACTCTGCTTCTTAGACTATTTGCTCATGTTGAAGTGCCAAATTAGATTGGCAGAGAGGAACATATATTGACCTTGAATGTTTACTTGTGAGCACACATCTGTTTTTGTTAATGGGGATGTGTGCAATCAGAGTGAGCTCTCAGAAGCAGACATTCTTGATATGGAATTTTCTCCCCGCCTGTGAAGTTTTATCATCCCTCTGGCTGGAGAGCAGTTTGTCAGGTTAGACAGTGGCCTGTTGGACCTAGAAGCTTCTGGACTCTTCTGTTCTTCCAAGAGAGCTATTGTTTCTTCAGTGCCATTAGCTGAAGTTGGACCTTAAGGAGATATGAGATTGTGTGGGGAGTAACTACATCAAAAAGACCCCCAGTAGACTTGGAAGAGTAAAACAGCTCTGGGAGGAGAGTAAAACCCCTCTTTTTTCCAGCAACAAATTCAAGATACACGAGCTGACCCCCTTTCTGATCTGCCTTCTCAGGGGCTCCTGCTCCTCTGCCCACTTTTTTATCCACTGCCTCAACTCTGGCATTTGTGCCTCAACTCTGGCATTTGTGGGGAGGGGTGGTTGCCCACATTGAGAATGGTTTCCATTTCCTTCCTTTGCTGACAGTCCTTTGTAGAAGACATAATACACAGATGGCACAGGCAAATGTTGCCTTATAACGTGTTTGGCATTAGTAACCTTCATGTGTTTTCTCGCAAGTTCTTCATTTGTCTAGATGCAACCAAGTTGGCTGACCACTGCAACACCAGGGCAGGTAGGCCTATGGGTTGTCAGTTAATGGGGTTCATGAGGACTATGCTTTTTCACTCAGTTTCTTTACCTGAAAGAAGAATTGAAGACAGGACTATATGAGTATGTTTCTTGGAGGCAAGCAGCTGTGACTGGATTTTGGGATCCACCCAACTCCCCAAGTGACGAGAATAGTTCTTGATTTATTGACTGACTGAAACTACATCCCTGACATTTGGTGAAAGTGAAGCTTTTTCAAAGACAGGGTATGAAAAAAACAGGGGAGGTGAGGGTATGAACACAAAGGGACTTAGTAGTAAATCTGTCCATGAAGTGGTGCTCATAGTCTGCCTTTGTATTTCTTTTCTAACTCAATAAAAACATTGTGATCCTTTTGGTTACAGAAGAAATATGACGACTTATGGTTCAATACTTCTGCATCTGATTTCTTAGACTTTTGACATTTATATTATGCTTCTAACAGTTACACTGCTCGTCTTTGAGATATCTGCTCATTCCATTTAGAAAAGCATTTTGCATTGTGCATAACCTCTTGTAACCCCAGCCATATATGTGTGGGGGTGCATAACCCCACCCCCACATGCCACACTTAAGTGTTCCCAAATTATAACTCTGCCAAGTAAAGGAAGCAGAGGTCTGCATCTTGACTTCCTGTAGCACTGGCAGAATGTGGTAGTGAGCAAGCAAAAGTTGTTAAAGATTTGAGCTGGAGGAAACCTGTGCCCACTCCAATGCATCTGAGGTAGATTGACCTGAATAAGGTATATCTGTAGGTGAGAACTGGACACTACTTTCAAGGCTGTGGGAACCCAGGTGGACTTTCCCCTTCATGAAGTCTCCCCTGCATCTAGCTGGAAGGGAGATGAGGCACCAGTGCATAGCTCGCTCCCTTCACACTGCTCCTTTAGGTTTTCAGGTTCCCCACTATTTAAGATAGGGAAAGGAAACAGGGAAAGATATGTGGTATTGAGCTTCTGTCCAATTTTGTCCTGTGGGGCACTCAAGTTGGATTTAATTTAATATAGAAAGATTGTCGTATACATTCTGAGTGCTGTGTAAGAATTCTTAACTGTTAACAACATATTGAAAGAAAGAAAATATATTGAAAGAAAAAGTTAACCTCAAATTTGCAAAGAAATAAAATTTAAATGAGATTTCGTCCCCCTCCATTAGATTAACAACAAAAAAAATTTTTAGAAGCTCACACTCAATGATGGTAAGTGAGGGTGCAGTGAAATGGGTACACTTACATACTTTTGTATGTATGTAAATTGGTACAATCCAAGATATGTAAATTGGTACAATCCTTTTAGCTCATAACTTGTAATTATTAAGAGGCTTAAATTCTTCTTCCACCAAACTATTATAATGAAATAATCAGAAACTTGGATAAAAATGTATCCACAAAGATGTTCATGGTAGTATTCTCTATAGTTATAATAAATGTGACATAACTTATTAGGTAACAATGTGATTCTAACAATAAGAAAATAGTTAAATAAATGATGGCATATCTCTAAGATTTAAGAGTCATTAAGATTCTACAAAAATATAATTATCATGGCTCTCTCCTGCATGAAATTAGATACAGACATGTGAATAAGTCAGCTCTTGCTGCATAACAAACCACCCCAAAATATAGTGACTTGAAACACTCAAAATCTGTGGATTGGCTGGATGGTTCTTCTGGCCTGGGCTGGCTCAGCTGGAATTGGATGGGTGAGACTGGCCTCTTGTCCACATCTAGAACAAATGGAACAGCTGGCATAGTTCAGAGTCTCTCCATGTAATCTTTCATCCTCTTGGTCAACCTGGGCTGTTCTAAAATCATTAAGAGAGAACAGGCCCTATTGCACGAGCACATTTCAAGCTTCTGCTTCCATTACATTTGTTAATGTCTCATTAGTCAGTCAGTCAAGTCACATGCCCAAGCCCAGAGTTGAGGGGTGGAGAAATAGACTGAACCCCTTGATTGGCAGATCTGCAAAATATTGTGGCCATTTAAAAATATATCATACTATATGACTTACCTTCGCTAATAAAAATGTGAAAGCTTTGGGGCAGAAGCTTTAAAGCCAATGCATGCTTTCCTGTATTCTCCTTTCCCTCTTGCACAACCAGATCCATTTGAGATGGTAGCTCCTCCATCTGCCTCAGTTCCAGAGTGATCAAGATGAGCAGAAGCTCTGTGCCAACCTGCACTGGACAAATGGCTTGAATAAAAAATAAATCTTTGTTGTTTGAGGCCACACAACAAAGTTGGGATTTTTTTGCTATTGTTACAAAACCTAGTCTATCCAAATGACTACAAAAATTGTGTAGTCTGGGATATTTTAAAAAATTATTATTTATATGGCAAAGAGTTCATTATATAATTGAATATAAACTAGCAGACTATAAAGAAACTATACACTTGTGTAATGTTATATAATCCTAAATTTGTCAAAATTAGCAAACACAAATTCTGGAAGGTAATATATCAGAAATTTAACAGTGGGATTATAGGTAATCTTTTTCTCCTTTCTTTTTTATATTTTCCAGCTCTCCTATACAAGTTTGTATTGTCATGATAGATTATATTAATTTTTCAATTCTCCCTACCCCCTCCATATCCATTGCCACATGATTTACTGTGTTTCCTGGGGGAGGATTTTTATGTCCTTCCCTCATTGGATTTGGGCTTGGCCATGTGACATGCCTTGGCCAATGAAATGTGAATAAATATGACATTTGCCATTGTTGGAGCAGAAGGTTTAAGACACACCTTGAGTTTTGGGGCATTTCTCTAGCTCTTTCTCAGGCATGTCCCACGTATAAGCTGCTCTTTCAGCCTGGGTCCTGAAATGAAAAGACAGAGCAGAGTCAGGGTGTGAAAGAATGGAAAACATATATATTGGCCTCTGCCTCAGTTTCTGGCACAGAGCTCCCCAAGCCCTTGTAAGTCCCTAAGCAATAAGAGTACGAGGAGCATCTGTTGTTCTGCTATTTGGTCTTTGACCCCAGTTCCTGACACAGAGCTCCTAAAACCTTTGGAATTTCCTGGGTGACAGCAGTGTCTTTTGTTCTAATGAGGTGACTCTTGGTGGGCTTCACCAGAAAGACCAAGCCATGATTAGAAGCTTGGAATTTTCAGCCCCACCCCTCTCCTCCATAGAGGGAAGAGGAGCCAGACATGGAGTTAATGAGCGATCATGCCTAAGTGGTGAAACCTCCATAACAATCCCAGGAGTATGGGGTTCAGAGAGCTTCCTGGGTTAGCGAACATGTGGAGGTGTGGGGAGAGCGGTGCAGCCAGAGAGGGCACGGAAGCTCCGCCCCTTTCTACATACCTGCCCTTCGCATCTCTTCTATCTGGATGTTCTCCTACATCCTTTATCACATCCTTTTATGATAAAGTGGTAAACAGTAAGGAAGCTCTCTTCCTGGGTTCTGTGAGCTGCTCTAGCAAGTAAATTGAGCTCGAGGACGGAGTGTTGGAAACCTCTGATCTGTAGCTAATTGGTGTCATTTGTGAAGTTAGAAGCAGAAGTGACAAGCTGGACTTGAGATTGGCCTCTAACGGTGGTGTTAGGGGGCAGTCTCCTAGGACAAAGCCCTTAACCTGTGGGATCTGACACTATCTCCAGGTCAATAGTGTCAGAATTGAATTGACTCGTAGGACATCCAGCTGGTGTCACAGAATTGCTTGGTCTGGGACACACACTTCCCACACCCCCCACAATCTGGTGTTGTGAATGTAAAGGGGAGACACACAGGAGGGAAAAGGAGTTTTTTTTACTCATAGAGCCTGGTGCAAACCACAGCCCACCTCAGCCTCTATAGAGTGTGCAGGGGAAGTGAACCAGTGTTGTAAGCTTCTGAGATGGGGGGGCTGAAGGGGGAGGGTTGTTAACATAGCAAGCCTCACTAAGAAAATTCTTTTTGTAGTGTAAAAAACATACTGAAAAATATGGCCTTCGTTGACTCGTAAGTGCCAAATTCTAAGCCCTGCCCATAAAGGATACTGCTTTCTTCTTTATACCACACCATTGTTTCTTTCTCCCTCCCTTTCAATTACAAGGTGGGATAGGATGAAATCTGGTTGTCCTGAAGTAAGCCAGTTCACAGATCCAAAGGCTGTTCTCTTACCATGGGGATGTATCAGGGTTGACACCTCTTTGGACCTGAGGACAAGTAAAAATGGAACTCATCTCTTCTTCAGTAAGAGACTATTTTAACACTGTCGAGTATTTATGGCATGATTCAGAAGTCACCAACCAGCATAGAACCCTTGTCATTCTGAATTCAAATAGAATTGTTCCTTCCCAAATCTGGCCAGGCATGGTCATACACCACATGTAGCTTTCTTTCTTTTTTTTTTTTTTTTTACATATGACCGAATCCTCCTTATGAGCCCCATCTTGCTGAGTAAAGACACTTCCATTTATGTATCTCAGTATTCCCTCCCTGTCCTGCGCCCCTTAGGGCCTGTTAGCACATGGGTTTCCTTATTGTGTCACTTGTGAAGTTGGGCAAGTGGCAGCTAAGGTGTGTGCTAGTCCCAGGGCTGCTTCTTGGATCTTTACAATCTTTGAAAAAGTGATTTCTCTGTATATCTACCTGGTCACTCCTTGCTCCACTGGCACCTTTTGCAGACATCTGTGACTACAGTACTCCAGGTCCTCTGTTTCTCAGCTCAGTCACAGCCTGGAGGCCTTATCCCCTTAACTTGCCTCATCTCAGCTCTCTGAGGCTATATATTTCTTTAAAGTATAAGAGATTCCCATTTGATTCCCAGCTCACGTGCTCTGACCTGCAGCCCCCACTCTGGCGACCCTCTGCTGAGCTTGCCAGCAGCACCATCGACTGCCTTCCGTGTTTCTCACTGGGCCCTTGGGGGACTTGTGGACACTCTCCATGCCAGATGGGAGTCAAGGGAGGCTGGGCTTAGCCGTACTCAAAGTGGCAGCCCAGATTGGCAGAGGGGGCACTCTGTTTTGTTCCAGTTGCTGCCTTTGTGCATAAGAGGAAGTATATGAGCTAGACTTCCTGCTCTTGGCTTTAGGTGAAGATCGTGGAAGGAAGTGGGCCATAGTCCAAGGTTTGGAAGTAAGGGTTCTGTGGGCTCCTCAAACTGGAACGAAAATTTCTCCTGCTTCTCCCAGAGCCACGCTTGGGCCATGTTTGGGAGCTTATTTTCCATCTGTTTTTCATTTCCCCAGCATAGAATGTGGGAGGTCAGGATCACACAACATTCCCTTCTCATTCCCAAGATGCCTCTGAACTCCCTTCCTTGAATTTTTTTGTTCCCATCTATGCTGAATTACTTGAATGGCTCCCAGCACACACCAGGCTATTTTATACTTCTGAGCCTTTGCCTAACTGTTTTTTGTTTTTTTTTTCCTACCCCGACTGCCCTTCCAACACCCATTTCCCTTGAAAAACTTTTATTCATCTCCCAAGACACTAGCCCGGGCTCTTCCTCCGGGATGCTCCCTTCCCTCGTGGCACTTTGCATGATGAACTTCATCAAAGAGATTGTTTATGTCTGTCTTCATCACGAGAAGATAAAGTACTGAGGAGCAGGAATCCCCGCTCAGGCATCTTTCTTTCCTGAGGCCTAGCACAGAAAAAGTGCTAAAAAAATGTTGGTTTACTAAGTAGTACTTTGTCTCATGCACCTGAAACGAATAAAAAATAAAGTTGGTTTAAAAAAATTAAACCATGGGTAAAGGGTACATAGTATCTGTCTGTATTATTTCTTACAACAACAGTATGTGAATCTATAATTATCTCAAAATAAAAACATGTAATTAAAAAAAACCACGTTAACGAACAGGGCCAATTATGCTCTAAAGCTCCCCAGTTACCCCCTGGTTGAAGACCAGAATCCAAGGGAAGCCCACGGCCTTTATGAAGTTACCATTTCCAAAAGGGGGATGGATGCTTCAAACTATTAGTAGGAGGGTGTCCTACACCTCACTTGTCCTCAGAACTATCCAGTCCTGAAAAGCTTGGAGGCAAGTGAAGGCACCTGCTAGCACACACAAATGATACCAATTATAAAAAGGCGTCCCTGCAGACAGATGAATTAAGGAAGTGGTCTCCTCTAGGCTTTGTGGGTGGACATTGTCTGTGTGTGGAATGAAAGTATGGCATTCCTTCCTTTGGGTGTTCGTACCCACACAAACAGACTAAGAGAGGAGTGTAGGCCATATTTCAGCACGCTCTCTCCCTCTCAGCTCTGCACTCATATAAAAGGCCTAACGTGGACACAGCTGCCCAGGCCTGAGTAATTTCCTAGGTTTGCCCTCTCCCTTCAAAGGGCCAGCAGTCATGTTTCCATCTACTTGGGAAGTCTGATCATATTGAAACATTACTTGTGGGTGTAGCAAAAACTTAGCATTTTCTGTCATTTCCTTAAAGACGTCAGTGTAAGCATGGCTCATTCTCTACAAAACTTAGTTTTCCTTTGGAACTAGCCCCTCCTTTGCATTTGTTCCTTGTAGAAGTTCTTGTGAGATATAGTCATCTGTGGTGATGGTGGAAGAGGGCTTCCTTTTTTGGTTAGAGAGTGGAAGTGAGGGTCCAGGAACAAGTTTGGACCTCCTTTATGAGTGGCCTTGTGGGACTCTGCTAATCAGGCAGAAGTATCCATGCTGGCTAATTTCCTGGGATCTGATGCTGTCACACGAAGGCAGCACAGATACATACCTGACCGCCGACATACAGCAGAAAGTGGAGTATGGTTCACTGGGGAAGCTTCCACGTAGAGAGGCAGCAGAATGCATGTGTACCCTGCGCTGCCATCCTCCAACAGATAGAGGAGTGCTTGACTGACCAGAGCTGGATGCTTGTCAGAGACAACGTCAGAGAAAGGACCCTGTCCTGACCTACTCTACTGATTTTTACGGAAAGGGTGGCAGAGACCATCTGGTATGCTGTAGAATATTGGGAATTTCCAGGTTGAGGAAGCAGTTTTGTTCAAAGATAGAACCTTCAGAGATCAGCTTCTGGCATCAGCCTGTACTTTCCTCAAACTAACACAGGTTTGCTCGGCCAGCCTCTTGCTAAGCTACCAAGAGGGTGGCTGGGATGTGTCTCTTCTCTGGCACCAAGTAGGCAATTGGGCACCTAGTGAGTGTGGAATGTATAGAACTATTATTATTAGGAGGAAAATCATGTTTATTTCCTATAAATTTGCTCTCCTCCCACATGCCAGCTATGGTAAGGCCCTTGGAGGTAGATAAACTGAATGGGACTTCCTATGCTTGCTTTACTTCATAGGGAAGGCAGTAGACAGATTCTCTATAGTGGGTTCTTTTTGCATCTAGATGCCTAGAGTGGAAACCAAGTGATCTTCTGTCTCCTGCTGGGTAGAAGAGATCGCCACTGGAGAGGCTGGGGTGCACAGGAACCAGGTGGGCACAGCTTTCTGCCCTGCATCACAGCTTGGGCAGAGTAGCCTCCATTGTGCCCAGGAGAACCATTCCCGCAGAGGTCTGGTTTGGTATGGCAAGCATACTGTCTCGGCCAAAACAACAGGGCCAGTGGCAGCCCTATGATGACTATTGAGTGCTCTTTTGGAGATGAATGTTTAAAATCAGGGCTGTCCCAAGGAGAAAAGCAATCCAGGACCCATCAGAAAGTTGGGTTTGCTGTGAGCCCCCGAGCTCCAGTATCACTGGAAGTTCTAGATCTACTGTTCTGGGCTTAGCATGGAATAGGATGGGGCTCCTACCGCAACCCAAGCGGCTGAGTTGTTCAAAGGGGAAGAATCTGTACCATGGGATGGCTGGCTTTCACAGCCACAGCCACTGGTGGCAGGTCTCGGGGGTGATGTGGGGTAGTTGCATCTTTTGGAGTCAGAGATGTCAGAGCTCAGGTAGTGTGAGGGATCCTTCAGTAGGCCTGAAGACCACGCTCCTAGTAAGAAAGGAGCTGCAATTCCTTCCACAAGCAGTAGGAGGCACAGCAGCTTTAGTAGGCAGAGGATGTGGTTCTGAGCATTGGACAAGCCTTTCCCCCCCGCTCCCTCAAATTGAAGAGACTCCCAGGGAAGACTGCATCTGCAACCTCCCAATGATGGTAGGATCCATGAACTTGCCATGCTGAGGATGACGAAACTTAGCCTTCTCTGCCAGCTTTCTCTGTAGTGTGGCCCATCTACTACTACTACTACTCCTGCTACAACTACTACTATTGGCTATTAACTGGGCACTCTGCTAAAAGCTATACAAAGATTTTTTCACTTAACCCTCAAAATAAACCCATGAGTTAAGTACTACTGCAATTTAAGAATCTGAAGTTTAGAGAGGCCACGTACATTGTTCAAGATAAAACAACTTGAAGTGGTGTAGCCTGAATCAGAACACATGTCAGTGGGATTCTAGTCTACAAGTTTCACCATTACCCTGTTTTGCATGTGCCTCAAATGTCTCAACAGCACGTCATCTATGCAACCAAGATATCTTCCTTCAGAAAGTGCCACATGGCAGGAACTGTGTTTATCCTGGTCACCACTGTGGTCCCAATGCCTAGACCAGTGCTTGGCCCACAGTTGGTACTAGATACGTATTTATGGAAAAAAAAATAACAGGGATGTGTAGATAGCAGAGAACCAGCAGTTTGCACTGAGTCTCTTTCTTGAAGTGAGCTTTGAATCATCTTCCTATGCCAGGTCCAGAGAAGGAAGCCATGGACCATCAGGGTATTTAAACATTTAGTCATTCAAATTCAAAACAAGCATTGTTTTATGATCAAAATGAATTATCCTGACATTCTATCACATCTTATCAGACTCTTCTTTATTCAAAATGTTGTTGTTACTATTACTTAATAAACTGGAGCAAGCAATAAATTCCACTGGTCTACAGAGACTGCGGTTGTGTTCCCAGTACCAAAATGATTTTGATTATTGAGTTGGCATATACCCCTACACATTCCTAAATCAGTGGTTGGCAGCAGCAAGATTCTGAGAGAAAGAGAAAAAAACAGCATACGCACACACGCACACACACACACATACACACACATCTAGCAGCTTCAAAGCCTCTTACACATTAATGGATTCCTTATGGATTACATGGCTGTAATTGTGAAAGAGGGCAAAGAACTAAAACAAACCTTATTACTTTAAACAAAAAAAAAATTTTTTTAAATATTCTTTTGAAAAGTCAATTTTTCTGAAGAGAGTAGGAAAAAAAAAACTAACATAATGGAACTCTTAAAAATGTGTGTCTGCAACACAATAGGAAACCAGAATAAATGTAGGCAAGGCAACCACATGAGGCCAATCACAGAGTGAGTTCATCTGTACTCTAACAGCAGAGGAAGATGAAGAAAACAACCAGCGGAGCGTAGTGAGAGAGAGTATGCCAGCTCATAGTAAGAAGGTCGGGGGTGGGGTGCCATAGGGGGAGGAACATTCTAGAATTTGAAACAACAGGATATTCATATCATATTCCTAAAATCCGTATAATGAAATCTGTTTATATTATCCTTAAATTAATTGTTCAATGTTCAAATTTCAGTGTCCTGGCCAATGACCCACCACCAATTTCCTTGTTCATAACATTTTCTTTTCTTGGTCCCTTGAAAAAATAACGAATAAGTTTCTCCATTTATAAAGCTGCTCTGAAATGTCTTCTTACGTCATAGAGGCTGGGAGGTCATCTTGGGACACTGAATGTAATGGGGGGGGGGCCTTTGGGCCAGGGACCAGAAGGTTTTGTGATTGTGAGGCAACTTCTGATTCCATTAGCTGATGGTTGACTGACATTTTGGAACAAGATTTTGCAAGAGACTGGGGAAAGGAAAAAGAAGGAGCATGGGAAGGAAGCACTTAAGAGATTGAGAAGGCAGGAATGAGCTGAGTGCTCCCAGATTTGAGGAGGATTTTATTATTGGACACAGATCTGCGGTGAGCTTTTCGCCAGGATCTCAGAGGCCTGGCTTGCGGGGCCTAGTATAGGTTTCCTTATCAGCTTTGTGTTAACCTTACCAAGCTAATTGGCTTTGTGAGAGAAGATAAGCTAACTTCTCACTTACAAATTAAGCAGCCCCAATATACAGGCGTAAGAGGCAGTCCTCCTAAGAGTTTAAAGGAGACATTTTAGGGGGGAAAAATAAAGGAAGTATAGCTTTACTTGCTTGGAAATTATTTCTCAGAGAAGTGACATAAGCTAAAAGCAACTAGTTTCATGAAAGATTTATCTAGATTTCTTGGTGCTAGATTTCTAATGTTTATTACTGGAAGTGAAAGATTTGGGGGGTGTTCTTAAGTTTTTCTCAGTATTTCTATCAGAGGTGGCATATCGGTTGGGTTGCATAGAATCTGACTGAATATATAATTTCTCATTGAAAACAGTAATTACATTTTGAAAGACCTCAGGAAGCCCCTCTGTCCAAAATGTGTGGAAATGTGAAAAAAAAAGAATAGGCTTTACAGTCAGACAACCCACTATATAGCCCACTTGCACTATTTCCTGCCTTTGAGTAATAATAATTTTACTTTGGGTAAATTATTTAACCTCTCTGAACCTCCACTCAATGATGAGGATAAAAACATGCCTAACAAGGTTTCTATGAAGAAAAAGTAACATCATATGTGTGTAAACACAGCATGGGACCTGGTACACAGTAGGTCTCCAATAAATATTTATTTTCAATACCTTCATTTTTTCCCACCACCTCCTGCACTCTGATTCTTGAAAACTTTTAACCAGTGAGAGCCTTTCCTTGCACAATCAAAAATAATAATAATGATAATTAGCAAAACATAGCCTAAATAGATAGCATAACATCACTAAACACTTACCATACTTTTCATCTCATTTGACCCTCAAAACAATCCTATGCAAGAGGTGCCATTATCAATCCCATTTTACAGAAGAAGAAACCAAATCTAAGTAGGGTTAAATACTGTTCAGTTATCTATTGCTGTGTAACAAAGCACCCCAAAAGTCAGTGGCTTGATGTAACACCATTGTATCTCATGATTCTGAGGTAACCTGGCTCAGCTGGGCAGTTCTTCAGCACCCTGTGATATATCTGGGGCTGCATTTATCTGGAGGCTCAACTGGTCTAGAACATCCAAGATGGCTCACTCACGTGGCTGGCAATGGGTGCTGGACGTCAGCTGGGAGCACAGCTGGGACTGCCCACCAGGGTACATCATGCTCCTCCACCACTTCTCCTGGGATGGCAGCTGGACTTCAAGAAGGAGCTTCCTCAGAGGAAAGAAATGGCCTGGGCTCAGAAGTCTCAGGACATCACTTCTGCCATGATCTGTTGGTCAAAGCAGTTACCTAGCAAGAGTAAAGAGAAGGGGAAACAAGTTTTACCTCTCAATAGAGGAGTGGCAGGGGGGGAAGGATTTGATGGCAGCCATGATTGGAGACTATCCACCACAAATACTTTGCCCAAAGTCACAGAGCTAGTGGGTGTCAGAGTCAAGGTTCCAACATGTCAGTCTGACTTCAGAACCCACACTCCTAGCCACTAGGTCCTATACCTACCTACACACGGCAAGATACAACTAAATGCCAATACCTATGGAAAACACAGTAAGTACAGTCTAATTTCCGAGGGGAGATTGGTACAAAATTAAGAACTCTAAAAACCCTAAAATGAAAAAAGTACCCCTTTTTGTGCCCCTTCTCTCCATGTAATGCAGAATAAATGTTATTTCATGAAATGTCACAAACGTTATACAGACGGAGGCTAATATGAATTCTTTCTGGATTTTTTCCATTTCAAAATTCTGGATACCTCCATTAAAGGTGAGGTTTTTTTCTGTATGTGTGGGGGTGAGGTGGTAGTGAAGGGGGGTGGTGAGCCCCCTGACTCATAAGTGCGCTAAGCACATCCTCAGCCTGCCTATTGGGTAACTCGTACCTGTGTGGGACAAGGCACAGCGGCCTGGAGATGGCAGGGGACGCTCCAGCGAGAGGCAGAATTTAGCCTGGCTCTGAACTCTGATGGTGCTTTGAATAAGAGAAAGAGAAAGAGGGGGAAGGGAAAATAAGAACGAGACATGGTGTTTGGAATGAGCAGTGAGTAGTAGCTTAGCGGGAATGGAGTAAGGGACCAGGCTGAAGAAAAAGGGTCTGGATTTGGAAATGGGAGAGCTGACTAGTAATTTACTTGATGATTGGAGCTAAATTGGCTTCCCATCTTCAGAGGTATCCCAAAGTAGCACTGAGAACCAGATCACAAAGAAGGAAAATCCTCATGAAACTCAGGCCCAGCTGTGTAAACTGTTTTAGTCTTGGACTTGCTGAAGGCAGATGCCTGGCGAGCCCTGCTGGGGGCTGCTGGGTAGGAAGGATACTGCTCCAGGATCTCCCAGTGGCAGGGTCCCAGGACACCTAGGCTCATTCCACTGTCTTACTAGTTTCATTTGGAAAGAGGCTGACAAGCATAAAGCAAAGCCAGTCATCATAACCCTTCCTATAGCACTCTCTAGAGAGTTTATTAACCTCATCTCTCTTACTTATCAGGAATTCCTGGTGAAAGAAAGGACACGGGGACTCTTTTGAGCCATCCTGAGCAAACATCATCTTCAGATTATTTTCCTAGTAAGGTGGCTTCTATCATTTTCATTTGCAAAACCTTTTCTCTTTCTTCACATTTGAAAGCAACCCAGTACAACTGTTGTAATTTTTTTCACGTAAATTACAAATATTTAGAATCCCTGTCAAGGGAATGAAATAAAAGCAGATGTTTTCCCGTATGCTGGTCCCGAGTAATACCACATTAGAAAACAGTATTTTCAAGTCTCGTTAAAAAATATTTCAAAAAAATAAACATTTGTTAAATACAAATAAGAACAGAATATGGCATTTTAAATATTAATATGAAATTCAGAGCTCAGAAGTCTGAAGACCAGAGAATATGAGTTACTTGTGGAAGGTCACAGAGTGAGTTTGCAGCCAAGTCAGAATCTGAACTCAGTTCTCTCAAGTCCCAGCCTGGTGTGCTGTCTAGACTCTGTGGTAGATTGACAGCAAAAATGGCTGCAATCTGTCATGCCTGCCTGTGGCAGAGACTGCTGTGTGTTCATTCTACCCAATTTCCTTCCCTTATTGAGCACTCAGACTGCTGTTCCCAGGCTTCCTTGCAGTTAGGCATGGCCATATGACTGGCCATATTCCTTTGGCCAAAGGAATGTGGGCAGGGAGAAATATATAGTTAGGCCTGGCTTATCAGAACTTTCTATTTAATTTTCCACATTCTCTCTTTTCATCTTGCTGCTTAATGGAGAGGATGCTGAAAATATGGAGAGGGTAGCACTACAAGAAGGAGGGAGCTTGAGCCCTTGAGATAGTATTTGGGGGATTATTGGCTGGCCGGGAATATCCACATTGTACTATTGCATGAGTCAGAATAAATTTTTATTGTGTAAAGCTTCTGAAAGTTTGAGACTGCTTGTTACAGTTGTCAGTTTAACTTGCCCAACATAAGTGTTAAGTTTAATGCAACCTTCCTAGATTGATCATGATTACCTACTTTTCAAAAGATTACCCAGTAGAGAAGATTTCAAAATTGCATTAATTACCCCCACTTAAGTATAAACTCTCCTGTATCCATAGTTAGAAATAATGGCCTTGTTCAATCTCTCACTTTTGTAGACTTCACAATATATGTGAGTAGTAATAACACCAAAGAACAGATCAACTTCTCCTACAATATAATATGCTCAGAGACAATTCTTTGTGACCCCTGCCCCTGATTAGGACAATGTCTGTGCCCTCAACAGCAAGCTGCTTTCCACAACGGCTGTTGTAAGATATTTAGGCCCACTGAATGTTGGGAAATAAATAGAGGGGACTAAGCTTCCATTTTCTTGATGCCTTAGAGCCAATTTGGCACTGTAACAACTCTGTGATTTGTATTCATGTGGCAACCTTACCACTTCCTGTTTTGATCTAAAAAAAAGAACTCTAGGAGAGAAATGAGGTCACAAAAGTGAAGAAGGCCCAGTGTGCCCCCTTTTTAAATTTTTTTATTTTTACAAGATTTTTTTTATTAAAAGTAGACCTAATGTACCATATTATACGAGTGTCAGAGATACACCATAGTTGTTCAACATTTATATACCTAAAGAAGTGATCACCATGATAAGTCCAACTATCTGACACCGTACCAAGCTATCACAACATTATTGACTATATTCCCTGTGCCGTACATTACATCCCCATGACTTGTTTTATACCTGGAAATTTGTACCACTTATTGCCCTTCACCTTCCCCAAATTTTTAATTTTTCAATTACAGTTGATATTCAATATCATTTAATATTAATTTCAGGGGTACAGCATAGTACTTAGACATTTATGTAACTTAAGGAGTGATCTCCCTGACTAGTCTAGTACCCACCTGGCACTACACATAGCTATTTCCGTATTATTGACTATATTCCCTATGCTTTACATCCCCATGACTATTTTGTAACTACCAATTTGTACTTCTTAATCCCTTTACCTTTTTCATCCTGACCTCCAACCACCTCCTCTCTATCACTCTAACAAATCTAGTACCCATCTGACACCAAAAATAGTAACTACAATATTATTGACTACATTCCTTATGCTATATCCTACATCTGAATGACTACTTTGTAACAACAAATTTGTACTTCTTAATCCCTTCCCCTTTTTTCATCCACACCCTCATCCCCCCTCCCATGGTTGCCAGAACCATGAAATGTTTTCTGTATCCATGAATTTTTTTCTGATTTGTTTGTTTTTTCTTTTTTCTTTAGATTCCACATATAAGTGAAATCACATTACATCTGTCTTTCACTTTCTGATATAATCCACTCAGCACAATACCTTCCAGGTTCATCCATGCTGCCACAGAAGGCAAGAACCCATTCCCTTCCATGGCCAAGCAATATTCCACTGTATATATGTACCACCTCCTCTTTATCCATTCTTTTATCTATGGAAACCCAGGCTGCCTCCATATCTTGGCCATCGTAAGCAACGCTACAGTGCACATACGGATTCACAGGTCCCCTAACAGTAGCATTTTGAGTTTCTTCAGATAAATACCCTGAAGTGGGATTACTGGGTCCTTCTTTGTCTCTTGTGATAGCCTTTGTTTTAAAGTCTATTTTGTCTGGTATAATTATGGCAAGCCCAGTTTTTTTTTTTTGTTTTTTTTTTGGTTTCCATTTTCGTGATATATATTTTTCCATCTCTTTACTTTCCATCTGTGATGTGTCTTTCAATCTGAAGTGAGTCTCTTGTAGGCAGCATAAGGATTTTGTTTTCTTATCCATTCAGCCCTCCTATGTCTTTTGATTGGAGCATTTAATACATTTACATTAAAAGTAATTATTGATAGATACGTAGCTAATGCCATTTTATTATTCATAATTTTGATTCCCCCCCCCATCTTAAAGAAGTCCCTCTAACATTTATTGTAATCCTGGTTTGCTGGTGAAGAACTCCTTGTTTTTTCTTATCTGGAAGCTCTTTATTCGTCCTCCTATGTTAAATGACAGCCTTGCTGGGTAGAGCACCCTTGGTTGTAGGTCCTGACTTTTCATCATGTTGAATATTTTGTGCCAATCCCTTCTGGCTTGCAAAATTTCTGTTGATAAATCAGCTGATAATCTTATGGGAGCTCCCTTATAAGTAACCAGTTGCCTTTCTCTCGCTGCTTTTAGGATTCTCTCTTTGTTTTTAACCTTTGCCATTTTAATTATAATGTGATTTGGTGTGGGCTTGTTGGTGTTCATCTTGTTTCGGACTCTCTGCACTTCCTGGGCTTGTGTGTCTATTTCCTTCACCAGGTTAGGAAAGTTTCAGTCGTTATTTCTTCAAATAGGTTCTCAATCCCTTCATTGCTTTCTCTCTTCTCCTTCTGGCACCCCTGTGATGTGAATGTTGTTTATGCTAGATGTTGTCTCACAGGTCTCTTAAACTCCCCTCATTTTTTTTTTTTTGGATTCTTTTTTTTCTTTCTGCTGTTCTGATTGGGTGGTTTATGCTACCTCATCTTACAAATCACTGACTTGGTCCTCTGCTTCATCTAGTCTGCTGGTGATTCCTTCTAGTTTATCCTTCATTTCCGTTATTGTGTTTTTCATTATCGACTGGTTCTTTTTTATGGATTCTATGTCCTTTTTTATGCTTGACATATCTCTGTTGAAGTTCTCACTGAGTTCCTTGAGCATCCTCATAACCATTGTTTTGAACTCTGTCTTTGGTAGGCTGCTTGCCTCCATTTCATTTAGTTCTTTTTCTGGAGTTTTCTCTTTTTTTTTTCTGGGATGTATTTCTTTCTTTCCTCATTTTGGCTGCCTCTCTATGTTTGTTGATTCTATGTATGAGGTATGTCTGCTATGTCTCCCAGTCTTGGCCTTGTTACCTTATGTAGTAGGTGCCCTGTGGGGCCCTGGCACAGTCTCTCTGGTCACCTGCTCCGGGTGCTCCTGAAGTGTCTCTTGTTGGGTTGTGTGTGCCCTCCTGTTATAGTTGAGCCTTGATTGCTATTGGCACCTCTGTGGGTGGGATTGAGCCTTAGGCTGATTTCCTGTGGCCATATCCACTGCTTATGTATGGGCTGCTGTGTAGGGGGGCTTACCCCACTGAGTGGGATTCACCCCAGCAGGCTCTGGTGCCTATTGAGACCGCCCTTTATGTGTGCCACTTGTGGGGTTAATTGGGTAGTGTTCTGCTGTTGTCTGAGGCCTCTTGGGAGGGGCTCTGGTAGAGGCCTAAGTCACCCACTGCCTGTGACCAGCCGGAGACCACTTGGTAGGAGCTACAAAGCTATCTGTGGTTTTTCACTGCCTGTACTAAACATGGAAGCATATGGGAGAGGCCACACTGTGAACCAAGGATGGCTGCCACTAGTACCGGGTCTTCAGTGACTTCACAAAATCCAGGACCGCTGGAGGTCTGTTGTCGGCTCCCATGAGGTTCTGCCTTCTATAAAGCCTCGGGCAGTATGGAATTAGGTGAGGCCAGGTCTCAGTGAGTCAGCAGGGCAGAGCTCTGGAGCTCACCAGACCAATTAGATTCAGATTTTGCCGTAAGCGTAAGGGGCGGGCTCAACACAGGAAAGATAGTGCCTGCCTGCTGGTTGCAGGGAAGGAGGACCCCATGGGAGGGAGAAATGGCTACTGTCCTCCAGCCCTGGCCTTGAAGCCACACATCTCAGTCTGCTTCCTGTATGCTTCTGATGCCCTCCGAGTCACCGTCCCTCCGCTGGAGCCCAAGGTGAGTGCCTACGAGCAAGTGAGTCTGTGTATGGGCTGTTTAAGAGGACGCCTGGGTTTCTCTCCTATTTTGTCCCACCTGGATGATTGGAATCCCCACTGTTTGTCACAACCAGATGTTATGGGAGCTCCTCTTCCTGGCACCAGTACTCCAGGCTAGGGAGCTGGGGCTGGGGTCCTTCACTCCTCCAGGGGAAACCTCCACAGCCGAGGTGTCCCTCCCTATTTTCAGCTGCCATAAGGAAGTTTGGGATCAACCCGGTTCATGTCTCTGCCCCTCCTACCAGTCTTGACATGGCTTCTTTATATCCTTAGTTATAAAACTCCTGTTCAGCCAGACTTTAGATGGTTCCCCAGGTTGATTGTTCTATAATTTAGTTATAATTTTAATGTGTTCGTGGAAGGAAGTGTTTATTTACTCTGCCATCTTGGATCTCTACCCCAGTATGCCCCTTTTTATCTTCCATTTTACTCAATATAAGTTTAATGAACATTATGTTCACAACTCTGTGTGTTTATGTATGGAGGTGTTGGGATTTGACAAGGCAAATAGATGTTTGAAAGACAGTATAGTGTAGAAAGGGCATTGACTTTGATGAAAGAGACCTGGATTCAAATTCTTTCTCCACCAATTACTGTCACCTGCTTAAGCATTTAAATTCAGCTTCCTCATTTGTAATTTTTGAGGATTGTTGAAAGAATTACAGAATTCCCTAGAAAGGAGCCTGGCAAACGGTAGGTGCTTAATAAGTGATAGTTCTTAGAGAGGGGGGGGCACAAACACAAACTTGACCAGTTGGATGTATAAGAAATGGCAAATAATTGGCATAAACAAGAAAAATTGGACAAGTGTGGAGGAGGGAAATCATATTGGGCTGGAATGGACAAAATAGGTTATTAATTTTTCTTAGTCAAGGCTTCCTTTTAGAACATGTTTCATTTCTAATCTAATGTGGATGACAGATTTACATGTACAACTCTCATGCTGGTATCACCAAAAAAAGTATAAAATGAAACAGGAATTTATTATTCCTGAAGAAAAGTTCCTATGTTAGATGAAAAAATTCACAGCAGGCACTGTCGACTCATGTATACCCGTGTGTGTGTGTGTGTGTGTGTGTGTGTGTGTGTGTGTAACAGGTATGCTAAATAAGTGAGGGATAAGCCATAAAAATTGTTCATATAGTCAGAAACAAAGAGTTATACTATTTCTAAAATTGTAGGTATTCAGAGTTAACAGAGGATATTTCAAGCCAAACCATTCATCTTATAATTGAGTTAACAGATCCCAAAAGGTGAAATTATTTGTCTAAGGCCACAGAACTAGGAAATTGTCAAGCCAGGACTTGAATCTTATTCTTTTGGATTTCTGGTCCAATGCTGTTACTAACTCCTTTCTAGTCCAGGCCTAAGGAGTTATTCCGTAATGCCACTGGATGGAGCTTCTTGGAGGTCTATAGTTCCGGGGAGTGAAGACTTACTAATTTCACAGGGGGAGATCAGACTTGAACAAAAGCGCTATTGAGGGATTTCACAACATACTTAAAAATACTTAATATGTCCCTTATTTAATTGAACACTTGCTATATGCCAGGCACTATGCCAAATGCATTATATATATATATATATATATATATATATATATATATATATATATATATATATAATTAATATATAATTTATTTATTCATTTGCTTGAATTTTTATTCATACCTAGTGTATGCCAGGCATTTACACTGCGTGCTAGGATGCAACATTGAAAAGACATACATACATACATGGTTCTTGACCTCACGGGACCTCTAGCCTTCCCCACAACAGAAATTCCATAAAGTTTGTTTGTTTGTTGCAGCCATTTTACAGGTGATGGAAGGGCTCAGAGAATAACAATGATAGCTGCCATATACTGACCACCTAGCCCATACCAGGTACTTTTGCAAGCATTGGCTGAGTTAATCTTCACAACAGCCCCATGAGATAGGAAACGAAGGCACAGGAAGCTGCAGTGACTGGTTCACGGTCCTGTAGATAGTAAGCAGTAGAGCAAGAATTGGAACCAAGGCTGCCTGGTACCAATAATGTTAACCACTACCTTCTCCTGACCAGTTGGATTCCTGCTCTTACTCTCTTCCCTGAAAGATGATGCATATTGTGTCAAAACTCTGCTGGTGGGAGCTAGGATCCCAGGAAGCATCAATTCCTTTGCCTACAGACAAATTCTGTGTTTTCAGCATATGGACATGGACAATAATATTTGCTTGAGTGCTCAGCAAATGTGAGTGCTGAAACTGTACACATGACATCCAACTAAAACACCAGCATAATGCTAGCCCTTAGTAGATCCTCAATTATAGTAGGCAAATAGTAAGCAGTAGGAATAAGTAAGCAAGGCAAGAAAGAATCTAGAAATTATTGAGAAGTAGGAGTTCCTAGTAGCAATATTGCTGGATCTGTGTCTAGTCAAAAATATGTTTGTATTTTTGTGAGGGTGGATTTGCTTTATTTAAATATAGAAATAGCAAGTATCTACGTGACCTTTACACACCTGTTAGAAAGAAGGTGATTTTCTGCATATGTCAGCTACACAATTTATTGTGTAATATAATATACCCATCTTTTTAAGCCATCCTGTTGCAAGGCATGGACTCACTCCTTGAGAATAAAAAACAGACTTGAACAATTTTTAGTTTCACATAAATTCTATTAAAGAAGAATAAAACAGTGAAATCGCAAGATCTCCCCCCTCTCTTCCACCATATGGGTTTCTTTGAGATTTAATAATATTATAAATAAAGCAGCCTCAAGATGAAATGCAAAACAGTGAACAACAATTTAGAAACATTTTGAAGAAATAAGTATTATATTCCAGTGTTGCCAGGCTTTCAACATAAAAGTAAGATAGAAAACAGAGCGAGAACTCTCATTTACTCTATCAAGAAGGCATAAATATTGGCTCTGTATTAAGCCAACCTCTTGCAGCTGTACACCAGCTCTCAACTATTAAAAAGATTCTTAAATTCCCAGGGAAATAAAAATCAATTTCAGCCATATAAGTCTGTACATAAATCTATTGTGCTTTATTCCAAATATTTTCTCATCAAGAAGTTTGGAATAAAATTTTTTTGAAAGAGACCTTCTCCAGTTTACCCATTCCACTATTATAAATATTTGAATGACTTCCAGTAACTTTGCTTAGAAAGTCTCAATGTCTGTATAACATGCCAATGACAGCTCAGCAGTATATCAATACATTTCATTATTTGGCAAGACAACCACTCATAGCAATAGACTGGAATTCTGATTGCCATTTTTATGTATTATATTTCACTTTTGTCACAGAACAATGATGGTTCCTCTTGCCCTCTTGGCAAGATACTCATTTCTGGGCTTATATGAAATATCTATTTTATCTGTTAAAGCTTAGAATGAGCGAAGTGATTACCATTTTAATCCCAAATCAGTAAGTGTAGTCAGGTCTTGAAAGAATTCCAATCACTGTAGCCCTTGTTCATATTTTAGATGAATAATACTGCTATTAGGTTGTTTTCCTTATGGCTCAGTTTATATATTTTGTGTGTTGGAATTACAATTACTAGTATCGTGTCTGTTGTTCACATAGCTCAAACAAATAAATGGACGTGGTATTCGTTTTTTGAGTTTTGTAAGAATCTGCACTGGCAAAGTGAACTACACATATCTGCTGAAGTTTGGAGATAAGGAATGGAATATAGATAGAGTTATAGAGATGTACACTCTAGAATAGTTGCACACTCTACATGGCATCTCTATAACTCTATGTGTGTTTAGATGCACACTTCTCAAACTTTAGTGTGCATTAGAATCTCCTGGAGAGCTGGTTAAAACAGATTCCTAGGTCACACAACCAGAGATTCTGACTCAGTAGGTCTGGGTGAGGGCTCAGGACTTTGGTTTGCAACACCTTCCCAGGTGATGCTCATGTTGTCGGTTCCTCTTTTGAGGAGCAGTGGAATAAAATGGAGTGGTCAACGGCGAAGGCTAAACTCTTGCTTGCAACAGACTTGTTGACGTGGGGTAATTTACTTAGCCTGTTTTTTAAAATATATTTTATTTGGAAATATTTATATAAGTACAGTGAAACTAAATTTAAGAGATACTGGATGTCATTACTTTGGGTATCATTAGTTTATTACAAAAGAGAGACACGGAAATCACTTACATGATGAGATTTCACAACTTCAGTGAAAGGGGCAGCTTCACGTGATGCCATTTCAATGGTGATTTATTTCAGTCTACATACTTTCCAAGAATGTCACCGTCTCTAAAGAAGAAATAATCCTTGTCGTCTAGAACTACTTTGGTGCCTCCGTATTCTGGAAGAACTTTATCTCCACCTTTCGAGTCAACTGGTTGAATCTCTCCACTCTATCTTTTAGAGCCTGATTCAACAGCCACTATTGTTGCTTACAATACTATTCCTTGAGATTTTTGTGGAAACATAATGCCTCCTTCGGTGACAGTTTCCACAGCCTCCTTTCAACTAATACTGGGCCAAAAAGGGGAAGGAACTTTCTAAATGCCTGTCCTGCTGTGGCTGCACCAGCAGCAGTTCATATTCTGCTCTCGCGCCGCAGCCACAAGGAGAGACCTGCAGTCCGGTCCTCTGGACACGTGAACTTTGAAAAGTACTTAGCCTATTTTTAAACCTTAGTTTCCTCATCTGCTCAATGAGGGTTTTGTAAAGATTAGGTAAGTCTGTAGAGCACTTGACAGTGCTGGATAAGATACCTGCTAAGTATGGGCTCAAGGATAGCCATAGTTATTGGGAATGCTGTGGTCTCCTTTTCCGAGATCCATCTAGTGGAATATGTAGTGCTTCAGCTTCATATCCTAGTCTACTTGGCAGATTATTTGCTAAGTATGTTAAGGAGTTACCTGATTGGTACGTTAGCAACAATTCTAGACTTGAATTGCTCAGGTGGGCCCTAAAACCCTTAAATATTTTGACCTTTGGGCCTTCCAACTAACTAAACAACAAAACTAAAACTCTGATTCTCTGTTCTTTGGATTATTTTTCATTTAAATGGCTTTAGGTTCACAACTTCATTATTGTGTCTCCTTATGAAAGATATTTTTAAGGACAACATCAGTTTATTTTCAAAATCAAACTCAAGTCTTTGGAAGCTAATATCCTCTCTCTCCATATTTTACTATTAAGAGGCCTGGTGTACTGCCAAGGCAACATATTAATAAATTTAAGCTTGAGATTTTCATTGTCATGTGAACGTTGAAACTGGCTCTCAATGACACCGAGAAGCCAATTCAGCAGGATATGTGTATTGGGTTTACAACGAACACGCCTGTGAAAAAATTACTTTAAAATCCCCGATTTTGTGGTTTGCTTTTAATTTGTTAAAAAGTCATGATCCATCAGTTACAAGAATCTCAGCCAATTCAGGCTAAGTTAATTCTGAGAAATATATGATTTCACTTTCGTCAAATGTTAGTAAATTAATTTGCCTTGCATTCAACCATTTATTCAGCTGTTTCATTTAATACTAAGGGCCATTTCTGTGGTAGGTGATGGTCTAGACTCTGGGGAAAACACTTACCCCAACTTCCCAGTGTTTACAGTCTAGTGAGAAAGGTAAAAGCACAGTTAATAAAACCTCATTTTCATAGGCTGATAAATCGCCAGTCTTTACCAGTTAACAAGCTGTAGAAAGTAAACTCATTATTTGTGTTCATACCCAATGACTCATGAATCTGTTAACCATTACCCAAAGCTCGAGACACATCCGCAGCACTGGATGATGTCTTCTCAAAGTAGGATTGTTCAGAGCTTCTATCCAAAAGAGCATTTTACATTTCCCATGATTTTTATTTGTAAAATATAAGTTCATTTTACAAAGCAAAAGCAAAGCAAGTCAGTTTTGTAGCTGGCAATTAGCTGTTACATAAACTCTCGAGCAAAACTACGTGATCGAAGACAGAGTACCAATCTGTACATGAAACATGATCTTTTGGGCGTTTCAAAAGATACAGGGATTTACATTCACATAACCTGTTATGGACTGACTGTTTGTTTCCTAGCCTCAAACCCTCTTACCCTCGCCGAATTCATATGATTCAAGTCTAACGCCCAGTGTGATGGTATTTGGAGATGGGGCTTGTGGGAGGTTGTTAGGGTTAAAAGAAGTCATTCTGGTGGAGCCTTCATGCTTGCTTTCTCTCTCTCATGTGAGGACACAGCAAGAAGGTGGCCGCCTGCAGGACAGGAAATGGGCTCTCACAAATAACTGAGTCAGCCAACACCTTGATGTTGGACTTCCCAGCCTCCAGAACTGTGAGAATAAATTCCTATTGTTTAAGCCGCTCAGTCTATGGTATTTTGTTATGGCAGCCTGAGCAAACTAAGACATGACCTTAGAAAGGGATTTGTACAAAACTGTTGAAATGCTTCAAATTTATCTCCCATTATTCCCAAGCAGAACCCCTCAGGCTGGCAGGCTGGCTCTTTGCCACTTTTCTCTTTCTTGCCCCTTTTATGCATTCCAATTTGTGTTATTTTCTTTACCCAAAATGCTCTTCCCAAATCTTCCACTTCTGGGTCAGAGGCTTATATCTAAGAAATTTTTTGTGATTAGTGCTAGTCCTTTCCCAAACGATTGTATGTTGCAAAGTTTGTTTTACTATATGAGTACATTTATTTGCATTTCACTCTATGGCGTCCTTAATTTGGTTCAAGGATGTAGGTGATATCTCTTCCGCTAGAACTTGAGCATACCCACGAGAAGCCTCTGGTCTAGATTTTTCAAATCTTTTGTGTCCTTCATTGGCCCTTTTAGAGTGTTGTGCAAATAAAATGGGAATAAGACTTACTGAATGAAAATTGAACTAGGTGCTGAGAGCCAACAAATGTTCTGAGGCTAATGAATCAAGTAACGCAAGGAAGTACAATAAAACTCTGGCTCCAGAGCCTGCAAGTGGGGGTGAGAGAGAGTCGTTCTGGATAAGTGAGTTTAATAGATGGCTGAGGATTTATCCTTTTAAACACCAAGAGTTTTAATTATCTTGGATGGAAATATTTCCAATATATTCATCATCCCTGTCTTCTAAAATAGTGCAGTATAAACGTAATCCAGCTTGATGACTGCGGGTTTGTCATTAAAAGTAGCCTTGTGCTGTAACCCCAAGAAGCCCTCAGGCCCTTCGGAGGTATGCAGAACTGTTTGTCCTTATTCTAAATGGCTGCAGATTGCCGTGTTTTTATTGTTGTTTTGTTGTTTTAGCTTTCCTGGGGCCTCCCTTGCTGCTGGGCTGTCAGTCTCACTGATGTGTCATTTCTACTCCTCACTCCTAATTCTCTACTTCTGATCTGAAGTGAGTTTGGAAATCAAATGCCTAAGCACACTGTGGTTGTTGTCATGATTATAATTGCTAAAGATGTGTGCTAACTGAGAGCAAAGGGCTCTGTGAGGGCTTGCCAGGGTCTCCATGGCTAAAGTGTGCAAGAGACAAACACATACAGGTTCTGAGCTCCTAGATCAGCTGCTCTGAAGACTTTTTAATTTCTTTCCCTTTCTATTTTTGAGTCTGAAAATAGAAGTTTCTGGCCCTATGTTTTTTTAGATAAATTAGGAATTCACATATTCAACAAGTGATCATTGAGTGCTTCCAAAGGGTAGGTGCTGCAGAATGGCCCTCGGAAATGGATCCTCTGTGTCTGGCTCGCTCACTGCTTTCTGTATTGCACTAGCACGTGCCAGGTACTCAACCAATATGTGTTGAATCAATGAAGTGAACTTTCTAATCTGAGCAGAGAGAAGATATTGCATTGCCATACATATATACCCAAACAAATTTACAAGGTAAGCTGTAGTAAGGGTCATACCAGAAATACAAATAAAATATGTACAAGGACCAAAAGATTATTGTCTCTGGAAAATCCAGAAGGACTTCATGAAAGAGGTCATTTTGTCTGGAACTTGAAAGATAGTGTTATATTTCAGTCAGCAAATTAGGGAAGTTAGAAGAGAGAAGAACGGCACAGACAAACACCAGAGGCTAAAATGGGCAGGTTGTACATGGGAGACGATTAGTACATTTTGGCTGGAGTACGGGTAGCAGAGTAGGAGGAGATCACATGATAACATTATATTGGGGTCAGAGCATGGGTGGGCCTTGAATGTCAGGCTAAGAATTTGGACTTAGTTTATTAGGTGATGGGGAGGAACTGAAGGTTTTTGAGCTGGGAGGTGACATGCTTAGAGATGGATTTTAGAAATCTTGGTAGATATTAGAATTTAGGAGTTGAAGGGAAACAGGGCTGGAGGTGATTCCAAAGGTGTAGGTGGGAGGCACGCTGTGAGGCATGCCTGAGCTAGGATGTTGGTGTTGGGGGGAGCGGAGTGGGAATGATTGTCAGAGAGGCTGCAGAGGTGGCATAAGAGGATTTGGCAGCTCTGTTGTCAGGAACGACAGAGAAGGCCATGTCTGGTATAACTCCAAGGGATGTCCTTTCCAGAACTCTAAGAGTCTGGAAGAACAGGTTTAAAGAGATGCTGATGTGTTTGACGTGGGACATGCTGAGCTGTGAGAGGGAATTGTTGACAGCTCTGCTGTAAAAAGCATGGGTGGGAAACTGCCCCGAAAAACACCAACAGGGTAATGAATACTCACAAAACGAGTGCTTATGTGGACTCAGCCCACACAAAGGAGTTAAAGGGTCCACATCTTAATTTTAGTCCCTTCTTGGCGTGACTATGTTAAATACTGTTCATTCTTCTTTTTAAATAACTTTCAAGTAGTGCAACTTAAAAAAAACACACGACTTTTACGTGCTTTTCTTGAGAGATGACTGTTGATAAAAATGGCGCGAAGGCTGAGTGTTACTGGAGTTGTTCATGGATTCCTAGTACATAGCTCCTCTCTAAAACAAAACAGCGAGCGAGCAAGAAAGCAATCACACTGAGAAAACTTTCCCCCAATGGAAGATAGATCTCAGCTTCAGCCATTGGAAACAAAGGAGTTTTCAGATTAGCAGGCAGCTCCTGGTGGAAGTAGGGAAGCCGGGGCACTGACTTGGATTTCATAGGACAGATGAGTAGGATTTCTGCACGTAAACAAGCGGAAAGTGTACTTTCTAGGCAAAGGACAGCTGGCATGAGAGAACGATATAGCCGGAAGCCACTTGGCTACGTTGTGTGGAGAGAGTATGGGGGAGAGACCATGCAATTAGGGAACGAGATGGAGGTGTGGCTTGAGAGATGGGTTGGGCCCAGGTGCAATGGGCCTCGTATGCAACAGTAAAGAGTTGGCATTTTACTGGCGGTGGGAGCCATCCCAGAGGTCCACTGGGGAAGCAGAACAATCAGATGTGTTTAAGCAAACTCCCTGGTAGATCTATGGAGGATTCCTTTAGAATCGGGGAGTGGAGGAAGCGATGAGGATACTACTGAAATATGGCTTAAAGCAAATGAGGACCTTTGCAAATGAGATTATGGACTAAGGCAGTGCTTAGCCTGTAACAGGCACTGCATGTGTGCTGGCTGATAGGCTGTTCAGGTGGACCCAGCTTTGGGCCCATCACAATTGGATAAACTTCCTCTTGGATTCAAATCAGCTTTAGCAGTAGGTGGCCGGGCCAAAGTGGAAAGGCTTCTAGAAGATTAATACTATAGTCAGAAGTCAAGGTTCATGTTTGGCTCAGGGTACAATGTTAATACAATAGACACAGGGAAGCAAAATATGTCTGGTGGACCTGCTTCCTTATAGCATGCCGATCACCTTGAAGCATAATCATTCTGGACAGAAACACGTCAGGCCCAGAGGTTGTGGTGTAATGTAGCTTCTGAAAAGTCCAAGGGAAAAACTGCAAGAAGTCTCCACTGAAGAGGCTATATTTCTCCTTCTCCTTCTCTCTCCCCCCACCCTACCCTTTCCCCTCCTTCTTTTTCTTCCTCTTCTTCATTTCAATACAGTGACTATGTACTACTCTGTAGGATTGCTCTGTCCAACACAGCAGGTACTAGTCACTTATGGCTATTAAGCATTTGAAATGTGACTAATTCAGATTCAGATTTGCAGAGAGTATAAAATACACACCAGATTTCAAAGCCTTAGTATGAGAAAAAGAACGTAACATATTTCATTAATACTTTTTGTATTGGTTATAGGTTGAAATGATAGTATCTTAGATTTATTAGATTAAATAAAATATATTACTAAAATAAATTTACTTTTAAAATTATGGCCACTGAAAAATTGTATGTATCTTATCAGTCCGTTGGACAGAAATACTATGAAAAGTACAGTGTTATTTTCTATCGCAAAAATAAAATAGTTCTAGCCCCTCTGATTTTTCCTACCTTTTTCCTTGTAGGAAAGTTGGTCACCATGTGTAGTAGGAAGAAATACAGAATGTAGTAAACAGGTTAATGTATTCTTGTCTATTGTCCAGAATTGTCCGTCTGCCTTTCAGTGTTTCCATGGAGATTAGATTAGTGCAACTGCAGGCTTGTTTTAATGGTTGTGGTGTCCTGTACCGTTTGCATACTATAGAAATTATTTAAATAAAAAACTTGAAAGGTTCAGCATTTGGGACCATTAAAATACAAGTAAGATGGGAAGCCAAAATGTCTCATATTAATACCTTTCTTATCGAGGCAAGTTGTAGTCTGACATGTTTACATAGACTCCACCTTTCGAAAGAAGAGGTTATTGTAAAATACTCTCCTGCAAAAAGCTCTGAGTCAATATCTTGATTAGAACATCAATTAATAATTGCAAATTCTTAAACACCAGCATACTCAGTGAAGGACCACGTTGTTTTCACATTGGCGAACAGCAAGTAACTGTTCAGAAAGGGCATTCCTGGATTCACCTGCAGGGCTTCCTTTTTTGTTTTTCTTATGGACAAGTGGAAATTATAATGCACGCTCCTAATACTGACCTTTAGCCTAATTGGCCCTAATTTTGCAGAACCTTCCTGCTTCACACCAACAACCCTCTATGATTCTACAAATTCAGTGTGTGTTAATATTGAACAGAATGTGAAATAGCCTCAAGGACTCTCCACCAAATGGAACTGATTGTACAATGAAAATCAACTTAAGGAAGGATCTGAGGCATCATGTATTTTACTATGTGCTTGTAAGGCTCTTTGCATTTGGAAGCAAGTAAATTTGTTTTTAAATAGAAGCAGTCTCTTTGAAAAAAAAGCAAAACCTTATCCACTGTCTTTGAAGTATGAGACAAAAAAATTTTTTTTCAAAGCTAAATGATGACTATGATATCCAAAGGAGGAGAATTACAACTTGAGGTGTGCCTGCCACACAGAGGGTCTGCTGTGCTTCAAAGCAGTTGGGAGCAGTTTAACTATGTATACAGACACTCTGATAGTAACTTCACAGACAGTGAACTTTTTGGATAGAACAGGCAGTTCTTGAATAACTGTCACCAGCGTTATACAGCAGAGCAAGATGGAACTAAAAGATTCTCATGTCAAGCCTTTAATATCAGTGCAACAAAAATGACTTCATCTGTGCAATTAGTGAACAAGCTGTTCCCACTCGTCTAATAGTTCCAGGAGGAGAAACTTATTTTGACTTTCATTTGTCCCGTTTTTCCTGCGTACTGAATGTTGCAACCTTATGTCAACTAAAATCTCTTGGCCTAATAATTACAGCCAACACTGCCCTCAATTTATTAGTACAAATAAAAGGATGGTGAAATAAATTAAACTCAGCCCTCCCACCCATGTTACATCCTCTTCTGCACCTCAGAAGTTCTGTGGTCAAAATGTTGCAGCAATTCTTCATCCATAAAATCAAACTAAATTTCTGTTTAATGAATTAACTTTGCAGAGTTTTGCTATTCCTATCATTGCTTTATTTTCCTGTTTGAGCAGTGTATTTGATAAAGTTTAAAATAATTAAAGTCTTTCACTTAAAGGAAAGAAACTCTAAGGGATCCCTTTCTTTCACATTTAGTTTCAATTGTCTGAAGGGAGAAGGCTAAAGAGAGTCATCCACGTCTAGAAATATATGGATATTATGAGGCTGGTATATATGAGAAACACATTGTGACTTGAGTGTTTCGCCTGGAAGAAAATTTTCAAATATTAACAAATTAGGCCCCAGAAAAATCAGAAAATGGATTTTGTATCTTAATTTTGACTCAATAGTGAGGCTGAATAGGCAGACCCAGTGTTTTTTTTTTTTTTATTAGTTTCAAGTGTACAAAACAGCATAGTGACTAGACATTTATATAACTCACATAGTGATAACCCCAATAGGTCTGTTACCCATCTGACACTGCACAGATTTGTTACAATATTATTGACTGTCTTCCTCATGCTGTACTTTATATCCCCATGACTATTTTTTTTAAATTATAGTTGACATTTAATATTATTTTATATTGGTTTCAGGTGTATGGTTTAGTGGTTAGACATTTATATAATTTATGAAGTGATCCCCCTGATAAGTCTAGTACCCATCTGACACCATACGTAGTTTTTATAATATTATTGACTATATTCCCTATGCTGTACTTCATATCCCCATGGCTCGTGTCCATTGCTCTTTTCCATCAAAATCTGAAAAGAAATATCCAAAAACCTTTTCAAAAATGCTATTCCTCCAGGTATCATCTATCTTACTAATAATAAGCCCTAGGGATCTGGGGACTGTCAGCAAAGTTGCTTAAGTGATGCCAACTTTTTCTAGGACTTAAGGATCCAGATTCATTATTCCAAAGTGAAAAACAGATGTCGAATAAGGTCAAAAAGTGGGGAAATGCTCCCTCTAAAAGTAGTAATAAGCCACTTATGCAGTGGCTTCTCAGGTGGCACTCTTACCTTATAGCATATACCATTTTAATGTGGGGGAATATGTTACCTAAACAAATAATTTTCACTTTAAATTGCAGACAGTTCTGTTACTTTTTGATGCCCAGAGTATATAAGCTGCAAAAATAAATTTGGGGTGAGGCATTCTACTTAGAACTGCAGCAGTCTACTTAGAATTGCCTGCCCTCCCGATCCCATCTTTGTCTCTCTTCTTTTCTCTCAATCCTCACTCCCCACTTCAGGGACTGTTCGTCTCGTCGGGATTTGTAAAAAAAATGAAAAATATTTTTTTGCCTCTTAGTGCTGTTATATGTAGTTCCACTCTTGTTATGGCATTCTGGTTTTCAAAAGGGCAAACCTGCTAGTAAGGATAAAACAAGACCAGCTGTAGGAATGATGAAGGAAGCGCAGATATCCACTACGTGCTAATACAGTTATGAGCTTTGAAATGAATTTACTCTTTTCTTCTAAAAGAGGATATAATTTAGGAGAGGATTTCACTCTAGACATTTTTTAGCACTTAACCTTGTAGCCAGGAAGTGACAGAGTTAATGCCAATCCTAGCAATTTCTTAGCATTTTCTAGTCTTCAGGCCATAAATTAGAGAGCTGAAGAAGGACCAGGTTAAATTATTTTGGTAGATGAGAAATATGAAGCATTTCCTCCGAGGAAAATTTAGGCCACTGGATTAGATCACTGTTTGATGGGTACACCTCTCGTTAGAGAGTCTGCCCAGGAAGCTATCTGTAGATTAAGTCAACTAGAGGCACCTACTACAGTTTATGTAGGTGTTCTCTTAGGATCGTTTTTTCCCTAAACATTTTAGAAATGATGTGGATAAACGTTAACTACACAAAGATGAATATAGAAGAGGATAGTCAACATTTCAGAGGAGAAAATTGATAATGTTCTTGGCATATTAGGGAAATGGTTAGACTGAAAAGAAAAGAAGTTTACTAAAGGCAATGTTGGGAAGAAACATGACCTCCTGAATTCAAAAAATATTTATTGAATGTCTACTATGTGCTATGCTTTGTTCTAGGTGCTAGCTTAATTTCCAGGAGCCCACATTCTAATTAAATTTGAGGGTCTAAAGTTGAAACACCGAACTTCCACTTTCGGTCATGACAGAGTAACAAGGACCACATTTATTCTCCCTCCTTAAACAATAGAAATACTGGTTCAGATCTTTTAAACTAATTTACAGACATTGGAAAACAGGCAGTACAGAATAGAGATCTCGGAAAAAAGGGGAGAAAACCCCCAATAAGATGAGCCTGATGAATGTCCTAGTTTACCACCTGAGGAGTTTCCAGGCCACCACACAGAACTGGACCCCAGCAGAGTTTGGTGATCTCCCTGAGTTGTGGGGACTGAGTTCAGAGAGTACAGAGATGACAAGGCAGCTAGACTTCATGGGGCAGGCACTGGAGAGAAGAAAACTGCAAACTGCAGCGAGAGAGAGAGAGAGAGAGAGAGAGAGAGAGACAGACAGACAGACAGACAGACAGACAGACAAAGAGAGAGAGAGAGAGACAGAGACAGAGAAAGACAGAGAGACAAAGAGAGAGAAAACTCCAGATATCCACAGAGGACCCCCGTAAGTATTTAGCTGAATAATAAGTGCCTGGATTTGAGGAAACTACCAAGACTAAAGAAGAAACCACTGGAAAGGAGCCAGTGGAGTAATCCTTGGAGCACACACAGGTCTGGGAATAGTTTATGTTCCCACTAGCCAGAGCAGAAAGACTTCCTAACAAATAAGGAACAGCGGACAGCCTTTAGAAGGATATGATCTCAGCAGTAGGTCAGGTTAGCCCTTGGCTAAATGCTGTTCTGCACCCATCGAAGCTTAAGAGCAAGCCTTCACACTATCAAACTGTTTCCAAGTAATTTAATTGCATCCTACTGCAAAACCCCCAAAGTATTTAAAGCATTGCAAACATATCCAATACTCAAAAATGTTAAACTTACAATATCTGACATTAGATTAAAAATTACCAGGCATGCAAAGAAACAGGAACAGAAGACCAAAATGAGGAGAAAATCAATAGAAACAGACTCAGAGATGACATAGATGATGAAATTAGTAGATACATTAAAACAGCCATTATAAATACATCCCATGTGTTCAAAGAGTGAAAGGAAAGTGTGAGCGTGACAAGGCGAGAAATGGAAGATATCTAAAAAGACCTAAGTCAAACGTCTACAGTTGAAAAGTGAAATGGATGGGGCTGGGATTAACAGCAGATTAGACAGGGCAAGAAAAAAAGATCAGTGAATCTGAAGACTGTAATAGAAAGTATCCAAAATGAAACACAAAGACTGGAAAAAATGAATAGTGAGCTATGGGACAACACCCAGAAGCCTAACATTAGTGTCACTGGCATTCCAGCAGGTGAGGAGAGGCAAGTAGAGACAAACATGTGTGGCATATGTATATATATATATATATATATATATATATATATGTATATATATATTTTTTAAAGAAACTATATATTTAAAGAAAATATATATATATATTTAAAGAAACAATGGCTGAAATTTTTCTCCATTTATTCAACAAAATACTTACTAAGTACCTGCTGTGTACCTGGAGCTGGGAATATGATGGTAAGAAGTACAAATGCCCTCCCAGTGGAGAAGTCTGGCAGGGAAGTCAAATAGTTACATTAAAAGGTATGATAAGTGTGATCTGGCATTTGTTGGTTGTGGCTGCTCCCTTCCACTTGAACCATTCTTTGATATTGGCTTCTGTGACACCATCCTTTTTGGGTTCTATTCTCCTAATTCTGACCAGGCCGTAATACTCTCTGTACCGGGCTTCTCGCCCTCCACCTGTCCCAGGCGTTGTGTGTTTCCTCCCTGATTACTTCCTTGGCCTTCTGCCCAATCTACAGGTCAAGTTTCCTTCTCATGATCTCATCCGTGTCCATGGTTTCATCTATTATAGTTCCAAATCTGTATCTTCAGCCTAGAATTTTCTCCTAAATTCCAGACGTGTTCTACCTACTAAACAGTTTCAGTTGGATGTCCACAGGTGCTCCAAAGTAAACAAGTCTCAAATGGAATTATTATTTACCCTAAACCCCTTCAATTCTGCACGCCTTAATTGAGTCAATGGTACCTCGTCCTCATATAGCCTTAATCCTTGGCATTGTCCTTGATTTCTGTCTCCTTCACACCTCACATCTAGTTGACCACCAACTCTTGCAGATTTGCTCCGGGCATTTTTCAAATGAATCTCCTCTTTATCCCTATAGCCAGTACTTTAGTTCAACCGTATCATTTCTCTTTTGGACGCATTAGTCGTATCTCCTTTCTTCTGGTCTTGATTTCTTTCAATCAGGTCCATACGGCAAAAGGCGAAGTAGAATCCAATTGTGTTACTTTCATGTTTAATGTCTTTTGATAGTTTTCCATAGACTGTCAAATAAAACTCCAGTGCCCCATCAAGGTCCACAGTGCCCCGACCTGCCAGCCTCATCTCACACTTTGTATTGAATTACTCAGTTCCTCAGATTCCTCATGGCGTCTCATACATCCTAGTATTTGCACAGGCGGCTCCTTCGGCTGGACTTTGTCCCCTCTAATGCCGCTTTGTGGCATTCTTTTTTTTAAATTTTAATTTGTATATGTTTATTCATATGGCAAACAACATTATGCAGCTGGTTGGATACCCTACGTTCAAAAGGCAACATTAAATTCATACTTTCACATCATAAGGTAACATTATATTAGAGCTGAAAATAACTTAACGGTTAGTCCAAGCATACTGAAAAACAACCCCCAAATAGCATTAATTTGTTCACGTTCTTCCTCTAACTTAATTGTCATAAAACTTATTTATGTTAAGAATTACTTTTTTGTGGCATTCCTTAAGACTCAGGTCAGATATTGCTACATCTCCACAGCTACCCTGACATTCCCTTTCTCTAAACTGAGATTAGCTGCCCTTTATCAGTACGTCCATAAAATGCTCCACATATATTTTTTGTGGGGCATTCAGCTTGATTTTTCAGAAGTATCTGTTTATGTCTTTTCCATCGCTCAATTGTGAATCCCTCCCAATCCTCTCTACTAGCTATCCTCTTTCCTTGCTTAAGTAGGTTTTCTTCAAGCACTTATCATTACCTGACATACAACAGATTATACTTATTTGTCTCTCTCTCTCTCCCCCAATAAGAATGTAATCTACACAAAGGTGGGAAATTTTGTCTGTTTATTGCAATATCCTTGACACCTAGAATAGTATCTGTGGCACAGAGTAAGAGACTTGGTAGTCATTCATTACATAAACAAATAAATCTGTGCCCTCAGCATTTAGAGCAGTATCTTGCATGTGGTTTTGGTTATTAAATTCTACTGCAACTTTGTTTACTCATCTGTCTCTCCTTGCAGGGGTATTAGATGTCTGAGGAAGGTCTCATGGGAACAATATTCCCTAATTAGGCTCTTACGTTCTTTCATGGTCGTAACAGTTTTTTTTTTTTTAATTGTGGTAAAATATACAGAACGTAAAATTTAGCAGTTTAACCATTTTGAAGGATACAGTTTAGTGGAATTAGGTCATTCACATTGTTGTGCAACCATCACCACTATCCATCTTCAGAACTTTTTCATCTTCCTCAACTGAAACTCTATACCCATTAAACAATAATTCCCTATTCCCCTCTCCTTCCTGCCAGTGGTAATTACCATTCTACTTTCTATATCTATGAATTTGACTACTCTAGTTACCTCATACAGGTGGAATCATACAATATTTGTCCGTTTGTGTCTGACTTACTTATAATAACTTCAAGGTTCCTCCATGTTACAACATATCTCAAAATTTCCTTCCTTTTTAAGGCTGATGATATTCCATTGTATGTATATACCACATTTTGTTTATCCATTCATCCATGGAGGGGCATTTAAGTTGTTTCCATGTTTGCACTATTGTGAAAATGCGGTTCGAGCCCATGCTTTCATTTCTTTTAGGGATATACCTAGAAGTGGAACTGCTGGATCATATGGTAGTTCTGTGCTTAATTTTTTAAGGAACTGCCATACTGTTTCTCACAGCAGCTGCACAATTTTACATTCCCACCAGCAATGTCCAAGAGTTCCAATTTCTCCACATCTTCCCCAACACTTTTTCCTTTGTTTTGCTGTTTAATAATAGTTAACCTGATGGGTGTGAAGTGATACCTAATTGTGCTTTTGATTTTCATTTCTCTAATGAATAGTGATGTTGGGTATCTTTTCATGTGTTCATTTACAGTTTGTATATCTTCTTACTTTCCCTTAAATTTTCCACGTTTTTGCCAGTGCTTGGTATAGTCAGCCTTTCAAATTTTAGCCATTCTAATAGGTATGTAGTAGTATCTTGTGGTTTTAATTTGCATTTTCTTAATGACTAATGATGCGATGCATCATTTTATATGCTTATTTGTCATCTGTATACATTTTTTGAGGTATCTGATCAAATCTTTTGCCCATCTTTTTAAGTTGAATTTATTATTGGGTTTTAAGGGGTTTTTAAAAATATATTTTAGAGATCTCCTTTATCAGATATGTAATTTGCAACCATCTCTCCTAGTCTATGACATGTCTTTTCATTCTCTTAACAGTATCTTTTGAAGAGAAGTTTTCAATTTTGGTGTTCCAATTTACTAATTTGATTTTTATGGATCATGCTTTTTGTATTGCATTTAAGAAATCTTTGCCTAACCTAAGGTCACAGAAATTTTCTCCTATGTTTTTTTTTTTTTCTAGAAGTTTTATAGTGTTGGGTTTTACATTTAGGTTTATGATACAGTTTAATTTTGTATAAGTTTCAAGGTATGTATTTAAGTTCATTTTTTAAATATATGAATATTGGATTGTTCCATCACCATTTGTTTAAGTGCTGCCTTTTCTCCACTAAATTGCCTTTACATCTTTGTTGAAAATTAGCACTGTATACACGTTGGTTTAATTCTGGACTCTTCATTCTGTTCCATTGATATGTTTGCCTATTTTATACAAATACCACACTCTAACTACTGTAGCTTAAGTTTTTAATTTAAGTAAATACCTAGGAGTGAGAGTGCTATCTAGTAAAACTATGTTTAGCTTTGTAAGAAATGGCTAAACGTTTTTCAAAGTGGTTGTACTATGTTGCTGTCTCCTCAGCAAGGAATGAGGGTTCCTATTGCTCTGATCCTTCCCAGCATTTAGTATTAAGGGTATTTTGGATTTTAGTCATTCTAATAGGTATGTGGTATAACCTCATTGTTGTTTTAATTTGTAGTTCCCTAATCATATATGATGATGAACAACTTTTCATATGCTTATTGAACATCTGTATATCTTCTATGATATTGGATTCAATTTGCTAAGAAATGTCTAAGAATATATTTACCTCTGTTTCTATGAGGGATATTTGTCAGTAGTTTTCTCTTATTGTAATGTCTGATTTGGGTATCAGATTAATGCTGGTCTCATAGAATGACGTAGGAAATAGTTTCCTTTTTTCAATTATCTGGAAGAGTTTTTGCAGAATGGGCATTATTGCTTGCTTAGTTGGTAGGAGTTACCAATGATACCATGTGGGTGTCCAGTTTTCTTTATGGGAATGTTTTTAATTATAAATTCAAATTCTTTTGTAGCTATAAGGCTGTTCAGATTATTTCTTTTTGAGTGATTTGTGGTTGTTGGTGTCTGTGAAGAAATTTGTCACAGATTTTACCCTTGGGGTTTTTTGATTTTGCTCTCTAGGTACTCTGTTCACGCTGGCCATTGAAAAACTATGATGCCACCTTCTCAGAATTTTTCAAAGTTTGGAGAACTAGAATGACAGTACACAAAGTATAAACTAGTATGGTTAAGGTGTCCCTAAGAAAATGTAGAAGTAGCTTAAGTTGACTGCGACAGGGTCACATCTTTTCACACAAGTGAGAAAAATTGAGAGATCGATATTAGAATAGCCTGAAGAAAAGTATAAAGATTTTTTTCCCCACAGCTCCATTTTGCAGATTACAATGTGAAATTGTAATAAGATTACTGAAATTTTAAGTATTTTGCCTTTGTATGAATAACTAAAAGTGTCAATATTTAAGGTAAGACTATTACTGGTAGATTAAGCATTTTTGTTTATATAAATAAATTTTTTCTTTAGTACATTTCTTGGGGGAATCATTCCACCATTCTGGGCTTCAATTTATTCATTTGTTAAAATGAGGCAATCAGACTAGATATTTGCTAAGATTTCTTCTGGACTTAAAAATATTCCAATATTTAGAACTTACTGCAAAAAAAAATGCAATGTTAACTGTGAAACTGTTTAATTCTAAAGTGTTTTAATCTAATTATATCAGTTTGAACATAAGTATACACAGATGCCTAGTAAATAATTTGTAGATATTGTAAAATGAGGTTTTTCCAGACTTCTTTATTTGTAAGCTGCCAATCTAAAATAATATTGTTTTGGGAAGAGAGGACATGGAGTCACAAATAAAATCTTTATGCGTCATGTTCCAGAAAGATAAGTATCTGTTTAACCTACCTACCTAAAACCCATGTCAGAGTGACACTTGCTTTAGTGGCCATCTTTTTGTTTATGAATCTTACCAACTAGAAAGGTAAAAGTGAATGTTTTTGAAAAAGACCCCTTGGCACTCTCACAGCAACCGTTGAAGTAAAGGATTAAATTGTAGGAATTTAACTTCTTCACGAATCCTGGAAATCAAGCTTGTTTTTGTGAAGAACTTGATCAGAAACAAAAGTTTTCCTGAGCCTTATGTTGTCTGGGCACTCTGCGAGAGCACATGGACACAATTTATTCTCTAACAGGAGCCATGTTCTGGTTCAGATAGAAAAGTTTCACAGAAAAACTCTGCGGGGTATGTGTAAATGGAAACATTTAAAAATTGTATTATAGTTGCAACAGACTATAAAGATATAGATTTAGTCATTGTTTATCCTTTGGTCATTCTTGGAAGATTTGAAAAACTAAAAATTTTAATGAAAAAGTTCTGGAAATCTTGAGTGAGCTTTGCTATCCAACTTGTCTTTATATCCAAGAAGAAAATTATACATTTGAAGGAAAAGTGAGTTCAGGTCAGTCTGGTGTTTTAGAAGCAGCATGTCTGCCGCTGATGGTCGTGGCTTTGCCCTGTAGCAAATCTCCCAGGCCTGCCTTGGTTTTCAGCCACAGCGGTCGTGGAGTTCAGATAGAAAAGACTCACCTTTCGGTGACAACAACCCATCTCAAATAAGTGCCCCATTTGTATGATTTGTGGCAAAACGTCCTTTCCAAGGCCATGGGAGCCCCCGAGGCCTATATGCAAGTATAATTGCAGACATGTAGAAGAGTAATGCCATCAACCAATGGGCCCAGGGCTAGTGGATGGATGCTTCAGCCTCCAGTCCTTCTGGTGGACAATTCTGGGAAGCACTTGCTCATTTCTGCGGTGGTGCTGGTCGTGGAATCAAGTCCCAAGCACACACAATGGCACTCTCCATCATGTGCCTTTGTATTGTATTTTCTTCCCTCGCTCATTCTTCCTGCTGTCTCACTCCTGCTTCCTGGGATCAATTCACAAATAAACTACTTGCTCCCAAGTGTTGTCTCAAGGTCTGTTCTAGGAGGGGCTTTGGTAGGAGAATGTGCCTGGAAAGCAGATCCTTAGGATGGGTTTCTGGATCACTTATCTTATTGCTAGTATTAGCAGGATGGTGGTAATCCCTGGTGTGTATCACATGCCCTAAGAATTCCACTTGTGGTAGACTGGGATGGGAAGCAATGGGTTATCCAGTAGCTATGTCACTGTTAGGATGGTGCAAAAGTAACTGCGATTTTTGCAATTATTTTTAACCTTTTAAACCGCAATGACTTTTGCACCAACCTAATAGAATGGTTTGGGGGCAATTATGGAATTGGCTAGCATTTAATTGCCTTGGAAGCTGTGAAAAAATGAAGTGGCACATGCAGGTCAGCCAACTATCATCTTAGGGCACACCAAAAGCTGAAAGGCTACCTTGGCATTGTTTAAAGAGACCATTATCTCCTCTGTGAAAGAACAGCTGTGGTGAAATTCAGGACCGGAGTTTAATTGTAAGGGTTGGCAGAGCTGCAAAGGAGATGAAACATGCAGCCTCCCCAAATATGCTTTTCTGAAGTCAGGGCCCTGATGTCATAGGACAGGGGCCGCAATTCGGGATGAGAACATTTGGATGGGTGCGCTTGAGAAGCTTGAATCCCAGTTTTCTCTGCATCCCCCAGGGCAGCCAAAGCAGCTCTTTCTCACTCACTAGAGGGAAGCAGCCTCCCCTTACCTGCAGACCATTCAGTGTTCACCTGAAGTGGATGCCTTGTAAGCTGACTCTTACTACTTCAAGATCTAACTTATCTTCCCCATTGCTTTGAGAAGGATAACTCAGCTCAAGTTTCAGCCTAGAGAGAAAATGGAGCCCTTGATCTGGGAAGCAATAGCTTATTTACTGAAAGAATTTTAGAACTGGCTAACAAGTACTGGCAGGAATCTGAACACGTCTGGCAATAGGTCTTGTGTGTGCTGGACCAGAGGGGCAGAATGTTAAGGCTGGAGAGGGGAGAGTTTATTGACGAGAGCATTCTCTTATGACTCAAGATTCAAGGTGGCAGGGACACATGGAGCTGGTTTTTATGGGCTGCTGGGATGGCTTCTTAAAACTTCTCATGATGATGGCATATGCTAAATGACACGAAGATGCTGGAATTGCCTTGGCAAAGTGTTGAAGGTCAGTGGCTCAGAAAGGTGGGAATGTTAGAAAGGATTTCCTGTATGGAGAGAGCCAACTTACTGTTTTCCAAGGAAGGGTCCAGAGAACACACTCTTTACTAAGGCAATAAAGAATATACCAATGAGGCTGACAATGACATCTTTCAGAAAATCAGCGGTACCTGTACTCCGCAGGCCAGGATTCACAGGATACAACGCTCTTTTACTGTGGGCTCTCCTGTATTGAGATGACAGGATTCCATAATGGCAGGGGGCAGGTAGTGGTATTCAACTATCAGTGGCAAAGTAGCAGCAAGGCTGAAGTGGCAGGCAAGGTTTCAATCGATGGGCATGAGACCACAGTGTAGGGATCTGTGGTGGTGACTGCTCAAGGGAAAGTGTGTCTTTACTGGTAAAACCCCAAAAAGCAAGAGCTGGTGAGCAAAAGGTTGAGGTCAGGTGCGGCATGGAAAAGCGTTATCCTATAACTATTATCTCATGCCCATCGACTGAAAAAGAGGCCAAAGCCCTTTGATGAATGCCACTTATGCCACAATAAGTATATACAATAAATATTCACCCAGTCTTTCTCTAAAGAACCATAAGTGGCCTATCAAAGTAACTGCACAATGGAGAAAGGGGAATACTCAATCCCTTCAGATTGTTGGGTAGAGGATTAAACTGACTTGTTATCAAGTGATCTAAAATGTTTTTTTTAAATGTTACACTGTTGCTGACTTGTACTTAGGCTTATGGCTGCATCTGTACTGAACACGTGCACCCTTTTTTCTCGTCATTCTCTAAACAATACGGTATAACTATTAACATCGCATTTACATTGTATCACGCATTATAAGTAATCTAGAGATGACTTAAACTATACGGTGGGATGTGCATAGGTTATGAGCAAATGCTACGCCTTTTTACATCAGAGACTTGAGCATCCGTGCTTTTTGATGTCTGTGGGGTTCCTCGAACTGGTCTCCCGTGGATACCAAAGGTAGACTGTGTTTTAGAGATTTTCTAGACTGGGTGCAAATAATTATTCATGAAGAATTATTTGTAAGGTGAGGTGAGATCATTTTAAACCTGTGCAAATTAAATATATTTTTTCTGTTTAGGCAATAAAAGAATTGATGACAATGACGCTTGTGCAGTCTGAACTACATTGAAGCTATCTTCAATTCAATTTCTATCTGATAATAAATATAATATCTAACTTTGATCGTATATGAACTAATGGCCAAATGGTGAAAAGCTCCAGACAAGTATGCTAATAAATACTACCTAATAAATATATCTCCATGGATAGGAGTTCTATATCCACTCCACATTGTGTATGACACATAAGCTGTAAGTTTTCACAGAAAATTTCAATACAGTATTACACTCTTGCAGAAATGTAACATTTATGATAAAAATGGACATCATACTTTTCATGCTAAAATACTCACAAAATATTCACTTAGCCAAATTCACGTGTTTTTTTTGCATTGAGTCTATTTTTGATAACCTCACATTGACTTTACAGTAAATGTTCACTCCATCCCTGTAATGCTCCATCTTAGAATTTATAGCACCAATTGCACTTTCTTAGGCTATTTTGTTTTACAGTTCAGGGCCCTTTATTTTGGTAACGAGACATACTGCCAGGTTTTAAAGGCTTTATTTATTTATTTATTTGTTTGTTTGTTTATTTATTTATTTATTTCTAACACCGAGGAAGCTTGGTGGTGGATATTTGCCTATTTGACGTTTGTATGACGAAGAGTTCAAGATCAGGCTCGCTTTCTGACAGAATGTAAATGTACACCTACATATGTCTATGTACTTGCCATCAAAATTAAGCTTAGTCACTAAAAGAAGATTCGCTATCTGAACTTTCTTCTGTGTTTTTTTCACCTTCGCCATCAGGCACTGGAGCATCTGGCCTCCTGAAAGAAAAGGAAAAACATTTTGAAAGGTTTTTCCAGTTGAAAAAAAGCACAAACTGTAAATTAGGTTCATCCTAGAATATTGCTGCTAATAAATCTGCCCAGTGTGCATCCTTCACTGAGAGACTCCCACTCGCCACCACAGCGTGCCTCTCTGGCGTCTCCAGCACCATGGGGATTAAGTGCTATTCCTGTACAGGCTGTGGCCCTGTTTTCTCTTGCCAGCCCTTCCAGAGTGTGCTACTTCAGCACTTTCTGCTTCTCATTACCATGGAGATCCAACTGTAGGCAGAGATGCGATCTGGAGAGGCTGGCATGACCAGTGCTGAGGCCGTGCAGCCCCCAAGTGTACATGAGGTACAGAGAGAGGAAAGCTAGCAATGGAAAGAAAAGGAAAATGTTCATATTCAGGAAAGCGGCAGGGAGAAATTTTAAAATGGAAAGAGAGTTCAAGAATGTCTATTAAGAAACATAGGCAATGTGGAAATTTTGCGGAAGAGAAGAGTGTCTGGTCAAACAAGGTTCTTCATGTTTGTTGAGTGTTTCCACTTCTACGTTTTATCTTCAGAGAATATAAGAAGTATGAGTTGGTAAAAATAGTGTTTTGAAGAGTCCCTAGGCAAAAAAAGGAGATATGAGAATGGTTACACTCCAACTTTGCATGGAGGTGCTAGAATAAACCAAAATGAAAATTTAATGGTGTCACTAAAACAGTCACCTAGCTAGCCTCCGTCGTGTTTGTCAGTAAATCACTGAATCAGTTTGTAGCATTGTCACTCAGTCTCTAGTCACTGTTACCAAGAAAGTAAATTAAATAAGTAAAGTATACTTCGGGGAAACTAACAGGGAAAGGAAGAATAATACAGCTCCTGTGTCTCAATAATTAAAAACTACCAGACTTATTTCTCCCTCAGGCTCCTTGATTCTTATTAAAGACTTAGAACATCAACAAATAAAACTCTTCTTTGCCAGAGACAGAACTACTATTACTAAAATATGAAAATGTATGGTCTGTTTACTTTTAGTTATGAAAAATTATGGCTGAGTTTTGGCTTATATTTTTTAATATCATATCTGGCATGCTACAGAAAAGAAAAAAATGCTGGCATTGCTCCCTTGTTGTCTGTCACATATCAACCCATTTACTCTGCTGCGCAATTTTAGATTGTGCTTATGAGGAAGTCACATACACTCAATACAGTAAAACTTTAAAGCTCGCTACAGCATTTCTAGGTTTTGACTGAGGCTCCCTCTGCCTAAAATACGAACACAGGACCTCAGACTTCATTACTGTCCCTAGAAGCAAGAACTCTAGCAGTGGGCATGAAAACCAGGCACATTTATTTCCCCCAGTAACTTCTTCTTTGTTACATAGTTGATTTCTTATTGTCTTCACTTTGTCAAAAAGGAAAAATATTACCTGAGGGAATTATTTGAATACTATCATACAAAACTATGTTAGTATCTATGGAAGCACCAACAAACAAAACAATGTACACAACTTCCCTACAATACATGCTATTTAAGAAAAGGGTAAAAGCAGCCTAGGCCTAGAAGGGAGTGAAAGGATAAGATTAATTTGTATGTGGAACCACTTTTTTGATATATGTGATGCTGCATATAGCATAGTGGTTAAGAACACAAACTCGGGGCCGGCCCGGTGGCTCAGGCAGTTGGAGCTCTGTGCTCCTAACTCCGAAGGCTGCCGGTTCGATTCCCACAAGGGCCAGTAGGCTCTCAACCACAAGGTTGCCAGTTCCATTCCTCGAGTCCCACAAGGGATGGTGGGCAGTACCCCCGGCAACTAAGATTGAACACGGCACCTTGAGCTGAGCTGCCACTGAGCTCCTGGATGGCTCAGTTGGTCAGAGTGTGTCCTCTCAACCACAAGGTTGCGGGTTTCGACTCCCGCAAGGGATGGTGGCTGCGCCCCCTGCAACTAGCAACGGCAACTGGACCTGGAGCTGAGCTGCGCCCTCCACAACTAAGACTGAAAGGACAACTTAAAGCTGAATGGCACCCTCCACAACTAAGATTGAAAGGACAACAAATTGACTTGGAGGGGGGACCTGGAAGTGCACACTGTTCCCCAATAGAGTCCTGTTCCCCTTCACCAATAAAATCTAAAAAAAACACACACACAAAAAGACTGGAGCCATACTGCTTGGGTTCAAATCCCATCTTTGCTACTTACTTGCTGGGTAACTTTGGGGAAGTTATTTAACTACCACTTTGTACCCAAGTAACTGGATTCTTGTGATGATTAAAATAAAGTATGTCATTTCATAACTAGAGTGTAAGTTATATTAGAGTGCAACAGTAGTTGAGATCAGACCATTTGGCAGGAACCATAGGTGGAGGGTGGGAGAAGTTATATGAAATATAAGTTTTCACTGAAACTGCATTACTAAGTTTGGGATTCTTAAGTAGTCATTTATTTTACATTCACATTGTTGTGCAATCATCACCACCGTCTCCAGAACTCTTTTCATTTTGTAAAACTGAAACTCTATACCCATTAAACAATAACACCCCATTCCCCTTTCCCTACAGCCTTTGGCAACCACCATCTGCTTTCTGTCTCTATGAATTTGACTCTTCTAAGTGGAATCATATAAGATATGTCATTTTGTGACTCGCTTATTTCATTTATCATAGTAAAGGTCTTCAAGGTTCATCCATGTTGTAGCATATATCAGAATACCCTTTCTTTTTAAGCCTGAATAATACTCTGTTGTGTGCATATACAGAGTACATTTTGTTGAATCACTCACGGTTGGACATTTGAGTTGTTTCCACTGTTGCATTATTGTGAATACTGCTGCTATGAATGTGGGTGTACAAATATATGTTTGAGTCCCTGCTTTGACTTCTTTTGGATACATGCCCAGAAGAGGAATTGCTGGATTATATGGTAATTCTATGATTAATTTTTTTCATGAACTGCTATACTGTTTTCCATAGTGGCTACATCATTTATATTCCCACTAACAGTACACAGGGTTCCAATTTCTTCATACTTGTTAATGTTTGTCTTAACTCATTTTAAAAAATTGAAACATAATTGACATATAACATTATATTAGTTTCAGGTGTACAAAATATTTCGATATTTATATATATATTGGGAAATGATCACCACAATAAGTCTAGTTAACATCCACCTACACATTAACATCTAGCTACACATTTTTTTCTTGTTTTGAGAACTTTTAAGATCTCCTCTTTTAGCAACTTCCAAATATACAGTATTGTTAACTATAGTCACCACGCTGTACACTATATCTCTATGATTTATTTATTTTATAGCTAGAAGTTTAGCCACTGACAGACCACAAATGCTTTTTAACAACACCTTTTTTTTTTTTGCATTTTTATAAGAATTTATTTGAGCCAAACTGAGGACACATGCCAAGGAGCAAGATCTTAAATGCTCTAGAGAATAACAGTTTTGCAGCTTCCTTTATGCATTTGGAATTAAGGAGGGAATGTAGGGAAGATTACATGGAGGTGAGAAAAATCAAGGCGGGGATTGGACTACAGATAGTTAACAAGGGTATGTGTTCTCTTGAGGGTGGTTATTGCAAAGATCTGTTAACCTAGATGCACAGAAACAATGGACAGGGCTTGCTTATGGCAAAGATTAACCTGTTACTGAAGAAGTTACATGTCTGGGGCGAGACTACCCTCCATGACCTGCCCAGTTAGGAGTTTATGATCAGATCGCCCAGTCAGGTTACTTTGTATAGAACTCCGTTTTTATCCACAGTTCCCCCGTTTGGCCATAAATCAATCCAAAGGATGCACTGATGAGCAAACTTTTGGTTGGATAGGGTAATACTACTTTTTTTTTTTTTTTTTAATGTGTATAAGAGCTTATTTGAGCCAAACTGACAGCATATACCAGGGAGCAAAATCTCAAATGCTCTAGTAACACTGTCTTTTTAATTTTTATCATCTCTCTCACTCTTGTGATCAAGGTCTCTAACACTGGACCAACCACAATTTTTTGACATTGTTTTCTCCTGTCTTATACTTTGTTGCCAGTCTGCCAGCCAGTGGTTAAAGACTGGCAATTAAACTGAATGGGAACCCAGCTCAACAAGAAATAAACAAATGGAACGAACTTACTTTTGGAAATGTCCCGTTGGGGAATTGAGGCCTCTTCTATCCTCAGTCAGCCCAAACCCAACCTTTAATCCATTAATGCTGTTGTGTACCAAGAGGTAGGCAAAGATCACTGGCCAAAAAGGAATTCCCTTAGAGGGCAAAAAATCTGTCGGACATGACTGGAATATAATTAACAGAAAATCTTGCTTTCCAGTATCCTTTTGTTTAACACTAATAAATCCCCTCTGTCTCAGTGATAAGTAGGCTGAGGTGGTTACTTTTGTTTCTGGCAACCATAAGATAGGTCTTTCCACAGTCTGGGAGAAGAGTATAAATCTTTTGAATAGATATCTTTAGGACAAATGCCAACTGAGCTGGTTCTATTCGAAGCCTGCAGAGTAACTTGAATTCAATTACATCCTTTCTTCAGCCAAATCAATATGCTGCAAACTGTACCCTTTTACTTATATGGAGTATGACCAGTTGAATTTCATTCAGAAGTCTGTTCTTTACTGCAATGTTTAAAATACAGATTTTCCAGTTTGAGAAAACAGAATACTCTGTGTATGGTAAATATCTCTTTGTTGAAAACACAAATGTGTCTTGGTGTGGAATTAACCACTGGTCATCGCAGAACATGAAAGCATTCACGAGACTCTACAAGAGGAAAAAGATTTACTGAAAGTCAGGCAGAGAGAGAGAGTTCTGTTTGGAACTGGCAAAACAAGTTTTGCCTGGGTAGTCTGATAGAGAGGCCGAAACAGAGGGGTAAGAGAAATACTGGCAGAAGAAGTTTGCCAGGGCAGAGTCTGAAGGAGACAGCTGTGCAGGATTTTTGTTTAGCTCGAGTTTCACATTTTTCTAAGCAGGATATAGGGTGCTTGTCAGCCTGCAGGGGGGCTGCCATTACAATTGTCTGTCCTGTTCCCATCTATGATGGATGTCAGCTTGTAGGGGGTTGCTATTGAGATTGGGAAACGTTCCGTTCCCACCTATGATGGATGTAAGGTGCTTGTCAGCTTTCAGATGCAGTGCTAGCCAGGGATTCAGAGATAAGTGGTTAATGTTTAAGCTCCTTCCTACCAGCTCACAAGCCCGTTCCTGTTAACTCTTTACCTGTCTCATCACAATGGTATACAGGTAACAACTACAGGATTATAAACAACTTGTGATCCAAAAGCCTGGTAAGTTGTTTAGAACTTGCTACATCTTCCTCCATTACATAACATTTATAAATCACATCTAACACTTACTGCTTATCCAGAACTGTGCTAAGTGCTTACATTTTTATCTTATTTAGTCCGATCAACTCTATGAATTCTTCCATTTCCCATTATACTGATGAGGAAACTGATGCACAGAGAGATTAGGTAATTAGTCCAGGGTCAGATAGCTAGAAAGTACCAGGGCAGAACCTGAAACCCAGCAAGCTGACCATTACTAAAGTCTGCCTTAGCCTGAGGCTTTAACCATCACGAATTTCATCTCTAGCTGATGGGCAGGCCCACGGGTTAATCTCTGTATCCTAGAGTAGTAAAAATACTAATTACTGCATAATAACAGTAAATAACCTTAATTCTGGGACATAAATGTAAGCCTAGAACAGGATATGAGAGAAATGCTTTTTTTTTCTTTGTTTTCCCCTGGTAAAAAATCCAGGCATTGATCAGAAGACTTTACAAGGCACGGTTTACCTGTTTTATATTTCTGAATACAAAACTAAAACAAATTAACCTTAAAATATTCCATTTTCTTTCCCATTAAACTCTTTTGAGTATGAGGTGACAAAAGTACTCTTTCACATATCTTTTTCTTTCAGTGGCATTGGAAACTAATATTTACAATAAACAGGACTAATTCTTGGTTATATAAGAACTATTATTATTTTCAAAAATGTGGATTTTTAAAAATAATTAATCCCTTAGAAGCAGCACACAAATACTATTTATTTGGTAATTATTAGGCATTTTCTTAAGTTTTACAGAATTTCTAAAATTTGATAATAGTAAGTTTTCTTAGGAAAAGAGCCAGGCTCTCTTCTCCTTTATCATGTAAACTTAGTTTACAATTATGTGCACTTAGCTTCCGAAATTTTATATACAATCAGATAACAATGTATTTTCTGATCAGTAGTTATTCTGTATCAACCTCAGCTTTGCTTTTTGCTCAGTTCAGGCAAATCTAGACTATTTCTTCTATCAGTTATATGAGTCTGTTTTACTATCTAAGGCTAATAAAAAAAAGTGTATGTTTATACTTTAAAAGAAAAAAGAAAACAGAACAATCTTTACTGAAAGTTCTTGGCTGAGGCTTACTATGTACCTAAGATTCTAAATGAAAGCACACTCTTCACTTGGGTGGCACATTTTCTTTCTCTTTCATCAGCTCAGATTTTTCTCCCAAAGTGAGGCTCTTTAACTTTTCTGTAAACATGATTATCGGAGTGCCAGAATTCCTCATTAACAAGGCAGTTGATTCCTCCATTTATCATATCTGGCTAAATGCAATTGGAGCTGGTTTGCTAGCAGTGGTGGTGATAGGTTCTAGTGAGTCACCCCCATTCCAACCAGTGCCCCTTGTGACCAATGGCCTGTACTTATGAGGTAATGGGGCAGAATTCCGGCTCCAGGCTGTGGTTGAGGAGTAGCTTTTCTGTAAGACAATGTTTGAGCTGTTACTGGAATTCTACCCTAAAACTTGGCACCATCTTGCAACTGAATGTTTCTCAACATTTACAGACAATGACATACCCTCAAACTTGCTAAGTGGAATACATCAAGGAATTATTAGGGGTACCAGGGGTGCGCCCCTTGGTAGCCATCCATTCACTTCTTAGGGTGGTGATACCCAAATGGACTCTTGAAATGAGAAATCAGCCAGAGCAATAAGATGGAGGAAGAGGAGCTCCATGGAGAAGAGAGAAAACACTCAAAGACACCAAAAGGGAATAAGAAAATGACACATACGGAGAATGGCCAGTAGTTTGTTACAGCTACATAAGATAGGCAAGAAATGAAGCTAGAGAAAGAATCTGGGTCTCGATGATAAAAGTATTTATATGCAATTCTAATATATTAAATTATATGTTGAAGGCAGTAGAGAGTCACAGAAAGATTTGAATGAAGAATGAAGTATTGAACAGATATACTCAGGCTTTAGTAACAGATTAAAAGAGAATAGGAAAACCAGTCAGGAACTATTATAATAATTCAGGTGAGAAATGATGAGAGGTTGAACTAAACAGCAATGGACATGGAAGCATGTGATGTGATCAGATGTGAGGGATATTAAAAATGCTAGTGTGGGTAGCTGGTTATGTAAAGGATTATGAAGTAGCGTTAGTCTGAACAGTGGATGAAATGAAGCCACAGGGGTAAAGGGATTGGATAGTTAACGTATATTGATGCTTATTGGGATGCTAGTTTTCCATTTATTGTATTTTTCTCTAGAGAGAAAACTCATCATTTCAAAGGTCACTTTAGCTCTTATAGCAGGTCTACTGTGTATTTCCAGAAGCAAAAAAAAAAGGTCATGGTCAATGTTAAGTATATTTACAACATATATTACAGTGAGTAACAAATGGATTGGACCCATATGTTCAATCACATCAAAATGTATGTCACAATCCATCTGCTTTTAAACTGTGTGTGTGTGTGTGTGTGTGTGTGTGTGTGTGTGTCAGAAACAATTTCCAGAACAAATGTCAAATATCCTGAAGATGCTTTAGTTCAAATTACCAATCCATGCAATTGAACTGTTTGCTACTTGGACATTATTAAATGTTAGATACATGTTGAAAATCTGTTCTTAAAAACTTTTTAAAAATTCCCAAATTTCATACTTTCGATGATAAAATATGAAAAAGGGACTGTTTTATGGTATTTCACCTCCAAAATGAACACATTTTGTTGAAGGGCTGAGAGCCAAGAAAAATTCCAAAGTAGTATACTGCTAGTACAACATGAATGCCTGAATAACATAGCTAAATACATTGGGGTGAACTAAACTCCCCAAACTGGAAAGACTGTTTATAAGTATCTAGATACTTACAAAACAGTCTAGTTCTGAATAATACATTAAGATATATTTTATCCAGGATGAGCTATGTAGCCAGGTTTGCTTGGATGGAATAAATTATTGTCAAATTTCTGAGCCACAAATTGTCAGCATTTCTCAACAAATATTTAATAAAACTCACACAATCCAGTATCTAGTTTCATAATAACAATTAATGTGGACCTAGAGTGACTTTATCCTATTTATTTCTCAATCTGGCTCAACTTAGATTATGGTAGAGTAAATTTCCTATACAGTAAGGTCTTAAATGAAAATCTGGTAGATAATTGAGAGAGAGAGAAACGAAGAAGGAGAAAAAAAAGAAAAGGAAGAAGAAGAAGGGAGAAGAGAAAAGAAAAAAGAAAAGAAAAGGAAGGAAGGAGGGAAGGAAGGAAAGAAGGAAGGAAGAAAAGAGAGACAAAAGCATGCAGCATGGAAAAAAAAATACTTCTTATGGACCCTACTGCTATGTAACAAAACTGTCGTTAAATTCCATCTCTTCTGGATATCTAGATTCACCACTGATCTATTGTAAATGCTCTTATATGTGCAAAGGCTGGTTTTAGTAGCATAGGGTAGATTTTTCATTTTTGTAACATAGCAGAGACACTATTTATGAAGGTGGTCTCCTCAATTATAAAACACTGTATAGGAAAAAGTAGAGAGAGTTTGAAATATTTTTATTATAACTCAGTGTTACAAATTCAGTGTCTTGGTAATGATATCATTATATTAGAACAATTACTTACTCAAGAAGATCTGGGTCTAGTCCTTCCGATACCATTTTGTTTCTTATTGCCATAACTGGAACACCCTAAGCAAAGAACACAATATAATAATCCAATCATTAAAAATGCCTCCATCATAAACACAGAAAAATAGACCAATGGAACAGTCTTGCAAGCCCAGAAATAAACCCAGCATATATGGTCACCTAATATTTAACAAGGGAGCCAAGAACACTCAACAGAGAAAAGATGGTTTTATCAATAAAAGGTGCTGGGAAAATTGGATATTCACATGAAAAAGAATGAAATTGTATGCTTGTCTTTCACCACTTACAAAAATTCACTCGAAGTGAATTTAAGACTGAAATCACGAAACTCCTAAAAGAAATCATAGGAAAAAAGCTCCTTGACATGGATCTTGATAATGATTTTTATGGAAGTCACACCTGAAGCGTAAGCAACAAAATAAAAAACAAGTAGGACTTCATTAAACTAAAAAGCTTCTGTACAGCAAAAAAAAAATCATCAAGAAAATAAAAAGACAACCAACACGATGGAAACAAAAAATCTGCAAACCATATATCTGATTAAGAAGTTAATATCCACAATATATAAAGAATTCATACAAGTCAATAGCAAAGAAACAAATAATCCAATTTAAAAATAGGCAAACGGCCTGAATAGATATTTTCCCAAAGAAGATATATGAATGGCCAGCAGTTACATGAAAAGATGCTCAACATCCCTAGTCATTAGAGAAATACAAATTAACACCACAATGAGGTTATCACCTCACGCCTTTTAGAACGGCCATCATCAAAGATAAGTGATAACAAATACTGGAGTGGATGTGGACGAAAGGGACTTCTCGAGCACTATTGGTGAAACTGTAAATTGGTGCGGCCACTATGGAAAACAGTACAGAGGTTGAGCAAAAAATTAAAAATAGAACTACCATATGATCCATCGCTCCTACTTCTGGGAAAGGAAACAAAAACACTAACTTGAGAAGATATCTACACCCCATGTTCATAGCATTATTTATAATTAGCTAAGACATGGAAACAACCTAAGTGCTCCTTGATAGATAAATAGATAAAAAAGGTGTGAGACATATGTCTATATAGCTATATCTATATAGATACCTATATCTATATACTCGTAGATACATTATTCAGCCAGAAAACATGAGAAAACCCTACCATTAGGGACAATGGATAGACCTTGAAGGAATTATGCTAAGTGAAATAAGTCAGACAAAGACAAATACTGTATGATGTCACTTATATGTGGACTCTAAAACAAAACAAAACAAAACAAAACAAACTCATATAAAAAGAGATCAGATATGTGGTTATCAGAGGTAGGAATAGGTGGGGGAGGGGGAATAGGAGGAACGTGGTCAAAAGGTACAAACTTCCAGTTCTGAGTAAGACACGTCAGTCCTGGGATGTCATGTACATGATGACAATAGTTAACACTGCTGTATGAGACGCAGGAAAGTTGTTAGGAGAGTAGATCCTAAGCATTCTCACCACAAGGAAAATTTTTTTTCTTTTTATTGCATCTCTATGAGCTGATAGATGTTAACTAAACCTATTGTGGTAATCATTTCACAATATATGTAAATCAAACCATCACACTGCGCATCTTAAACTTATGCAGTGATATATGTCAATTATTTCTTAATAAAACTGGAAAAAATAAAGAAATAGAAGCTAAAACAATGCTTCCTTTATATGTCTCCACGTACCGCTTAAAACTGGCGGCTCATTTTAAATGGCTCATTTAAAATAACTCTTATTTTGCTTTTATATTAGAATGTGCATAGCACTTGAATAATCTAAAACAGTAAACATTTTAACTGACTTAATGGATCAGTGTTATCCAATACCATATAAGCCCAAATTAAATATTTGAGCTTTTCCATTCGTAATTCTGCTGTATAGAAGCCATGTATTATATTCCCTCTCTTCTTATATCACCAAAAGAAACAAAACATTGATAATTCAAATGATGAAAGCCTTGGATGGACCAGTACAATGAATACTTAATAGCATGAATAAATTTCTTTTCAAATAAAGGTATCAGAGCTTTCTACTCTTAAGTATAGCTATGTTAATGCTCTTTTCATAAGCAATGTCCTTCCATTTGGACACATTATGCACAAAGGTCAAATACAATTAAAGAACTCTCCTGGGACTGTATTCTACATCTTCCCCACACCAATACCAACACTAAGCAATGACAATTCTAGAAGTGTATACATTGCAAAAACATTGAGAATATGTGAATTTCAAAGTTCAGGATAAGAACATCCAAAAAGTAAGAAAAGGCAATGTCAGAAAAAAATACAATTTTACTTGAAAAGGGAATTGATTTGATGAATAAATAAATAAACAATTATTGAAAGCTCACTTATAAAGCTCTAAGGAGAGAAGATGCAATCAAGTCTCTTTGTCAACTCCTCTTCACATCTTCCCAAAAGATGAGGATATATTAACCTGATGTGTTAAATTTGAGGACTTTGATTATATCACCTTCAAAAGTAAATGGGGTCACTGTGCTTTAAAAGGCTGAACGTGTGGCTGGGACTCTCCTTCATATCTCTTCATCCCATGAGGTAGGTAGGAGGCATAGGCCGAGCCAGGGCCCACATGGGAGAAAACTCAGTCACCTCTCTATTGCTGTTGTGTACTCTTTCCTTTGGTCTTCCCATGTTACTAGCCAATTGTGACATTTAGTTTTGAACTTTACAAGTGAGCTTTCAATAAATGTTTATTTATCCATCAAATCAGTTCCCTTTTCAAGTAAATTTCTATTTATTTCTGAGTAAATACAGAAAGAGGCCCCGTAGGAGCTCTGAAGCTCCCGTCCAATTTCTCATAGCTCTACCCTGAAGTTTCTGGGCACCCATCCAGCCAAGGTTCCCTGCTTTCTTTTGCAGTTGTCCCTTGAGGTCTCAGGGATCTTACAGTTTTTTGGTCTCAGGGATCTTACAGGGTGGTTAGGAGCATATGTGGTTAGTAGTAGAATTCTGGTATCACAATCCTACACCTCCGTGTTCACATCACTATGGCAGCACAGTGCTTTATGCTGAGAAAATAAAAATATAATCAGCCGCTGCCCTCCGGGAGTACAGTCTAATAGATGTGTTAAACATATGACCACAATACAAGCATGAAATTGATAACAGAGCCCTGTATAATGGGCAATGTTAGAACCAAGGAAAGGCAGGCAGAGTTGATGACCAGCAAAGGATTCGCTGAGGTGAGTCTTGAAGATGGGATAGGAGTTTATTTAAAATGAAAAACACGGATACATAGAAGTATACACAAATCTTTAATCTATCATATGTAGGCTTGTCTCAAACATATTTTTTAGGAACAAATGCATACTTGTGCAGATATTTGACCTCCTTCAAAATGCTGATTTTATTTTACATTTTACCCAATAAAATCTGTGTTTAAGTCCAGGCAAGCACATGCTAAAAATAAGAGTAAAGTGGATTATAAATTCAACATGAAAGTCTTCAAAGTTAATGACCATGTTACCTCTCATTGTTATGGATCTTGCCAAATTAAGTTCAGATCATGATTAACTATAATCCTCATTTTTAAAACCAGAAAATATATTAAATTTTTAATTCTTATTTACTTTTTAAAAGATGTCCAGCAAAAATGCCTTCTTTAACCATAATCTTTTATTTTTGCAATGGAGAAGGAAAAAGTCCAAGTTCCCTACAGCTTGCTAGGTTAAAGGAGGTTGGGAAAGCAAAGCCTTCTTTCACATTTGCAGGTTACCAGGAAGACTCTCCCTCCTGAGAGGTAGCAAAGGCAAGGCTGTCATTTACAGGCCCATTCATACATTTATCTTCATAACTGTTCTGTTTTATTTTTAAAATTAGTAAAATTTAATCTATTAAAACTCGGGTAATAATGGATACATAAATGCATCTTAAATATTAGATGGATGAAAATAAATAGCACCATCACAAAATTTTCTTCAAAACCATACTGCTGAACGTAATACTTGTTCCATAGGGCAATTTTTAAGGTATTCTGAAAAATGAAATACGATAGGTTTGGAAGACAAAGACAGTAGAAGGTAAAACTCTGGGCGTTTTGTTAGCTTATGAAATTTAAGGATAAATGAAAGACAAAATAAAAAAGCAGTTAGTTGCTAAGGGGCAATGGAATGCTAACAGACTCTTACATTTGGGATAAAGTAAGCATGAGATTAAAACTTGAACCACTTTTAAAATATACTACCTGGAACTAAGACTTGAGAGAAATATTTTTAAATAAAATGTACTTAATGATCACATAATAATAAATTTCATTTGATGGAAGAGAAAGTTGACTACTTGAACAACCAAGTTGGGAATTGTACTTGATAATTAAATGCCATTCAACTATTTAGTATAAACAGGGAAATTAGAAGTTTGAACCATTTCATTAAAAAATACTGAAGTGCTAAGGAGAAATGGGAAAAAGTGCAGAGTTAATGTCATACTTCTTTAAAAAGACCTCTCAGTTTCTATTAACTATGGTTTGATGGTATAAGGTCTTTCTACAAACTTGACTATGTAACTTATTTATTACACTTTAGCATAATCCACAGGATATCACTGGAAAGGTTAAACAAACAAGTTACAAAACCGAGAAAACAGAAGGGAAAAGAAATGAGACTGAAAAAAAAAAACACATTTCCTAAAATATAGCAAGGAAAGTGTGTGTAGGGTGGGAGTGAGGGGAGGTGGTAAAAAGGAAGGGAGGAATAGGAACAGGGAAGTTGGTGGAATTAAATAAGCTCCCTATTTTAACATTAGTTTCATGGGCTTGGTTATAGTATAAGAATAATAGAAGTCTGAACTCTATAAGCTCCCTATTCTACTCTTAGTTTCTCGAAGCTGATTCCAGCAAAAGAATATTACCAAAATTTAGTGAGTTTTTAGTAATTTCTGTATCTGGATATAGATAAAGGAAGATACATATAACTGATATCTTTCCCTATTAGAGACTTTACTATTATCATCACCTTAATAAAAATCTCATAAAGCATGATACAAAAATAATTTGGCTTTTGTTACAAAGGATGCATTCCAAAGGGATTTGCTGATATATTTCTAGTGATGTTGCTTAGAAAATTGGTTGTTTTGTTATATTCATTCTTAGAGGTTAAGGAAAAGCCTGGTTTATTAAATATCAAAAAAGTGTCCAATTTCTAATCTCTAAGAGACAAGGCTACTGGTGGTCTTAGGAGGACAGGAGAGGCCTCAAAACTGAAGTCTACTGAACTGTGGGATTATTTTTGGCAAGTGATAATGGCAGTTTGTCCAACATAAGTAATGAAGAAGAGAGAAGTCAGCCATAAGTTTGATGTTCCAAAAAATCATGTCTATTTGCGTCACTGGAGAAAGTGTGTAAAGAAGCCACAGTAATGAAATTATGATGGCAGCACTAATAGTTAAACACTAGTTTCTTATATCACAAAAACTGTTTGGGGTTATAGGACTGCCAATATTTACATTTATGTGTTATTGTGTTAATGAAAGCCAAGCTACTACATTCCTTTATGAAACGTTGAAATTTTCCTAAAGTTTTAGATTAGGAGAAAAAAACAAACCCTCTTACTCAATCTAATAGAGATAAATTACTTTCCCTTTTTTTTAAATAACAAAAAAGTACCTTATATTTTAGAGTTTTCCCTCTCAGTTTATGAGTTTGAATCATAACAATTCAGTTATGAAAGACGGAAAATATGAAGTTTGTGAAGTTTTCTTCCTTACCTAGGTCAACAATATAAGAAAAGATCTACTGAGTTGATAAGTGGATGGTACTTGTTTTATTTGAAGGGAGAGGGAATGAGTAGGATTGAAAAGATGCTATGGGTTAGAAAAAGGCAGCCAGTCCCCCAATCAGGCTCCGTTTATTTAAATTTTAACTTAGTAAAATTGACTCAATCCTTTCTTTGCCTTCTGATTTTCAATAATGTTCTCTTTGAAATATCTATACTGCATTTTATGAAATATACTAGTAGGGTGTTATATTTAGGATAAAATTTTTAGATGAAATATACTATATAATAGATAATGAATGTTTACTAAACTAACCATAACACAAAAGCAAGTGCATGCTCCATCTTTTCCCATTCTGGAAGCTTTCTGTGAAGCTTCCAAATTAATTTAAACCTCTTAATCACTATAGAATGAAGATGGCTATCTAAAAAAAGGGAAGCTTTATTTCTAATGACTGTACGGATTTAGAAAATGACAAATTCTGATATTAACTCTGATACTGTTGCCTGCACTGGTCATTCATTTGAACCTAAGTATGTGGGCAAAGAAGCAGCTCACAAATCTTGACTGGCACAATTCCCAGTGTCCATGGACCTAACAGGAAATGATTCCCTTTCAATGTTATCTCAAGAGATCAGTTCCACAGGGAGAAAGTATTCCTCACTAACTGCGCATCAGATTGTCTTTAAAGATGAAGGAACAAACCACATGATAAAATGGACAAAAATGACACAGGCCATGACTAGGCTCCAGGAAATTGGTAAGGCAGCTACTCTTACTTTATTCATAAAATAAATACATGTTAGCAGTTCCATCTATGCCTTTTAAGCATGGGAACAAAGGTTAGCCTAAATGCCTGTCAAGAAAACCTTTAAAAATTTATTTCTAAAAGTTAGGGAATCTATTGTTATGAGACTCAAAATATACCGTGTTTCCCCGAAAATAAGACCGGGTCTTATGTTAAGGTTTGCTCCAAAAGACATAAGCATTAGGGCTTATGTTCAGGGGATGTCATCCTGAAAAATCATGCTAGGGCTTATTTTCCGGTTAGGTCTTATTTTCGGGGAAACACAGTAGCTGCATTTATTTTCCCATGTGATTGATTTCCACCCCCTGAATATTCTTGTAACATGATAAATATTAGGTATTGACCATTTCTTAGCACCTCAAATATTTGTTGACTTAGGAGTAATTTGGTGCTGTGGAAGACCCATTTTCCTTCCTTTATTATAATGCAAAAACCCCAATAATTTAAAGACTTGCTTTGATAGGCTAATTAATGCTATAACACCATTATGAATATGTCAGGTACATTACAGCTTTGCTACACCTCATTTCACTCAAACGATATTTATTGTTGAAAACATGTATTGATTAGAATTGTCTAAATCTATGTTTACTTTCTAGGAATAAAAACTTTAAAAAGAATCATTGCAAATCATTTTGGAATTTGCTACCTGAATTAAAAGAGCAACAAGTTCAGATGGTCTCTTACTCGGTTTTTGGAAACTTATTGCTATATGTACCTATTCAAGAGGATTTAAAGAAATATCTCCAAATATAGCAATAAAAGATATAAAGAATAGTCTTCTTAGTAATTAATGATAAATACAATTCTACTGATTGAAACCACAGAATGTTCACTTTTGAACTAATTTTTCAATAGTGGTAATGTGTTTGAACTGATGTATTATGAATTTCTCATTCACTGCCCATAGGCACCCATTTAAAGAGCGATGGCCAGAATTAGGCACCCCGTGTAGCTACAGAACCACAATGAAGGGTCCTGAATCTGGTACTAATGTGTCAACAGCATGTGGTCTAACCAATTAACTGAATAAAAGTCATTTGTGAACTCAGACTAGGAAAAGAATAAGCAAAGTTGGGATGTTGTATTATACCATGAAAAACTCTGGTAAGCTATACTTAGGTCCAGAGATATGTATTTTTTTTTTTCAACAGACAAAATTTTTTTTTATTTCCAAGAATATTTTTTTTAAAGTTATTAATACAGTGGACCCATAATTAATATACTTTTTTTTATTAGTCAGGTGCACAAGACAAAGTAATACTTAGACGTTTATCATTTATATCCCTCACACTGTGTGGACCCCGCCCTCCATCCACTATCCCTCTGACATCGCACAGAGCCATTACATTTCCACTGTCTCTATTCAGAGATACGTATTTTTTAAATTCAGTATTAAGATAAATACAAAAGATGTACATATCTTCTGGTAGAGGAACATATAATTTTCATTCATTATTCCCAATAAAATATTTTGAAATCAATTTTATTTCCCTTTAAATCATACAGTTAACATATTAGCATTTTCTGCAAAGTATAAAATAATCCTTACCAAAAAATTAACTTACAAATGAGGTATGTTATTGCATCTTACATTGCCGTGATCTATTCAAGGCACATTATTTTCCACACCAGGAGAGTCCACCCCATTATGAATACTTCCGGTATCTGAGATCCTTGTCCAAATAACGGCGCTAAAGTGCCTCTGTCAAGTTGATGGTCTCTAAAACCTCTGAGACACTTTTTCCCACCTCAGGTGACTCCACTTCCTTATGATAGATCATTTGGCTCTTGGGGTCTTTACTTTTTTTCCCCATTAATTAACCATAATCTTAGAGAAACAAATTTATAATTAAGGTGAGAATCATATTTCTATAAAGAGTAAATCTAAGTAAGTAGCTACTTAATTTACATCACCATTATTTCCTCCTCACCAATTTGGAAAGCCTTGATCAGAGGTACCATATTTCTGACGAAGGTAGTCAGCAGGAAAGAAAGACAGAAGGGCACTGAGAAATCAAAGTTGGGTAATTGAAAAATTATAATTGGATCTGAGTAAAAGAATTACACTACACATTTTAGGAAGTATAAAAACTGTGATTGTTAGTGTATATCTTCAAAAGCTTCCTTGTGAACATTAATAGTCACGTCACAACTTCTAACTAAGAGCGAAGAAGTTGTTTACAGAAGTTAGAATGAAAGATATGAAGTCAAAAAAGTTAAAAATATTTTTCTGCTGAATGCCTCTGTCTTTGTTAGTTCCCATTTTACATATCATTTAAAGGAAATTCCTATGAAGTTTAAACCTACCTTAAGCTTATCCTCTAAAAGTTGCCTTCCCTTGCTTGCTTGCTAATTTACATTCCTTCTTTTGTCTTTCTTTTGTAGGCAGAGACGTATAGAAGTATAATGTTATAGTGAACTTAGGGCAGATGAAGTAAATTTTATTGGCGTTTAGCAAAATAAATAAACTGAAATAAAGAATTACACGTTTTGGTTTGAAAGGACTATTTCAGATAAGCTGTCCTATACATCATCTCAATTATTTTAATTATGATACCAATAACACAAAAATATAATATAGAGAATATATTTCTGAAATATATTCTTCAAACATACTTCTCTATATTTAAGAAAAACTGATTTGACAAATTTAGCACCCTAAATGTATTTCCTTATTATTTTTAAAAGATTATTTTGCATTCTCAAATTTATGTTTCTCTTATTCCCCCTTTTAAATTATTTTTAAATTTAAATTAATTTTTAATTATCTGATATATTATTAAAAACAAAGAATGCAAGTGTACAGCAGCCAAATGTCCTCCTATAATTGTAATGGAGACCAACATCTGTATATACCAGCTTGTTGGTCTGACAGAATTCTTCAACTTTCATTGAGCATTCCAAACCCTCCTGAGTGAGGTTCAGAGTTCAAAATATATTTTTCCAGAAATCATAAGCACTATAAATAAAAATAGTTATGGTTAAATAATTAGTTCCTGGACACAAATTATTCACAAATCAACACTTTTGTGGTAATTGAATGCCACCCGAGGATAATTATAATGAAAAATGTCGTATCGGTATTAAAATATTGCGAGCTGTATGATTATGGCAACAGTAATTATTAGTGAAGACTACATAAGGCATAGATAAGAATCAAGGCAGGTGCATAGAATATTACCAAATGGATACTGACAACCATGTAAGTTGGTAGTACGTGTCCCACTACATGTTTTTCTTTCAGTGTTCTAACTTCATACATCAGGAAAAGTATGAAATTGAAAACCTGAACTTAGCAATATCACTGTTTACTGCTCTCCAACAAACATATATAAGAAAAATAAAATAGCAAAGAATAAACACAAGGGCAAATACACCATTTAAAAGCAATACTTCTCAACATTAAATACGTATGTAGTATGACTGGTTCTGAACTCTAACTTTGAAGGCAACTTGGGGAAGGGTTCAAAGGGCAGCCAGAATATTGACAAATCACCATCTGTCAAACTTGCACAGTAATTCCTCACACGTGGTTTCCTTAGAAGCTAGTTCACTGACTTTAGCAGAGAATAAGGAATTTTGGTAGTTCTTTGCCAAAAGTACAACAAAAAGTTACCTGTTTCTAGGTTCTCCAGATACTCAGGCCATGGCAAAGCATAGTAACACCCCAGGGGCTCCCAATAGGTGGCTGTCAGTTTTCTGCCTTAGGGGAAACCGCTATCCAATCCTTCTAGCATTTGATATAAGATAGAATGCAGAGGAAGGAAAAGAATAGTGGTCACTTGAGTTCCATTTATCCCAATTCAAAGTTACTACTCATACAGTCTACCATTCTGCTAACCTTTGCTTCTTTCTTTTAGTTGTGGTCAAATGGATCTGGCTGGCCACTTAGTTGATGGGAAGAATAATGTATTTCCCTTTTCAATTTTCAAAGTTGGCTAAATTATGCAATTAATTAAACAGACAAATATTTATTTGCACCTTACCTACATTCATGTGTGTGAGAAATCAATCACTGTACAGTGTGAGGCAAAAACAGCACAAAAAGTTTTCCCCCTTCAACTTTTATGTGCTCAAAAAATACTGACCTTGATATTGATTAGTAAATCATAGGTATTAGAAAGGAAACAAAACACATACTAATATTATAATACCTACAGAGTTAAAAAAAAATGAGAAAAGAAATAATGGTTGTTAAACTAAATCCATAGCAGGGTTTTCCACAGCTATGGCCATATATGAACCACTTTTGACTACACTGTCAGTCAGTGACAAGGAACTTACCCTAGAGCTCTCTAGACCATGGAAAGTCACACTGGGGTCATGTCCCCCAAAAGATTTTTAAACCCTTTAATTACTCTTACAAAAACTACACCTTATCTAAAGAGCACTCTACTTCATGCTTAATTAGTTTTGCAAGGTCCAAGGTACATAACTTCTTGATCAACATCTTTAATAATCAGTTGGAGACTCTTCATCCTTAGGTAATGGAAGTCCCATTTGCCCAGGCCAACATCCACTACTGGCAACAGATGCATCAGAACCACCAGAACCAAGGAGATTATTCAATTCACATTTTAAGCCAGCCAAAGAAAATAGAGCTTTAAAAAAGCCTAAGTGTCTGAAGAGACTGTTTTGGCAAATCTGGTTTCAAAAAACACAAGTCATTAGCTTCTTAATGTGGAAGTAGGACTTTCCCAATGCACAATTTATTACTGGCAAAGGATTCACCAAGCTCTGCCAGTAAAAGGGGGAGAATTGTTGGAAAAGTGATCTATGTACACAATTCCAGTTAAGTTATAAAAGCAATATGTAATTTAGTAAAGGCTTGTGCTGCACTATTATGACAACAAACATTAAATCAGAATCAATTATCTGTCACATTTGGAACACAACAGTATTACTCACTGAAAAATCTTGTGTAAAACTTGCTTAAAAAGGAAAAGAAAATCAGAAAATGCCAGCAGGTGTTCCAGGAACATTCGTTAATAATGAGATCCAAATCTGGGGATCAATTAAATAAATCATAAATCTAGAGAGAACCTCAGGTCTCATTTTTGGTACGAGGAAACTGAGGCCTTAAGAGGCAACATGACCTGAACATGGTCACACAGGATGACAAAGCTAAGAAACTGTATCATGTTGCATCCCAGAAGTACAGAGTAAAGATCTGGGTGTATTCTTAGGCATTCAAATGTCTCACATAAACAACTTTCTGGAACTGTAATCATTCTTATATCTCACAGAGGGTAGTAACCCAGGTGTGACAGAAAAAGGTATAGAGACCAAAAAATGAGGTACTGCTTATTTCTCTGTGAACTGGTACTTGTGACATTTGCAAAATTCTGCTGGATTATGTTCAAATGAGTTTATATTAACTGAGCAGTTTTAACTACCTAGGCTCTAAAATAGATTGGCAGGTATGTGACAAGTGAGGCAAAGCAAAATAATAGTAGTACATTCCAGGAGATAACCAGGATCCAGGAGAAGGAAGATTTTGTGGCAGCTTAAGAAAGCCAAAAATACTGTAGTTCATTGATAATTAGCAGGCCTGAAAATTGTTAAATATCTGTATTTGTAATTTGCCGGACTTCCTATGTCTTCCTGTCTAAAGTGCGTGATCACTACATGGGTTGTCAAGCAAATTCAAGGTTTTATACCAGCAAAGAAGCTAAAGTAGCTTGAAAAACATTTGTCTATTCTCTGTTTTGTCAGAGAGAATGAAATGGTTCTAAACAATAATTCAGAAAGGAAGAAAGTGAAGAGAGTACCAGAGGGTTGAGGGCCTAGTAAGAATTAAGATGCTGAGTGGAAGAATATTACACTTTGGAAAAAGATAAACTCAGCCTAAGTGGAATTACAGGTATAAGACTCTGTTGGGGAGCAACAACTCATTTTTAAATGATAAAAATATAAAGGCAATTAAAAATGAAAGAAATCTTGTTATGGTCCTTAGGAGGTGAGAGGATGTCTGGAACTGTCAGTTCCCTTTTGAGGGTACAGGAATATTATTTTTAGAATCTTAGGAATACATTTTTATAATATTTTTATAAATATAGTGATTTTTTTTCCAGAAAGACAGGTTTTTTGTAGACTATGCTATGCTATCTTCTCTTTTGTTAATCCAAACAATTCTCTGTACAGAATATAAGCTTCTAAAATTCAGCTTTAATAACATGTAGTAATGTGTACAACGGGTGATAAACTACTCAAGACCATACCAATAGACAAAGTGCAACTCATTTGATGAATTATGCTGATAATTAGTCTTTCTCTATATTAATACCTAAAACTAAATTGTTGAGTAGTGGATAAGCTAGAGAAACATTAGTCACCCTTTGAGGTCAAGAAAAATTGGGTATTTTAATAAAAATATACAATCTTGTTGGGAAAATGAAACATTTTTCAGTATGGATAAGGCAATTTGTAATGAAGCTACCCTCTAGAATTAACTGACGTTAGAGTCCTCCTTACAGGAAGTGGTCAAATTTGTTTTTCTTTCTATCTATATCCCTTTGAACCAACACTCAAGAAACTGAACCACTTTAGCAGAATGAACTGATAAGATGACTATCACAGAAAATAGGAAGGCATTTCATTACCCTGGAGTATAGAGATACAAAGCTATCTAGATTCTTCCCATGTCGATGGCAGAAATTGAAGGAGTCTATGTACAGATTGTAATGGGTCTCTAAGGACTCTTCTGTGAGGCATTTTCTAAAGCAGGGTGCTACTGTCATCTGTTCTTCTAGTTATAGTTCTGTAAAGATACGGATATAGAAAACACTGCTAGTTATGCAGTTGCTGCTGAAGAACAATATTTTCAGTGCTAACTTATGACGTTAGAATGATTATATACTCCTTGAAAAGTGCTAAGTAGCTCAGAAAAACCAAAAGATTACCCTTAGCAAGACTCATAGGTATGATCAAGGGGCTTTAAACTGAAACCAAAGAATAAAAAAGTTCTCAGGACAGAGGATCTGAATACATATTGTTCCAAGGAAGATACATAGATGCCAACACATAGATGAAAAATGCTCAACTTCACTAGCTAATAGGGAAATGCAAATCAAAACCACAATGAGACTATCACCTCACAACTGTCAGAATGGCTATTATCAAAAAGCCAAGAAATATGTGTTGAAGAGGCTGTGGGGAAAATGGAATCCTTGTACACTGCTGGTGGAAGTATAAATTGGTGTAACCGCAATGGAAAACAGTATGGAGGTGCCTCAAAAAATTAAGAATATAACTATCATATGATCTGATCCAGCAATTCCTCTTCTGGGTATTTATCTGAAGAATATGAAAACACTAATTTGAAAATATATATATGTACCCCATGTTCATTGCAACAATACTTATAATAGCCAATATATGGAAGCAACCTAAGAGTCTATCAATGGATGAATGGATAGAGAAGATGTGGTATATATAAACAATGGAATACTACTCAGCCATAATAAAATGAAATATCACCATTTGAGACAACACATGGAGTTTGGGGGTATTATGCTAAGTAAAATAAGTCAGAAAAGGACAAAAACTGATTTCACTTACCACGGAATATAAAACAAGAAGGTAACATGAAAAAAAATAAATAAATAAACTCATAGACAATAGAAAGGTGGTTACCAGAGGGAAAGGGACATCAGGGAAGGGTGAAATGAATAAAGGGTATAAGGTAACGGATGGAGAGTAGGCTTTTGGTGGTGAGCATGCAATAGAGTATACAGATATCAAATTATAATGTGCACTTGAAATTTATATAATGTTATTAACCAATGTTACCTCAATAAAAAAGTAAATTACTTTAAAAAATCCTCAATAAAAACTGCAAGACTATGAATAGCAATAACACGACAGGGGGAAAAACAGAAGAAGAACTACCGTGTTTCCCCGAAAATAAGACTGGGTCTTACATTAATTTTTGCTCCAAAAAAACCGCATTAGGGCTTATGTTCAGGGGATGTCATCCTGAAAAATCATGCTAGGGCTTATTTTCCAGTTAGGTCTTATTTTCGGGGAAACAGGGTAGCAGGTAATTATTAACAGGAGAGATATAAAGAAATAGGAAACAAATCCAACAGCCTAAAAAAAAGTGTGTGTGTGTGTGTCTAGAGCAAACCTGAAATTTCAAAATAAGTAAATCCTAGGGATAGCTAACACTTATTAATAAATAGGAACTGGCATCTGAAAGGCATATATTACCGTGTTTTACAATGGAAGGAGAAAGATACCTATAAATCAACACAAATATGGAAATTCTTGAACTTGAGCTAAAGGAACCCCTAAGTGAGACTAATAAAAGGCAACTGTTGTATTATGAGGTGGAGCATACATTTTTGGACACCTGACCAGACGAAGAATTTAGATGAGGTTTTCTAAAACATGCTGCAAACAAGCACAAGGATAAAATACAGATGTGATGTACTGGCAGCTAAATTTTGCCCAAATCGAGCATCTAGTAAATTCCAATATGCTGAAAAGTTTATCCTTCAACAGATAAAGGAAGCACTGGGGTAACGGATTTAACTATTTCATGCTTAACATTTGAGCAAAAAGACAGAACTGAATGATGATGCAGAAGTGATAAGAACTCTGGTAATAATCATGCCCAAGAAAAACAATCCTGGGCATTGTCAAACATGTAGCCTATACATGTCGTCGGTCATTTTGACAGTCACTCATAATATACTTAGGAAGTTGAGAAATGGTGGATTTACAGAGGGCTCAAGAAGATTAATGATTGGCAGATTCATGTCCACCGTGAGGGAGACCTCTACTTGGTCTATTCTTAGTTTGGTACTACAAAACATTGTAAATCAGTACTCTGAAGAAACGGGAGCATTTCTACACACTTTCAAGTGACACAAAGCTAGCAAGGAGAGTTAACATGTAGGATAAAATATCCATTCAACAAGTATTGATTGAGTACCTTTATAGGCAAAGTGCTAAAGTGAATACAAAGGTGAATCAAGACACAGGTCTTCTTCCTCTCATGGTTTTCTTTTCAACAGGGGAAATAAAAATATGTAAATAATCACTGAACAAGCTTATGAAGTCATAAGTTCCACAAAAATTATAAAGTGATTAGATAGGTCAATGAAGGGAGCTATTACTCAAGCTTTATGTGTTGGTGGGTTCAGAAGTAGGGATGATTTAGTAAAAGTGCTCTTAGGAACATGTCAGATAAGTAGAATTTGGACATGTAATAATCAAAAGAAGTGGGATCTAGATTCAGAGGTGGAAAAGCATGGAGTTTATATCGGGAAGGATTTGTGGTTTTGTATGAAGAATGGAATTCAGGACAGGGAGCAGTAAGAAACAAAAGTTGGGTAATAAGATTCTGGGATACAGGTTGGCGCAATAAACTGAAAACAATAAAATTAAATTTAACTAGGATGAATTTGCAGTTTTAAGATGGCAGTGTAAAGATGTTGCTCCCCCCTTTCTCCTTGAAAATTACGCCCAAACAATAAGGCACAAAGAAGTAGAACACAAACTCCAATTTTAATGACAAGGAGGTATATATGTACCACAATAACATGGAAATGATTGATGATTTAGCAGAGCAGAGGAAGGCCAAGTCCATGTGCCTGAAGAGGGAGATACCACAAAGAAACAGCACTTCCAGAACCCTATAAATGCTGAGGAATCAGAATCTCCTACCAAAGGCAGAGGGGACGTAAAGTACTGAAACCAGGAAAATTAAACTAAAATCTGGAAGAGTCTGAGGCACAAGAAACTGAACCCCTGCTCCTACTCTGTGATACTAAAGGAATGGGCTGAAGCTAAGTTCCAAGTACTGCTAGAGCATGTTTGTTTTTAATAAAATGAATAATTATTTATTCTATCATAAATGTTTCTAAATAAAACTTCTTTTAATGATGTTACAGGCTGAAATATTTTTAAATAGTTCTTCATGAGCATGGCTTTTTTAGAAATACACATGCTCTAGCTCCAAGTTCCAACTCCAGATTCTAATTTAGTAGGGTAGGGACGAGGAACTTGTATTTTGACAGTTTCCCAGTCTGAAAACCACTGAGCTAGTGTAAAAAAGAAATCTGTCACCAAAGCCTATCAAAAGGTAAAACAGCATAGAGAAAATACAGGCATTTTCATTCATAGGTTAAATACTATTAATATGTACCAGGTATTGTTCTAGGAATGGGGAATAGTGCAATATACAAAAACTCCCCCTACCCTCATGGAATTTATATTCTAGTAGTGGGAGAGACACAAAGTAACTATGTCAGATAAGTAGTAGTTTACATATTATTGGAAGGTTATATGAAGAAAAATATAGCAGGTAAGAGGTAAAAGGAATGGAGCCAGAGTAGAGTTAATAGATTTAAAGGAAGTGAAGGAGTATACCACGAAGATATCTGGGAAAAAATGTTTCAGGCAGAGAAAATAGCCGATGCAAAGGCCTCAAGAGAGGAGACTGTCCATACATTTATTCAAGGGACATGCAGCCAGCGGAGCTGGAACACAATGAGCGAAGACATGAGATCAGAAAGGTAACAGGAGTGAGCTAAACTGTATAGGATCTCATGGGGCTGTGAAGGACTTTGGCTTTTATTCCTAGAGATGGTAAGCCATATAATTATAAAAATGAATATTTAACAGATCATTTAAATATCTGTATCTACCTACCTACCTACCTACCTACCTACCTACCTACCTATCTATCTATCTATCTATCTATTCACACACATACGATATATACCAGGGGTGCCAAAGAAATGTATACAAGTGGACACTGTGGTCTACGTTGCCCAAGCAGTAGTTCTCCGTCATCAGAAGTGTCTGGACACTGATGGTAACCACTTTGAGCACCTCTTGTAATTGCAGAAGTCAAACGTGACTTGTATTCATCTTTTGTTATCGGTATATATTGAGTATTACAATTTTGATAGTTTTCCTTTCTCAAAATGTGTATAAAAATTGTAATACTCAATATATACCGATAACAAAAGATGAATACAAATCATGTGTATACATTTTTTGGCACCACCAGTATGCGTGTGCGCACACACACACACACACACACACACACAATTCTGAAAAGCAATGGAATGTGTCTAAATAATTAATAACAAAAATAAAAATTTCAAGTGGTGTTTGGGAACCTTAGCTGGCTAAATAAATCTAGACAATACCTAATATAGCACACTAAAGTAAGTGTTTAAGAAATGTTTGTGGATAAATGGACAGTGGAATTATACAGAAGAGTTTTTAAAGTTCCTGTAAAATCAGACATAATGCATCAAGAATGCAACAATTATCCTAAGATACAGGTTTTAATCAAAGATTTCAGAGAATTCTTATAGAAATGACCAAGTGGATTTTCCTATTTCATATTTTATATACATTAGGCAAAGAGAGACTAAAAAGATAAATGCCTTCCAGAGTCCCTCTGAAACTTTCCCTCTTTTGTTTGAGTGAATCAAACTTATAGTTTTTAACAGTCCATCCTTATATTTTATACTTAGCTTGGGCTTTCCTGGGTTCTAGCTTTAAAAACTTATTTATCATGATTCATGCTCAAACTAGCTCTACTTTATTCTTTTAATTTAAAGACCTTCAATATATTTTCATCCCAAAGTCTGGCTGATATTTTTTCTAAAGGCTAGAGACCAGGGTTTGACTGTCAGTGAAGAATTCTGAAAGTGACAAATCCACTTCTGACGGTTAGGAAAAACGAATGTGTTTTCTTCTCACCGTTGTCGCCATTGTAGCTTCTAAAGGAACCAATCTACTCTTTCTTTTATCAGAGAGTATTTGTTTTTAAATTACTTTGATGATAAGTAATGCCATGGACAGCAAAATAAAAATGTTGTCCTTAGTACTTCTTAGCATTATTACTTCTTTTGCCTGATAATAGAATGGTACAAAAACATTAATTTTTTAATTAACAGAAAAATGATGAACAGCTAGCTCCTTCAATCACTGCAACAGCACTTTCTACAGGAATGAAAAGAAATTAGTTTCTGCTGTTATAGACAACTGCAGATATTTTTGGTATCATACTACGTAATGATTTCTCAGAAGAAATAAAAATTCTGAAATCATATAATAAATTTAAAGGATTACCTTACATGGCCAAGAAACTTAAGCTTTTTTCTATAAACCAAATCACCTGACAGATGAAATTCAGAATAACATTACACACAAAAAAACATTATTTGTGCTAGCATACAGGAATTAAGCTAAAGCCATAGCATCTACCAAATGAACAGTCTACTTTCATTCCTCTATTGATACATCCAAGATTTACAATGACAACTTTGTGTAAAGCAAAAAAATTCATATAAATCTATATTAAACTATGTTAATCTGAAGTGTGAGATCAGTTTTAATTAGAAAAGTCTGGTCTTTGGTTATTTTTTATCAGGCCATTAAAACATAGGAAAGAAGTAAGAGAATAGAAAACTTGGTCACTCGGTTTAGCAGTGTTCTCAGGTTGAAAAATAACAATGAAACCTCCAGGGTTAAGACTTTCAAATGCGGCTGCTAGACAGAGAAGACAGACCAAATTAGCTTACCACTTGAACCATTTTGAGATATCTGGCATATCTTGGATCCTTGGCTACAGTTAAGATATTTTCTGCTGTTACTTCACTTTCCTGTGGTCCAGAGTCTTGTAAACTGTTCTGCTGTAGAGAGTATTGCGTGTAAATCTTTAGACAATTCACAAAAGGGGTCCATCACGTTACTTAAAAGGGATATTTCTTTTTATAATTCTAAAGCAATCACTATCAGAAAAAAAATCATATTTCTAAATGTAAATACCAATAATTTAATTATGGGATATATGTTCGCAAATATTTAAACATGATTTCAGAGAAAGGTACGCTTAATATTAACAATATATTGTTCCTTAAAAATGCAAATATATTCATGGCATTAAAAAATATTAGAATCCTGCTTTACTTGTCCCCAGAATGCTGATATAAAACATGAATTATAGGTTGGACATATTATTTTAATAAAACTTTTCATAAAGGTAATAAAACTATCGATTCATCAACTGTACAACTCTCATGGACAGTAAATTGATTTTCTAGGTATCTATCGTCTGCACAGTTGAATTCCTAATTTATTAAATAATCTTTTTCTAAGTAGATATGGCTATTCTAACATCTTAGAAAGCAATGCCTAAAGAATTTATGGAAGAAACCCATTTCTCAGACAAAATTATCCAGTTTTATATATTTCAACTATTAATGGTAACATTCTCCACATAGTGGTTAAGATTATATACTAAATATTATGTACAGTAAAGAATACTGGGAATGGTCTTTTAGATAAAAATAGTTTTATCATACAGGCAATTCTCACAGTACTGTATTACCTCAAACTTGCTGCAACCCTGCCCTCACTTAAGTGCAAAGCTAAAACTGTCTCTATATATCTTGATTTTTCTATCAACATAGAAATAACATTTAGAATAAGTTTGCTTTTGTGAATTCTCACTTATTACCTGTATATGTATTAGCATTAATAGGAATTTCCTTAGCAGAATGAAGTCAAATTTTATGTCTACATATCTATGCTGGAATATAGATAAATCAAGAAATATCTTGAAATATTGATAGTTTTAAAATGAATGTGAATTATATATTAAGGTTTTTCCTTAGATAATTCAAATATAAATTAAAGCTTTCAAAAACACTGAAGCAAATAAAACATCCAAAAATCCTTCAGATTTCTACTACTGTTAAACTGACACTTTAATGTACAGAAGTGAGTGTATGTGTATTCATCTGTAAAATACATAAATACAAAAAGTCCAAAACATTTAATTAAATAAAAAATTCAAACAAAACCCAAGTATGTTTTTAAAAATATTATGGACAATAAACGCATACAATAGCACAATAGTCTAAATGCTAATTATACACAGGCCTACTGATTCTCAAAACTCAGCTGTTAACTTCTGCCTAATAATCAAGACCTCAACAAGGTTTAATTATATCAGGTCTTATGTGAATGACCCAATAAATCCTCTACCACATCTCTCAACTGTCCTTCATTTTATTCTTAAATTAATCTCAATCTGCACAATTGGATGTTCTATTGTGAGTAATGATAAAATCTGAACCATGAAATTAAAGTTGCAGAAAAATCAGTATGCAAACCTTGGATCTTTGACTCATATATAGAAACTGCAATGAATGGATCATTTCTAAAAAAGTGTATAATTATCCTTTATCTGATAAGTGAGTTGACTAACGCCAATGGAAATTCTGTGTTAAGCAATACTTACATCCATTTCAAAATATTTCACAAAAAAAATACCAATTAATAACAATGGAGAATAAATTGATTTGAATATTAAGAACATGCTAAACAGTCATTTTATTAAGCTAATCAATGCACAACTTTACCAAAATTTTTAAACTCAGGAAGCCAACAGAGCTTCATAAATCCTCCAAATGAATTAATATACAATTTTAAAATAAAACTGCCAAGATATATTAGGCTATTCTGAATTTTAGAAAATTTAGATGTGATTACTCATAACCAATTTTTTGAGACCTTAAACAGGCAGGACCAAAACAACTGCATAAGTTTTAAAAGGCATATTGAAGATAGTATTCATAATGGCACCTGGAAAAAATAATATTCAAAGTTGTACAGATACCACTTAAAAATGTATAGAAAAATATGACAGCTAATATCCACCAAAGCATAGCTACTATGTAGAGTAGAAATACTCTTAATATTTTTTACATGTTTTGTTTTAGAAAAAGGATGGTCCATATTTAAGTGAAAGAACCTTTTATGTTAAACTCCTCTACAACATCCGGCTTTCCTCTTATATATTACATGTGTTTTCCAGTGGCCATGATGATGGAATTTCCTATGTAAATTAAATGGATGTTAAATTTTCTAGTATGTAATTGTTTAGAACATGGTCATCTAATTCATTACACAAAGCTATACTATATCTAAATATATGCCTCCTCCCACAGTGCCTCACACCACATGTGCTCAGTATGTTTAATGAATTCAACACAGGTGCTGGAGACAGTGTCGTGTAATGCAGCAGGTAAGAGCTAGGACTTTTGGCACCCAACTACCTGGGTTAAAATTCCAGCTCTTACATTTACTGTTTGGTCTTCAACAAGTTACTTAACCTCTGTTATACTTATTTGACGCATCTGTAAAGTAGAATTGATAATACAGTATATAGTTCATAGGGTTGTTGTGAGGATTAAATGAGTTATTAATAATTTATGAAAAGCACTTAGAAGTAGCTTGGCTCACAGGAAGCACACATTACATCTTAGTCATTATCACAGTCAATAGCACCATGATCTAAAAAGTATCCTGTAAAAAGTACCTCTGGATACAAATGCAGAACTCCACAGAGATAGGAAGTCCACTTGTTTTCCATTTTAATGACTATCTTATTTTGAATTTTAATACCTCACTGAGATACGCTAGAGATTATTCTCAAACCATAAATGTTTATTTCTTGAAATAAAAAGTAACATAAAATTTAAACTTATACAGAGAATAAATGAACATTAAGACATAAGAAGCAAATGTAAAAACCATTACTTATGATGCTGATTTGAACAAATTAAACCCCAAAACACACATTTTAGACAATTGGTATTTCTTAGATCACTATCTGCCAAATTTCAATAGCCTACAAATCACCTAGGGATCTTGCTAAAATGTAGCTTCTGATTCAGTAAGTCTGGGGTGGAGCCTGAGATTTCTAACAAGCCCCCAGCTGATGCCCAGGCATCATGAAGCACACTTTGAGTAACATGGGATTAGATAACAAGGGAATTGGTGTTAATTATATTGTGTGACATAAAGCATTGTGGTTATGCAAGAAAACATCAAAACTTTGCAGAGATGCTCAAGGCATTATACAGGGGTGAAATAGTATGATCCTGGGATTCAGTTCAGCTAGCGACAAAAAAGAGATGAAGCAACTGCCACAAAAATCTTAACTGGTGAATCTGGGTAACGGGCATTTGGGTATTCATTGTACTATACTATTTTCTGAATACTTGAAAGTTTTTATAATAAAATATTTTAAAAGTACATTTTTTATAAGAACTTAGAAAAAATTTCCATAGTGAACTCAGAGAAAGTAATTATATTCAAGATTTTTCCAAGTCCTTTATAGATCAATTTTCTTTTTTATAAGCAAAGAAAATATAAACTTCAGGAAGCCCTTCAAAATAACAAAACAAAACACCTAACTTTTTTTTCTCAAACTTCAGTTTCTATCTTAAGGCTTTAAAATGTTAGTATTCAAAGTGTTAGATTTTTAACTTCTTCCTTCAAACCTGTTGCTTAGGTCTATCTAGTTCAACCAACAAGATTTGCTCATGTTTCTTGGAACTTAAATACTTACCTGTGGTTGCTCTGAAGTGGTTTCAGAATGTGATTCATTTGTGACACTAGTGACACTTACAGGCGATACTTCAAATGTGACATCATCTAGGCCTGGGATTGATGACAACTGAGAAAATAAAATTAATGTTGGTATATGAGGATAGTACTACATGCTAAATACTGTAAGTTCCTAGGTGTGTGTGTGTTAAGTCCAGAAAAACATGTTTATGAAATCTCATCTTTGGTGTTTGAAATGATCTATGCCGTAAAATATTCAAAAGGAAAAGGCATTTACAAATACAATATTCTGAACAATTTCTCACAAATCTAATTTAGCTTATGATCATTATTTTCCCAGAAATTATTTTTAAACTAGAAAGAATCCTTGTGTAAGGAATGAGAAGAGCAGGGCTTTGGAGTCAAAGTGCCTAGATTTAAGTCACAGGCCATGTGACCTTGTGGAAATCTCTATTGGCCTCAATTTTCTCACCTGTAGGGTGGGGATAAAAAACTTACTTCACAAAGATGTCGTAAAAAGATTTTTACTAAACACACTTTGTAAAAAAAAGTGCTTTTGAATTTTAAATTTCAATTATTTGAGAAATGGCAAAACTCTTGTCATCACATTTTCATGTCTAATATAGCTCCTTCTTTTTTTTAAACATTTATCTCTGAATGTTACTGAAATGTATTGTTTTTCATACACAAAAGATGAGCTTGTTGTCAGTGGTTAAACATCTCAGGTTGGAGTTGCAAGGTCCACGCAAACCCTCTTTTCTGATTCAATCTTGATATCAGTGATATATATTTGTCAGGTGTTTGGCTAATATTGGAGATTAACTCTATGACCATGGAAATAATTAAGGTTAACTTGTCCATATAGTAACTCAACTTGTGACCTTGAACTCTAAGTCAAGAATTCCACAAACATTAAAACAAGATACATAATCATAATAAAGAATAATGAAAAACCAATGGTAATAAGATCTGAAGCAGCGATAGTCATTGAGAACTGTTGACTGATGACAGTACTTAGCACAGTGGCTATGGCCCAAATAGTTTCAAGTGGCTATGGCTGCTAAGAGGATATCTTGAACATGTTCAAGGCCAGCTAGCCTAAATTTTCCAAGCTAGAGAAATGTTCGGAAAGAAACATAGGGACTTAGTCCACAAGAAGATGTAGAAAGTACAAACTACAGATCCTATGTTAAAGATATTAGTCATTTTAATTCCGTAGAAATATTTAATATTTTTCAGATTTTTTTTGATAAAAGGACAAAGTCATAAAAATATATGTGTCTCCATTACATATAAACAGAAAAAACACACAAAATCTGCAAGCTTTCAAATGAAAACAACTCTTTTATATTCGCTAGTTATTTTTCTGACTTCAAAATATTGATATTCTTTATTAGCATTTAATATACTTGCAAATGAAAAATGGCTGATACTTTCTCCAAATTTTGCTCTGGAGACACCTAAAGTTCTTACTGTATTATCAAATGATTACTATTAAGATAATTGGGAATTTTCCATCAAATGAAGTAAACTATATAACAGCTCAATTTGTTAACATGTTACTCACATTATGCTTTTGACTAGTATAATGAAAGAAATCTCAATCCATGTGTACATTTAAACAAACTCAGTTAATGGCTGAGAATAATTATCATTTCCTTTGCAATTACAATAAATTTTAAAAAACAAATAAAAGACACTATCCCACCTCAAGATGGAGGGGCTAAATTTAATTCATTCCCAAATGCACTTAAAGTTAAGTATAACTGAGAAGGTTGATAAGTGTACAGCAAAGTTTATACTATAAATTATTCAGAAATACAAACCTTTGCATCTAAAATATTGAGAGTTGTTTCAATTTGTTGGATACGAAGAGAAAGGTCTGCCAATTTCTGGAAAAGATTAGAAACAAAAAAATAAAGTCTGATTAAATTAAACTTAACAAGGATAACAAAGGGCAGATTGGAAAATAATAAAAACCATGGTTTAAGTGTTTGTCATTTTCTATGTTTTCCATATTTCTCTTATTTACATGAGTAGGAATAAAAGCTCAAGTATTCTATTATTTTTCATTAGCATGCTTCACAGTTATTTTATAAAATTGTATTCATAGATAAGAAGTAGTTACATTTTCAGCCTTCTCAGACTCATTATCAAAGCCACAATCAATCATTGGGATCGCAAACTCCTCCCAGGACAGAGTTTTTCTTTACTGCTATGCCCCCAGTCCCCAGAACAGTACTTGACACTTAATAGGAGACTAATAATTATTTGTTGATGAATGAAGACATTCTTCATAGAAAACAAGAATAAAAATGAGCTCAAGACAGCATAGAACAGGATTTGCCTTTATAAGTTACTTAAATACATGTGTACAATTAATCCTAAATTCAAGCTTTTCAAGTTTGAAAAGTAAAAAGAACATGAAACTGGAAGACAAGCAGTTCATGTTGGAAGGAATTAAAACAAACAAAAAAAAAAATCAGAGTTCTAAAAAAACAAAAGGAATCAATCCACCACCAAAATCCCAGATAAACCAGAACCAAGAGTTTACCATACTCTAGTTACTCTACCCAATTATATACAGAGGGTGCCAAAAAAATGTATACACATTTTAAGAAAGGAAAAAACTGTGTTAAAATTGAAATACTCAATATATACAGATAACAAAAGATGAATACAAGTAGTGTGTATTACATATTTTTGGCACCCCTGGTACATACATACACACACACACACACACAGCCACATAAAAGTAACATCGTAAAATATGATCCATAAGAATATTTACTTCTACACATAATCCCATACATTATTATATTCAGTGACATAGTCCAAGAGCAGTTGGACGGTTTACTAGTTGCCAGATGTGCATGCAGCATTTGACTGCTTCTGGGATATTATCAAGATCCTGACTGACTCATATGCAGATTTTTAACACCCTGAGAAATGGTAATTTTGCCCACATTTAGAGAGAGAAAAAAGTGGAAGCAACCAGAGTGGTTAGTGCTTCCTCACAAAATACTTATTTTTAAGATGAGCATCTTGAGATCTACAAAGATATAATTTAGAAATAAAACATAAGAATCTAGTTTTAGTGGCATTCAAAGCTAATTAATTTTGATTTCTAGGATTTATTCACATAAAGCTTTTATGTAAATATAAATACAGGTTTATAAGACATTATATGGATGGATTCCTCTCCAAATTATAGGTGTTTTCCTGAAAAATCATGGAAATTAAATTTTGGCAACTTTAATCAGTCTTTTAACTCATTAGAGAAGCTTATGATTGTAGAAATCCCACAGCAAATTTGTAAAGTGAATGATATTTTCTAACTTATTTTAAAATGCATACATTGGATTGACCAAAGTAAATAAACACATAAAGAGAAACAAAAAGATGAATTAAAAATTAATCTTTGTTTTAATATGTCTTATGTAAGTACGTATTTTTAACCAATAGTATCACTGTAAACATTTTGAGCACTTACCATACTATGCTACACTGTATATACAACATATCATTTAAAATCTCACACCAAATCTAAGACATAAGAACTATTATTATACCAATTTTAAAGATGAAAAAAAACTAAGTCTTCATACAAGTAAAATAATCTGAACTCAAACACTCCAACTCCAGATACTATTTTTGAAAGAATATTACATTGTTTTGAAAAGGCTTTATGTTGTTAACACATGATGTCACAGACTCTGGGAGATGATGTGTCAAGGTAGATTGTAACAAATCAGTTTTAACAAATGTACCACGCTGGTGGGGGATGATGATAGTGGGAAAGATAGTGTGCGTGGGGGCGAGGGGCAGGGAACTCAGTGCTTTCTGCTGAGCTTTGCTGTGAACCTAAAATTACTCTAAAAAAATAAAGTTTACTAATTTAAAAAAAGATGGAAAATTCCCAAAGTATTTCACAGGTAGAATTCTTGTTATTCAAAGCTAATAAATGACTAATCCTTTTCTCACTAAGATGTTACTGTGCTAAACACTGGGAATCAAATTTTTCTGATCAAAGTTTCCTAAAACAGATGCTGTTTATCTGATTTAAAAATTGGTATTAATTTTTTTTCAGGTTTAGATCATAAAACTAAATAAACTATCCTACAATGGGTACTCAATGATTCATACAGGATAGGCTAAGGATTGAAATACAAGTCTTAGTAAATAATGGAATAAGGATGAAAATGATGATTTAGGTAATTACTCGATAAGGAAGATTAAAGAGGCTTGGACAAAAGAGTTATAGTCAGCCCACCATATCCATGGGTTCTGCATCCTTGGATCTAACCAATTGCGGATCAAAAATATTAAGGAAAATGAAGTTACATTATTGCTGATGTGTACTATGTGGTTAGGCCTACAATGGTTGTGTCTGTACTAAACAGGTACAGACATTTTTCTTATCATTATTCCCTAAATAATACAGTATAACAACTATTTATATAGCATTCATTGTATTAAGTATTATAATCTAGAGATGATTTAAAGTATACAGGAGGATGTGTGTAGGTTATATACAAATACTACACAATTTTATATAAGGGACTTGAACATCCCTGGATTGTGGTATCTGGAGGGGTCCTGAAACCAATCCCCAGTGGATACTGAGGGATGACTGTACTTTCTAGGGCAGTAATTCTCAATCTTTTTTTGGTTGCAGATTCGTCTGGTATGTTAATCTTTTGCTTTGACACTCATATTATCTAATCTCATCTACTATTTTCAAAACCACACCAAAAGGAAATGATCTGTGTCTTTTTAATAAAACAAGACATATGAATGATTTATTCACACAAGACATGAAAGACACTGATTTAAACATCAATATATTATAATGTATAATAATTTATCCAAAATATCTTTGACATTTAATCTAGTAACAACAATAACTGTGGAGTACAGTAGTCCCCCATTATCCGTGGTTTCAGTTACGAATGGTCAACCATGGTCCGAAAATATTAAATGGAAAATTCCAGAAACAAACAATTCATAAGTTTTAAATTGCATGCTATTAAAATGCATAGCATGATAAAAATCTCGCGCTTCCCAGGATATGAATACTACTGTGAATTTTGCTGACTAAATTTCAAGTTAAAAAAACTGAAATTTAAGTTAAATATAGTTATTTTGTCATCCAAGTTCATGTACCCCAAGTTTAAAACCACTATGTAAATGATTTTCTTAAAATCTGATCAACAATGACTTTTTCTCCTGGCTAGGGAAGATTTTTGTTGTAGATAAACCATGTTATTTTATTATCCATAAAAGTATTACCCATCTTCTCTAGAGCTGGTTTTTGAGAGTCTAAAAGATTACATAGCGGCTCCCAGCTAGTTCAGTTGGTAGAGCATGAGACTCTTAAAATTTACATGTTATCTGGGTTATACAATATAATGCTTTAATAAAAGACATACTATGTCAAAATTTTGAGTTTTTCTTAAAGAATGTAACTGATTTCTTTTGTAATCCTTGTAATCCTATACATTTTATTTTATACATTTAAAAACATTAATTTTGTTTCATTAGACTGCCAAAGTGTACATGGCACAAATTAAGAATCTCTGCTTTTCAAAGATAATTTGGCATAATAACTGTTATTCCTATAACATATAATTATTCCTATAATGTACATAAATACATACTTTTTAGAAAAGCCATTGTCACTTGATCAACTACACCTGACTTCATTTATGGGCTGCTGAAGTTCATTTCTAAGATGTTGATGCCTTCTGCATTTTCCTTGTACAACCCCAGACTACTACAAAGCAAGTTTCTAACCTTGGGTCTACTGACATCTTGGGCTAGACAATTCTCTTTTGTGGGGGCTGTCTGGTGTACTGTAGGATGTGTAGCAGAATCTCTGACCTCTATCCACTCAATGCCACTAGTACTCTCCAGTTGTGACAACTAAAAATATTTCTTGACATTGCCAAATGTCTCCTAGTTCAGAACCACTGCTCTAATGTGTAGATGACTTGACTATGAATATAAATAATATAACCAATGAGAGTAACTGTGCCCATCTCTAAAAGTTTAAGCAAGGAGGAAATGGAAAGGCATCAGTTTCCCATGTATTTAGCCACTCTTTTATCTTTATAAGGATTTAAAGCAAACCTGAAATATACCTTGGCTTGGGACAATAGGGGAATTTACAAGTTACCTGAAATCTGTAAGCTGAGCTAAAAACTTCTTGATTTATCACCCATCCGTTTCTAACACAGAGTATTTTATTAAAGTGAAAAAGAAGACGAAAGGAAGAAATATGGAGTGAATAGTTAAACATGGAAACAAAAATAAAATACTGTGGTTTTTAGGTTTGTAAAATATCCAGTGTGCATATCCAATTCTCTAAAAGAGAAACAGTATTTAAAAATAATGGATCTCTTGGTATATCGCACTGGATTGTACGTGTCCGAACAGCCAGAAAGGGAAGCAACTGCTGCTTTTATTAAGCTTCATCTGACACTTAAGCCCAGCAGTTGTAAAAGTTGTAAAAGCAGTTGTAAAAACTTGTAGCAATAAATAGTTTTAAACAAAACATTATTTGGTTGATAAGTCCGATGGTGGACTTAAAACTGGATGTAGAAGATAAGCTCTGTAAAGTTTTTTAGATTATGTGAGAATTCTCAGCAGTTTTGCCTATACTTAAGATTTTAGGGAAAAAAAAAACATTGTAGAATATTTTTTAAATGATTAAAAACCCAGTATTCTAGGCATGTTACAAGTCTGAGTCAAAATGACACATCTGACTACCCTGTTTATAGAGTACCTTTGACTTTAAAATTCAATATAAGGTTAAATTTCTGCTCACTTTTATCTGCAATATGCATAGAACTTGCATTGAATGCCCCTCCACCCCACCCCCCACCCCACTCTCAATTTAAATTAGCAGTCCCAATGGACCACCATAAGATTTTGCTGATTAGGGCCAGAGTAGAAATGCTTACTGTGGATTTGTGAAGAGATGACCCTAAGTAACTCTGTAACTTGGATCTGATTCAGCTACTTTCCTTTCTCCCTCTTCTAACTTCTTTCCTACCCTGGATCCAGTCATTAGAACAGTTACAAAGTAGCCTGGTATCCAGAAAGTTTTTTAAAAGTTAAGTTCTTCACTTTTCTCTATTAGAGAACTCTAAAACCAGTATTAGTGATGAAGAGACCCCAGCAATTTATTTCAAATTTAATTACAGTTTCAGTTTAGCAGTGACTGAAGTTGTTACAGTTTGGGTTTGGTTCAAACCAGATTGTATGAAAAACAAAAAACAAAACACAAACAGGTATTTCTTCCCCCCCTCTCCCATTAACTTCCAGTTCAAAACATAACAGCTGAGGTTCATGTTTTGTTGAGGGAAACAGTCATTTGGGTTCTTGTTTGAGGCTTTAAATGAGGATTATAGATCTACTAGGTGCCATGTCAAAAAACCACATTAATCTTAACTTGGAATAAAATGGCACTTTATGTTTGAACACATATATTATGTCCTTGGAATTCATCATATCAAAAAGACATTACATCAAATGGATACGGCATAGCAAAGAAGAGAATACGTATCTGAAAAATAAAATTTGAAATAGCTATTAAAAAAGACACTTTGAAGTCTCTTACTTGAAAATGATGTAAACATGCCTCTTATTCAGGGCAGAAGATGCAATATAACTGAATAGGGAGACATTTTTGGTTTCTCCAGTGAATAGATCAGAGTTGGAATCCCAGCTCTGCTATTTTCCAGCTGTGTGAGGGTGGGCAAGTTAGCGCAGTTACTGCAGCTATAAATACTATGCACTTAAATATATGTTGAATGAATGGATGAATGGCTAAACACATGATTTAAACTTCTCTACATCTTGTTCCTGTATTTCTAAGAGAGAAATAGCTGGACCTCTTCCAAAGGGCTGGCTGTAATGATTAAAGATATGTAAAGCAATTAGCACAATGCCTAGCACAGAATAAGCACTGTCATCACACCCAGCAAACAGTCTACAACTATATCCAAACTGCTAAAACATTGATTGTAAATAATGAGTCCTAGTCAACCTAGATTATCATTCATTAAGAAGAAAAAGGCAATAAACAACATTTAAACTTCATGAGTTTTCAGTTAACAAGCTCGTCTCTAGAGTTCAAGGAAGAACTAGGGAATAGTGAACAATACAGTGAAAACAGCTGAGGGGAAGTTGAGAGAGGAAGTTGAAAAGGGGAGAAAAGAATGAATCACGAGGCTCTGGTAATTCATAAGAAATCAGTAAACAAGAGATGATTACTGTTATATCTGATCTAGTCCCCAGTCAACAGTACTCACTCCCCAGGCCATGAAAACCATGGGGCACTACAGCGGTGAGGGGCCCAGAGCAGCTCAGTTAAGTTGCTTTTCATAGGTATCTTTGCTGGCTGTTGCTGTTTATTTTTTAACCCAGTGATGAGGGGATGGAGTATCTGCTCCTCTCTACTAACAATCCTGGAATAGTCTCTGTCCAGATACTTTTCTACCCATCCCTGATATAAAAAGTGAAGGACTAAATCCTTGGTTTACTGGTTTTTAGTCAGTCAATTCTACACCCACTTAGAGAGGCAGCAATATAAAACTCACCGGAGCAAGCACCTAGTCTCTGGACCTATTAGATAAAATACATTGAATCGAATCCCTTATTCTATCAATTATCATTTCAGTTCCTTTGTCTTAGTAAGAAGACAGAAGAGATTTTGATAGCTAGACAAAAACAGCAGCTGAAATCTACAAGTGAAAATAGTTTTCTTCTGTCCATGCAATTTTTAAGGCTATACCTTATGTTAAATACAAGACATAAAGAACTCAATACGGCTTATTTAATTGGCTCACTTGTGAATTATGTGATTTTACCTTTCTCCTTTCTTAAATCCAATTTCAACCGATGTTTCCCATTTCCCCATTCTCTTTTTTGCCTGTTTTTTTTTTTCCTTAAAGACAGGGATCTCTCATCTTTAATTGGGTACTTAATCCTCACTTCACAAGTCAGTTGCAGAAAGTATTTTTATTTTCATAATGATATTTGATGCCAAAACTATGTTTCTAGGCCACCTTCTTACCCATTTTTTTTTGGCTCCAAAGATGGAAAATAATTTTAATAGCCACTGAAACAATGTGTACTTGAAAATGTAAATCTTTGGGGTAAGAGAAACATAACTAATTTCAAAATACAAAACGTTTTCCACTGTGAAATTCTGGAATTCCTTTTGTTCTCTTTAATCATAATAAGCTTTTCCTGAACTATTTCACCAAGGCCTCTAGAAAACTACTTCAACAGAGGTGGCGTGCAGGACTGATGGTGACAGAATCAAAAAAGGATTTAAAGCCTGTTAACGTCATTGGGTGACATCACGTGGGAAGAACAGACTGTGATTCTTGTTTTACTCATTTGCCGTCTCCAGAAGTGCAAAGTGATTTCTAGGACACTCATTACACCAGTATCACAGGACCTACCTCCTCACAAACGGTAGAAAAGCGATTGAGGAACTGTACAGTGTGCACCACAAACTGGTTTAGAAATGCCACCGTTCTTTTCTGCTGAATAGCTGGCACCTGCGTTATGTAAAAAAATATATATATATGTGATGTACGTATCACAGGAGGAAGATGCCCTATGCAATCCAATCCCTTTGCTATGAACACAACGGGGTGTTCTATGAGCGCTGTGACACGAGTCCCTTGCAGGACTGCCAATAGGCAGTCCTTGATTTGTTTGTTTTCCCAAACCGTGGGGGGGGGGGGGGTCCCAAGATGGCAGAAGCTGCAGAGAAGTTTGAGAATGGGCTCTGGATTCACAAGGAAGAACTTGTCGGTAAAGACAGCACACGCCGACACACAAAACACCTGGGGGCCGAGTAAAAGAGGTGGGGTTGGAGGTCGCAACCGGCCCACGTCGCCTTGAGCAGAGCGACCCGTGAAGCGACGGCTGGGACAGGCACACGGCCCCCTTAAACAGCTCGGGAGGGACCCCTTTTCAAGGTGCAGGACTCTCCCTCCCGAGGCCGGCCGAAGAGAAGCCCGGGGCCAGGGAAAGGGGGAAGCAGGGGAGATGGGGTCCCCCTGGGCATCGGGCGTCCCTTCCCCAGCCTCCTCCCAGGTCACCGGAAGTTCAACTCCTTCCTTTACAAACCTTGGTCAGGTCTATGCCTGACCCCATGAGAGGAAGCCCGTCCTCATCCATCTCCTCAGCGGGCGGGGGACCCAGGGATCACCCACAAAGTCCACCCCGACGTGGCCCGCCCAACCTGGTAATAGTGTTTAAACGTCTCCCCCCAGTCCCCGCCTCCCGGGCCCTTCCTGCCGGAAGTAAAGTCCCCGCTCGCCAATCACTCGGCGGCTCTCGGAGAACACGCCCCCCGCACGGCATTCTGGAATTGGTAGTTCTAGGTCTGATTTGTCACGTCAGACGCGGGGTGGAGCATGGTTGCAGTTCTCGTAGTAAAATCTTCAAAACGAGGCAAAAAAGAAGAGTAAAAGATTGCGTCCGTTTGAGGTTATACCTGCTTAGTTTTATCTGTTAAATATATACATAGCTAGGGGTCATTCGTTAATCAAGTGTGTGTGTAACTTTTTTTTTTTATGCTAAATGCCAGGTACTCTGCTAGGCCTTGTGGGGAATACCAAGATTGAGTCAGATTAAGCCCGCTGTGCTTTATGCCCTGATGGAGACGATAAGACTTGTTTCTAGAGGACTTTAAAACATGACATAAAAGGTCAAATGCGACAAGTGAAGAAGAAACCGTTGGAAATAGCATCCACTTAGAGACATCATCGAAAAGGGGCCACAGACACCTGAAAAGCCTGCATCTGGGGTTTGAAGCTCTTGGTTCAGATTTTGACTGTGCAGTTTACCAGCTATGTGATGTAGGTCAAGTCACCAAACCAAAAGTTGCACCCCTTCTACTAGATACCAAGCACGATGCTCAGTACTAAAAAGATGAAGAAAGTGGTCTCTGCTTTCAAGATGATTTTAATCTAAGGCAGACGTAGAGTCTAGATTTGCCACATCTAGTGCAAACAATACTGAGAAAGTTGTGCGCACACACCCACACAGATGCAAAGTGCTTTGGTATTGTAGATGAAAGGTGCTTTTAAATCCTCTGAGAAAACCAGAGAAGATAGCTTTAAAACCAGAGAAGGTAGCTTTTTAGCAGGTTCCTGAGTGGAGTTAGCCAGGCAGACAATTTCTGGTAGATCTTTGTACAAACAAAGGCATAGAGGCATGGAGGAGTATGGTTTGTAGAGCAAATGGGTAACTGGTTGTGCTGAAGCAAAAAATCCCAGAAATGGAGAATGGAAGCAAAGGAGACAGGAGTGGACAGAAGAGCTCATTAAGGCCCTTTTATGCAGATTTGATACTCTAGACTGTTTCTCTCCAACGTGTGATCCATGGGCAAGTTGCATCAATTATTTGGGAGTGGACGGTGCTTCTTACAATGCACATTCCAGGAATTGACCTTAGATAAGCTCAGGATCTCTGGGGGAAATCTGCATTTTAATCAATCTTGCTCGCCCCCACCATTATTCTGAACCAAAAGGTGTTATTTCTATAGGTGATGGAGCCATTCAAAAATTCTGAACATGAGAGTGATGATTTACAAATGTAAATCATTTTACATTTGTGCTAGGCTGCAAAGTGCCTAGCACATAGATGTGTAATAAAAGTTGGAAACAGAAAAGTTGAGAGTACTATTTGTACACGTAGAAATGGGAGGTAGAAGTGAGGATGGATAGGATGAGGAATATGTTTAAATATATCTCTTCATGTCTCTGTATCTATATAATTGTGATTATAAAATCTCTTCACATATAATTGAATATTTCATTGTTATTTTTCAACAACATCTATTGAGCATCTTCTATGTTCTCAATACTGTACTAGCGCCACACTAAATAAGATAAACATTGTGAGTGACAGCTCTAGGCAACTGTCCTTTAAGTTTTTTGCCTTGATCAAGTCCATGAGTAGGAATTTTTCCATTAGGTTATAAATTCCTTGGGGTAAATATTGTTTTCTTTTCTTATGAGTCCTTAGTACCAGCCACTCTGATTTTTAATGAATACTCATTAATAATTTTAATACATGGTCTTGAGGGCTGTGATCCTGGGATGGTGTCAGGGATTGAAGACAGCCATCCATCCATCCATCCAAAAGATATTCCTTACTATGCGCCAAGCACTATTCTATGAATCTGGGATACAATGTTAACAGAACAGACAAAAATTCTGCCCTCATGAAGGTAAACAGGTAATGAACAAGTAAGCAAACAGACTGAATGTTGCTCACAGTCCAGCTAGGGAGACAGAAAAATGCAAAAAATTAACAATGTGGTAGTCTAGGTTAAAGTATGCCCCAAACAGAGCACCCAGATCAGATTAATGAAATTAGGGGTGGTTTCCTAGAGGAGCTGATGTCTTAGCTGAATTTTGAAGATACAAAAGTTAGCAAAGTGAAGAAGAATGGGGAGGAGCATTCCACAAAGAGGAACAGTATGTACAAATGTAGTGAGGTTTTCACACCCGAGATCTACATGCTCCAGATAAGAGCACTCCTTCCCTGGCTTACAGAGCACCCGTGGTAGGAGTGAAGACCACCACTCATTCTTTCACGAGCTCTCTTGCTTCTGGCAAGAGTCCACCCCCCCCCACGACCCCCCCAACCTCTTCCTCAACTACTCTGTGCCTTAAAACATTCACAATTGGTCCTGAACTCCCAAGTTATTCCTCATCCTTCAGGCTCTCCTCAATCTCATATGGGTTTCTACATTACCTTTCCTGACCCCTCCCCAACTTCTAGACCCTTCCTCTAGGGTTTGGGAGTTGGGTCATTGGCAAAAATCTTTATTTCTCAATCTCATCTCTGCTCATTCTTCTCTTCAAACTCAAGCTTGACTGTTTCTTGAGGATATAGCATCCTATTCATCCTGTGATTCTTTTTTCACCCACACCCTTACAATACTAGGCCAGGCAGTGGGGTGGGTGTTTTCCTTGCTTCTCATTGCTTTCAGACCATTGTTGTTCCTTTTTTCCTTACAAACGCCCCACAGCTCTGTGTTTATGCTATCAAATATAAAATGACATCCTTGTAGCGGTTATCTACAGGCTCCTAGGTTACTGTTATTCATTCCTTGAAGTCCTTAGTTTTTGGCTCACTGCCATTCCTTCTAACACTACTCTTGTTGTGATTCTTGAAATTTGAATATCTACAGAGATCATCTTTCTTGGTATCCTGATTTCTCAGTTCCTGCAACTCTTCTCCTGGGATCTTGTCCTGTACCCTCCTATTTCAGGCACACTGTCCCTTGCATGTTCAATCTTAGCAACCTGGGGGCTGGGATGCAGGCCTAAGTGATTTATTTTTGTGATTGGGTTCCTTCCAGACCCAAGTCTGTCCCACCAGCTTATACTGTTGGCAAAGTCTGCACTGGTTTCTTCTTGACTCGGCATTTTCCCAGAGTGTCACAGGCTTGCTCTTCCATCTACTTATACCCAGATCAGACCCTTCTTCTTGAATATGGCAATGCACAGCTCTCTGCTCACCTGTGTCCCTCTAGATATAAATACCTGTACAGAATTTAATTATTAAGATCTACCCACTGCTTCCCAATAACCCCATGGAAAATTAATCTGGTTATTTCTTATTCATAGTAATCTGTTTATTTCTTATTGCTACAGATGTGAGAGGCTTTCTGACATCTTTCTATATCCTAATCAGTGGCAGAAGTCTAATCATCCTATCCGTAGAGCAGCTTTCCCTGATCCATCAAGAGATTGACTGTCCCTCCAAATACATGCTTCCTTTCATAGCACCTTCTGCTTCACTTCATCTCAGTACATATTATACTTACCTGTTTGTCTGAAGCACTAGACCATTGATTTAGGGCGGAGATTCTGCCTTGTTCACTATTAATGCCCTAGCTCAATGTCTGATCATAGTAAACCCTCAGTACCTGTTGAATGCATTGGGGCCTAATGACCCTTGTGCTTTCACAGCTTACACGAACCCTTGATTTAGGTGGGACCCACAATTCTGGATAAATTGTTTCAATCAGCTTCCCAGAGCAGAATCCCAACTAGCCAGCCTACAGCCTAGCCTTCCTCTCCAGAGCCAGGAGAGGTTCCCAACCAGATAGGGAAAAAAAGACAAAACGAAATCAGAGAGCTGCTTCATGGTTATGTACTTATCTATTCTCTATATACGTATAAATATAAAATAGAATTATAGAAACATGAACTTGTTCTCAGTCGGCCAATTGACAAAACGTCTTTTTTTCACAGTGGTTCGGGTTCTTTAAAAAGCAAAAGACAAATATAATTCTAGAAGAGGAGAGTTCTAATTAAGAGGAAGAAGAGTGGCAGTTTTTCTTTGCTTCCTGGGGTCCTTGGATCATCAATCATCCCTAGCTCCTGACAGCAATGCCAGTCACAATTTAGTCACTGAATTTCCAGGACTATTAAAAACAATCTATAGCTGTAAGTCTTGGCCAACTGCCAGAAATCCTCTGAAATATGTACTTCTTCCTCCAGGCTTTCTCTCATTGGAAATGTATTAGCATATTTCATTTACTGTAGTGAATTTCGATAGCAAAACAAGTTGATTGGTATTTCAAAGGGCAGAGACTAATATACCATCTGCACCTATCTGTTCAATAAAAAAAAATCTTAATTTTTCAATACTTATCTTGGTTTTCATAGCAGATCACTAGAAAACTCAACTGCCATTTAACTTCATCATGGATAAGTCCTAGGTGGGGTAAATAATGAGAACTGAGTTCCCGTTTTTCTTTTGTGTTTCTTCCTGCTCTGCTTCAGGATGGAACAGTTAAAGGGGTATGTATTGGTTCATAAGAGTGGGCAAATAAAATGTCCCCTATCCCTGCCCCACCTCACCCTTCAGGATACCAATTGTCTATTGAAAAGGGAAAATAGTGTTTCGTTAAGTGAAAGAATTCTAACCTAGTTATTTCCATTGTGTTAAGAATTCGTTGTTTTAGGCTACTTCTTTTAATTGTTCTGGCTTTTGGAACTTCACTCAGAAAGCTGGGTTAAAGGCTTATATCCTCTAGGCCGGAGACTGGATTCCCCTCTAGAAAGATGACTACTTGAAGAGGAGATCTAAAGATACTTACAGTTAGGGGGGTCTCCAATAAAATAGGTGGCCAGATGATATTGCTTTTCTTGACGGGGTTGGGGAAAGGTCCCAGTTGCATTTGTACCCATGAGTTTTAATATATACAGGTGACTAAGTGATGAAACAGAGAGGCTAATGCTATCGAATTTCTTACTTACATTTCCCAAGAGAAAGGGGCATGCCATGCCACACAGGGCCACTAGGTTTTGGTTAGGAGGTAGACAGAAGCAGGAGCCAGGGGAAAGCCTAGGCCAGAGTCTTTATTGGGGTTTCTGTGGGAAATGCATTACCTTTAGATACCCCTGGTCGTTCGCAGAGTGTGAAAGCATTCACAAGACTCAGAAAAATGAGAAAGCAAGGGGAGGTTTTATTAGTCAGGAGAAAGGTAGTGTCAGTATCTAGGGAAGACGGCTGCCCTGTCCTCTAGGCTAGCTTTTTCTTATATAGAAAAAGGCAGGTAAATTTTCTTACAGCAGAAGATGTGACGTCCCTCTGAGATCATTTGATTGACGTATGCAGGTTACATAACTAGTTTCTGTGTATGCTCTTATCCATAATGCATACAGAAAAACCCCCGGGGATGCCAAACGTTAGTGCTCATTTTATTCTAATCGCGGCTAGGCTTCAGCCATCTGCGCAGGTGTCAGGAACAAACTCAGTTCCGTTGGGTCTTACCTGCCTTTTTTAGGGGTGTTTGACAGCTTATCTCTGAGATGAGCCTGGGCGGTTCCTGAGAGGGGGATGCAGGACTGGGCAGTACCCCTTGGGCCCACTCTCATTAACTCTTTTTCTGCCTCATCCGGAAAGGCAAGGCAGGGCAGGAATACAGCTGGAGATTGGCTAATGTGAATGACTGTGGCAGGATTTGATGTATGAAGGGTTACGTAAGATGGTTGGGGGTACAGGTACCTCCTGCTTTTCAAGTTTTTGTTACGCCACTTGGCTTTTTCCCTTAGTACCTGTTTTCATTAATTGAAATAAATCTGAAGAGGATTTTCACTTTTATGAAAACAGGTGAAAAGGGAAAATAGTGCTCTGCGTTTGTTTTGCAGTGAGCCCTCATACAGGCAGCACTCACCTGAGTAATGAGAGTGGCCCCCGCCGAGCTCCTTCCCCCGGAACCACTAGGTGTCTCAGCATCAAGCCGCCCTAGCCTTGACCCTGTCTGTGAGCATCTGTGCTTTGTCTCCATTACATTGTGTATCTGTTAGCGAGATGTATCCCAAGGTATCAGAGAAGCCTGAGAGAGCTCCTAAGGGTGTTAGGCTTAGTGTAAAACTGGACATAATTAAGCATTTCGATAATTGTGAACAAAGTAAAGACACGGTGTGGGGACAAAACCCCAAAAAACAGTTTCCAGGCTCTCGGCCTCACATAGAAAGGTGCTGGCTCGGGTAGTAAATGGCCATCAACTGTGATCAGATGCCAGCAGCTGTGGCTAGTTGGCCGTCAGCTGTAACCCGTAGGCTATTGGCCACTAATATAACTGCTGTGGCTACGCAAGCAGAGAAGGAATGGGGGCTAGCAAGAAGATGGTGGCTGGCAAGCGCGGACTGCTGTTAGGCAGATTATGTAGATCCTGCTTCCTGTGTCTCCAGCCAAGCCTCCAGCGAGAATATATTGGTTTGACTCCCCTATCTATGGCTCCGTGGGTGTTCCTGTTTGGCCTTACCGTGTCCTGCGTTCTTGGGCGGGGAGTGGGAGCTGAGACCCTGCACGACAAATGGCGCAGCGAGCAGGGTACCCCGCGTGACACACGGTGTGTGTTGAATTTTGGGTGTGGGAACACTCAAAAAATTTTCCATATAAGTTAATGATAGTTGCTTTTTCCCTTCATGCCATTTCAACTGACAAAAGTTTTCATAGAAATGCTCTACTTTTCAATGGGGGTGGGGGAAGGGGAAGGGACCTATAATGGGCTCAGGTTTGGTTGGTTTGCATATAAAAATGAGTTTCCAAGTAAGATGTTTGGCTATCTTTAGGAATTAGCTAGTCCTGGGAGAGACAATATCTCCCAAGGTCTATAAGACCACAAATGCCAGAGCTTCAAGAATACAGAAAATAAGAAAATATAATTAATATAATTCGCCCTGTGATGAACGGACGCTAGAAAGTCAAATACAGAATGTAAGACAACACAGAGCACTCATCTTTCATATGTGGATTTTCAGGTAACCATCTTAGCAAGGCACCTCTCTCCTGAGTTTAGTATCTCATTCAATTTCTCAAGAAGTGATCAGAAGGGAAGTAGTACCTGCCTGGCTATGCAAGCCAGGGGAGGGCTTTGGGCAGGGGGTCTAATCATTCCTCATCCAGATTCTCCATCAAACCTCCTGTTTTAGCAACCTCTGACACACACCACCCTTTTCAGTGGAACTAAAGCCCCAAGAAACCCAAGTGTCTTAACTTTCCTGCCTTGGAAGATGACGCCATTTCTTTTTGTAATCCTTATAAGACTCCTTGCTTTCATCACTCTTTTGATACCTAGTACATGCTATCTTTATCTTTTTGTGACCATGTGGCATTGTCAACCTTTTTGTAATTTCTTTTATCAGGGGCCAGTTTCTACTTCTGTATATTCTCTTACAACTATTATAGAGCCATGCACATGACAGTTATTAGCTTAGTTTTAATTTAAGAATGTATTATAAATGTGAAATATTTATTATGGAAAACAGAGTAAAGAAAAAAGCATATGAGGAAAAAAATGTCACCCACAGTCACTCTTCTTAGAAATAACCATTACTGTTTTTATAGAGCCAAGGTATTTTACCTTGATTTCATGAAGTCAGATGTTTCCCCCATTGGTGGGGGTATAAGTGAGGTAGGTCTCAGTCATGAATCTTTGCTTAGCTTTGTACACCTTTTATAGCACTTTTCATAGAATAACCTTCTCCATTTATTAAAAAAAAAAGTAGCAAATGATGCCACTATCAGCTGCTTCTAATTAACCTCCCCTGGCTGTTTCAGTAAATGACTCAGCACCTGGACTTCTTAAAGCGGTCAGGTTTTTTTGAATCACAACCACATAAAATCACTCAACACTACTCTGGAAGTTCAACATCAACATTTCTTCCTGTAGCCTCGTTTCTAGAGTCCAAAATGATCATGTTAGAACATTTGCTATTACCCTTTAAAAAAATGACTGCGCCAGAAGGTGTGAGCCAGTCAGTCTAGGAAAGTGGTTCATAATATTTTCCAGTATGAAGCCCTTTTTAATAGAAAAAAAATTTGTGGAACCCCAGATGATTGTGGTTGGATATTTAATATTCATCGAATGAACGAACACACACACACACATTGTTGAGCATTTGAAATGGGAATATTAAATGGAAATGGTGAACTATATTGGGATATCCATCTTAAAATCCCAAATTCTTATTCAAAGATAGTATTTCACTCCCCCTTTATTTTCCAAGCTAGGGTCTATTAGTTTTCCCATAACATATCCTGCTTCAGAAAGTGTTCCTCTTATACTGGGGGTGCCCCAAAAATGTATACACATGACTTGTATTCATCTTTTGTTGTTAGTGTATATTATTACAATTTTAACAGTTTGTTTCCTTTCTTAAAATGTATAGAATGTATGCCATGTTTTTTTGGCACCCTCTGTATATCACATAGGTAGGAATGGTCAAAGTATCCTGGCTTTTATCTGAACTCCAGAGCCAAACCTGGGGTAACATAATAGGTATCAAGATGACAGGCACAACTTGATATACCCTGTTTACCCGAAAATAAGACTGTGGGGACAGAGCTAGGAGTGCAGTTTCCAGGCTTTCAGCCTCACATGGAAAGGTGATGGCTCAGGTAGTAAATAGCCATCAACTGTGATTGGATGGCAGTCAGCTGTGGCTAGTTGGCCGTCAGCTGTAACCAGTGAGCCATTGGCCACTAATATAACTGCCATGGCCACGCTAGCAGAAAATGGGGGCTAGCAAGAAGATGGTGGCTGAGCTAGCAAGCGGCAGAGTGAGGGTTGCAGATTGTGTGTCTCCTGTTTCCTGTTTCTCCAACCCAGCCTCCAGTGAGAATATAGTGGTATGACTCCCCTACCTATGGCTCCGTGGGGTGTTCTGTTTTGGCCTCACCATGTCCTGTGTTCTTATGTGGGGAGCAGGACCAGAGACGCCACATGACACACTGCATGACAAAAGGCGCAGTGAGCAGGGTACGGTGCTGGCCAAAGCTTCCCGAAGGCCGGTGAAGCAGTTTGTGCATATGAACACTCAGTCTCAGGAAGACCAGGAGGAGCAGCTTCTGGAGAGCAGGACCCCCTTGGAGGGGTGGAAAGATGGGGACGGTTCCACAACCAGCAGAGGCCGGAGAAAGAGAGGGTCATTGCGACCCTATGGGCTGGGAAGTGCTTGCTGAGGCAGCCTGGATGCAGGACTTGTAGTCCCAGGAGGAAACGCTTGCTGAGTCCTCCATGGGAGCTGAGGGTGAGGTCAAGGTTGTCCCTCACCCCCAGGACAGCCCTGGTGAATGACTATGGACTATGGGGAATTGCCTTCCATCCCTAATTTAATGGACCACTTGACTGTTTGGGAACATACCACCATGCAGTGGAACTGGCGGATGTTTGCTTTTGTGTCTTGACTGGCTGCCATCCATCAAAAATATGTAAGTACCTTGACTGTGAGCCGCTGTTGTTCCAGCACAGTACCCTGAGAAACCTGGAGAGAGTAGCAGTGCCCTGAGGGCCCTGGCTGAGCCCAGGAAGTCTGGCTGTGCCCAGAGAGAGTGGCGGTGCCCTGAGAGCCCTGGCTGAGCCCAGGAAGTCTGGCTGTGCCCAGAGAGAGTGGCGGTGCCCTGAGAGCCCTGGCTGTGTCCAGGAAGTCTGGCTGTGCCCAGAGAGAGTGGCGGTGCCCTGAGAGCCCTGGCTGAGCCCAGGAAGTCTGGCTGTGCCCAGAGAGAGTGGCGGTGCCCTGAGAGCCCTGGCTGTGTCCAGGAAGTCTGGCTGTGCCCAGAGAGAGTGGCGGTGCCCTGAGAGCCCTGGCTGAGCCCAGGAAGTCTGGCTGTGCCCAGAGAGAGTGGCGGTGCCCTGAGAGGCCTGGCTGTACCCAGGGAGACTGGTGGTACCCTAAGAAGCCCAGGAAGTCTGGCTGTGCCCAGAAGCACTGGTGGTACCCTGAGAAACCCTGGCTGTGCCCAGAGAGCCTGGTTGTGTCCAGAATATTGCATTCACCTCCAGGCTCCTCACACAGGGCCCCTCGCGGAAGACGCTTGTCGCGTAGATTGTGAGGCGAGACCCTGTAGGGGTGGAGTGTGGGGACAGAGCCAGGAGTGCAGTTTCCAGGCTCTCAGCCTCACGTGGAAAGGTGCTGGCTCAGGTAGTAAATGGCCATCAACTGTGATTGGATGGCTGTCAGCTGTGACTAGTTGGCCATCAGCTGTAACCAGTGAGCCACTGGCCACTAATATAACTGCCGTAGCTATGCTAGCAGAAAATGGGGGCCAGCAAGAAGATGGTGGCTGGCAAGCGCGGATTACAGTTAGGTCGGCGGGTTGAGGACAGTGTGGCTCCTGCTTCCTGTGTCTCCAATTCAGCCTCCAGTGAGACTATAGTGGTATGACTCTCCTGTGACTCCATGGGTGTTCCTTTTTGGTCTAGCCACATCCTGTGTTCTTATGTGGGGAGCGGTAGCTGAGACCCCGCCTGACACCCTGCATGACAAAGACCTAGCCAGACAATCAGCTCTAATGCATGTTTTGGAGCAAAAATTAATATGACCGGTATTATATTAAGACCCAGTCTCATATTATAGTAAAATAAGACTGTGTCTGATAATTTTTTCTCCAAAAGATGCATTAGAGCTGACTGTCTGGTTAGGTCTTATTTTCGGGGAAACATGGTGTCATGCAGGATTTCTGCTCCCGCTCCCCACATAAGAACACAGGACATGGTGAGGCCAAAACAGAACACCCCACGGAGCCATCGGTAGGGGATTCATACCACTATATTCTCACTGGAGGCTGGGTTGGAGACACAGGAAACAGGAGACACACAATCTGCAACCCTCACTCTGCCGCTTGCTAGCTCAGCCACCATCTTCTTGCTAGCCCCCATTTTCTGCTAGCATAGCTACGGCAGTTATATTAGTGGCCAATGGCTCACTGGTTACAGCTGACGGCCAACTAGCCACAGCTGACTGCCATCCAATCACAGTTGATGGCTATTTACTACCTGAGCCATCACCTTTCCATGTGAGGCTGACAGCCTGGAAACTGCCCTCCTGGCTCTGTCCCCACATATGGCATCTGGGATCTTTTAAACCCTTTCAGATTTCTGAATGAGGTCTTCAAAACCACTTTCTCTGAGTTGGAGGTAAGGGTTCTTTGGCAGACTCATCCCTCCCATTTGTTAATGGTGTTTTGCGTGAGGAAGAGGCAGACGGTAGGACACCAGCAGTCAACGTCTGATAAGATTATGTGGACAAGTTTGATTTTGGAGTGGTCTATAATCTCAGGGCCCCAGGACATCACAGCTTCAAAGGAATAAAAGGATTTTGAGAAACTTGAAATAATCCCATATTCTCCCAGTTATTATGAAGAGGTTGGAAAGCAATGACCCAGCGTTTTGTAAAGATTATATACACATGTGAAGACATCTTAGTTATTGTGGCGGGTGAATGGAATGATGGCGAAAGGAATAGGTCAAAAACCCCAAATGCATTTCAGATTGCTCTGTGGGCTTGGGGTTTAAAATATTTGTGGGGTAAGTCCAGGATGGGGTGAGATCTCTAATGCAGCTGTATACATGACCGGGTCCTATACTTGCTCAAAATCAAGTACCAGGGCAGTCTTACTAGAGCCCCATAGATTTCAATGAGGGATACACACACATGTTCTCCTTGGTACAGGCAATTTGGAGAGAGATGCATCATTAGCTGTTCACAACACAGCTTGAGGCGCTAGTGTACAACTCTCAGGAGAACCAGCCCTACAGAACATTTGGCAAAGTATTTAAAATTCCAGAGCGTCTAAATCTTAATGAAAAAAATTTTTTTGTAGGTTGGAAACCAAAGTGAGCTATTATACAATAATTACAATAAAATATGAGTTATTTTATCTGTAATAACCACCTAGTTTTCATTACACTAGTGTAAGAAAGAACTAGCAATTAACCAAGGAAACATTAAGACGACAGAAAGAAGCTCTTTAAAAAAATAACTTATACTGCCTGGCCTGGTTTAAACTTAAAGTCAACTAAGAGTCATTTCTTACAGTTATAGTCTAAGTAAAAATGAACCAAAATGAACTAATTTGTTTTGACAGCCTATCTTCTTTATCACTGTGGTATAATCCATCAGTAGTTGCCTCTGGCTTACGTTAGAGGTTAGTTGTCTGGAGCTTATTTCCTTTATATACTGTCTCAAAAATAGAGATTTCCTAAAACAGTATTAGAAAGCTCTTACTTGAGATGGTTGCAGAGATTAACCTTAATTTCGACCAGAGTCTAATCTTCTCTGGATTTGGCTCAATGAGCTGTGTTTATAAAAAAAGATCAAAGTTTTGTGTTTAACCACCATTAGAAGCAAAGATACCAGCAGCATTTATTGCCTGTTATTACAAAGGAAGGAAATAGGCATGGGACTAAATATACTACTAAAAATACAGTTGGTAAAAATGCTTATTTCCTATATCTTTAGATCTATTGGGTTACTCAAATTGTTTGCAAAGGCTGAGAAACCTGGTGGCCACCCCTTTAACTTACCATTGTTCATATGGATTTTAAAAGTTTTTGTATAAGTGTTACGAGTTGTCCCAAGGTAGAGTATTCTGTTAAGAATTAGTTGAGAAGGCAAATAGCTATCTAACAAAGACGTAAGTTAAACAGAAATAAGCTGATCCAAAGAAATTTCCAGGCAAATGTAACTTGATCTTACATAAGGGCAACAATTGTTTTTACTAAGGTAGTTCAAAGAACAGCTGAAAAGGTCAGAAAGTAGATTCAATGCTTTTGGATTTCTCATGAAGGCTGTGTCCATGCATGCAAAAGAAATTGGTTATGTTGAGTTTGAGTAATGGATATGGCATTCAGTGTGCATTCATTTTTCCTTTTGTGAAATGCGAGCTTCAAATCTGATATCCTAATGATTTTGTTGTTACTGTGTTTAGTTAACAAATGGATGCTATACATTAAAGTCATGTTAATAATAACAAAACTACCTGTTTTAAAGGGCATATTTCTTTAAATATATAATTAGAAACGAATGTTAGCTGTTTTGAAAGCCTTTTCCAATGCCTGTTAAAATAAATGTTTTTGAATCAGCAAGGTGTTAGATTAAAGAAACAGAGTGTTCTCTCCTGTCCCCGTTCCTGAGCATACCGACAGCTTGATAATGATACACTGGAACAGAATGCTGCTTTGGGGACTTGACCAAGCTCTCAGGAGGAGTATGTGGAAATGGACCATCATAATGATAATTTTTACTCTGCAAATATTATTTGGGTTCAGAACTAAGGCTATTACTGGTATGACATAAAGTTGGGTTAAATTGAGTATAACTTTCTGAGCTACAGAAAAACATGGGGAATAATCTGGAGCAAATACTTTCCCTCTCCTCAGAAATCAGTCCTGGGCACAATACTGTCTCGTAACTTCCCAATCAGCATTTCTGGGATAATGTCAGATTTTGGACAATTACAAAAAACCAGACACAAATGTGCAAACCAGATTTCAATTTCTTCTCCACTGACATGAGATTTAAAACAGCAACAGGAACATTTCTAGGTCAGTGTCAATATGCAGTTGCAAATTACCAAAGTAAGAAACAAATTGGAGTGCATGGGTGTGTGATTTTGTGTTTTGGCATGGGAGAAACATTAAAATATTCACAATGTACAAGCCAAATCATAAAAATAAAATAAGACTTATGATCCCATCATTTTGAAAGAGTAGGATTTAGTTCTGACATCTTGCAGATTTGTGATATCCTGACTTTTGCTTCAACAGTCCTAAATAATACACATTTTAGAACATAAGTACAACTTTCTTTTTCTTTTCACAATGTTTGTAAGTGAAGCAATCCTTAGGAAAACTTAATTTCAACAAAAGAAAAACCATCTTAGACATATTTATAAACAAATGTGGAAAAACTAAAACTAACTGGAACAGACACACACACACACACCTCATGTTATTTATCAGGAATTAGAAGTGATGACCAATAATTAATTCCCCATTAAACATTTCCTCCTGCCTTAGTCTAATTTAAACACAGTTTACTTAAAAACAAAGTTTACTAAGGAAAAAGAGTATCACTACACCACTTAAAGTAACTGAATACACTAAAATTTAATAACAAAGGAGAAATTGGAAAATGGTTGCGTAGCCTATATGTAAGATTGAAAGACAAAGTTACAGTTCTCAATGCTTACTCAGAATAAAATTTATACCACTCTTGAAACCAAGAGGTAAAGACAGCCCTCTCACCTCACAGCCACCATATTAATTTACACACAGAACCATTTTCTCTCTTTGAGGGTAATACTACCTGCCTCTCGTTGGCATCTGTATTGACACGACCACCGTGAGTTATCTTTCTTTGCCCAAGGCAGCTGCCTCAACAGATAGTTCTATTGGGTAATTTCAAGAGACAACTTTTATATTTGGATAAGCCCTTATTCTGGAAAATCCATATCCTATATACCCAAATACCCAAACCTTTCCAATCTCCATCCCTAAACATAACCCATTCAATTCCTAAGTCAATTTTTCTAAGTATAAGACAATTTTCAAAAACACTGGTCCAATCTGTCATTTCAGGTTGTATCCCTTATTTTTGGGATACATCCTAAAATGACAAATTCTTTGGCCTATCCTCATACTTTTAACATTGTCTGTTCCATCACAGAGACTATTAAAGGCAACCATGTCAAAATTTTCTGTCCTTTGCCTTTTTAAGTTCAAAATCTGCTTATGAGGGGTAAAGGAAAATATTTCTATTATTTGGTATTAATATTTTACTGTATTAAATAACTGACATGGAAATTGCTGTGCTATGTAATTTTTCATCTGTACTTTAAAACATGTAACAATCTACAGGATTACAAAACTTTACTAAAAAATTTTTAATTACCTGCAACATTTTCTCTCTTAAAGATAATTTTCTTGATTCCATTAGATACTTACAAGACATCTTATAAGTAGAAAACTTAGTAGACTAACTAAAAAATATTTACTGGTGTTATTAGAAATAAACTTCTAAGTTCTCAAAAATAAGAACTATACATCTCTGAAATAAATTAATAATACCTACAAATCCCTGAACTGTGTGGCAGGCACTTGTTAGGTATTTTCAGTCACCTTTTATTAATACTAATTCCGTGAGACATTAATACTCACTAATTCCGTGAGACATTAATTCCTATATCTCTATTTTTTAAGAGGAAATGCAGCTTCAGAGAGGGCATTAACTAACAGCAATGCAGAGTTTGTAGGCATTTATTTAACTCTATACTTTACTGACACGCAGAAACTTAAGTTTAAGCGCTTCTGATTATATTACGATGTGTCATTAAAAATATGATATGGCTGCCTTACATAATCCTGATTTCAATAAGCTTTGAGATGGTGAATCAAGTTCTATTGCCACTAGGTGTCATCCCCAAAACATTTAAATTTCTTGATAAGAATAGTAAAAATTCATAAAAGGCAGAGGCTGTAAAAAGTATTAAATGATGTCATTTTTCAAGGTAAGCTTTATCCTATATACCAGATGTTCTAAGAATGCTGAGATGTCCAGTCAAAAGGAATTTGCATACAGTAAACAGGGTTGAACAACATCATCAGCCACATTTTCAAGAAACTGAAAGTCATTTTTATATTAAATTTAATGAGGCTTTATAATACCTGAAGAAATTGTAAGACCCCTTACACATAACAGATTGCTAAAAAAATACATACATCCACACAAATACATTCAACCACTTCTAGAGTAACGCTGAAAGGAGAGACATGTTTTCTCTTTTGTAAATGTTTGTGTCTCTGAGAATTAGGAAAATAGCATATACATAAAGTATAGAAGATAGTATATACTTTGGAAAAATCCTGTAACAAAAATCAAAAGCATTATGTTTCCCTAGTTATCTCTTTTTCTGGAGCTGCTGTGTCAATTACAGCCGTAACAGATGATTTAAACACACACACACACACACACACACACACACACACACGCGTGCGCACACACCAGAGTAGGAAAATAATTTTTCATACCATCAACATTTTATTTAACAAAAACAACAACTGAGATATTTCTAGAGCTTACAGTATATTTGGTATAAAAATAAGGAATTCTCCAAAATATGTACTAAAAATACAAAGTTTATGGATCTAAGGTACCCAGAAAATTTATTTTACATTTCAGTCACCCAAAATAACAGCTTGTGGTCTCCTCCAATTGCACATAGTGGGAGAGTTCTATGCCAGGAAAGGCCAGATCCAACGGCTACAGAACCTGTGAGGATGGGCTATAAAATATGTGAAGAATTAAAGAAGCTCAATAATTCATCAAAGTTGATAAACAAAAACTACCCTTCAAAAATAAGAAATGCGTTGATACAGTGTCTATTTATAGCAGAAACAGAATTAAAAATGTGCTTCCTCATAGGTGAAATATGCATTATTTGTTTGTAGCTGGCTAGAATGAAGGATACAAATAATCTATGAATAAATGGTGCAGTCCATACTCAAATATTTTTGCAGTCTAAACCAACCAAGCAAGGAAAATCATTATATTTACATGAAGGAGGAAATATAATACAAGAAATAAAATGCCCTTTACATGAATATTGACAAAAGTCTATTACCACTGGTGATTTAAGCATCAAAAAAAAAAAAAAGCCTTCTCTTTCTAACTCATGCAAATAATAGACATTTATAAATTAATTACATATTACAAATTTGTGGGCTATGAGTAGAAAAGTAGAAAACGTAAATTTAAACATATGTATGCCACAAAATATTTCCAAATTACCTGAGGGTGTCCTAAATGATGAATTTGAAATTGGCTTGCCATTTTGCCAGGATAACCAGTAGTAGCAAACAAGTATTCATTAACTGTGGACCACCTGAGAAAAGCAAAGGGTAAAAATAAGAACAGTATCTTACTGATAACTACAAGCTTCTCTGAACCAGGTTATTCCTTTTTGCACAAAAACAAATTTTAAACCCTAAATAAACCCTTAATAATTTTAAACCCTAAATTTGATAACCTGGCTTTACAATTAGACTGGGAATTCCAGAGAAGTTAATTATATTTTCTCATTCTATGAATATTCATTACATGCTTATTGTGTGCCACTTTGTTAAGTTCCAAAGTTACACAAGGTTAGCAGTTCTTTCTTACAACCAAAGGCTGACAGTGTGGTAGGAGACACAAACAAGGCATCAGACAGATACAAAATATTTCACAGTACAACACATTAAAAAAACACATCTAATGTTCTTATTGATATTTGTTATATGTTAGTGATAAAACTCATGTGTTTAAACTCCTTGGGGTAATGCAAACAGCCAGAATATTTAGATAGTTAAATGTCGAGGGTGCCGAAAAAATGTACACATTTTAAGAGACGTTATCTATGTATATTACGGTTCAAAGTTGGATTGAATGACAGTAGCAATGTGTAGGATGGTGTTTGTTCAAAAGATGGCGTTAATCAAATGAAAGCTAGTAGCGTCATTCATTGTATTACAATTTTAATACTGTTTTTTCCTTTCTTAAGATGTGTATATATTTTCTTGGCACCCTCTGTATTTAAGTTTCAAGACAACCTAGACATTGGAATATAAAGAGTCAATGTAAAGAGTCAATGAATCAACAAGAGATAATGGAGCTCCAGTGACAGGCCCAGCACTAACAGTGCAGTAGAGGAGATACAAGAAAAAGAAAGGATTCCTTGACAAAAAAAAAAAAAAAAAAAAGTGTGGCTGATATTATTAGTTGTTTGTCCAACAGTCATTCTGCCCTTGTCCATGCTAACTGAACCCCAACTGCATTCTAGCACAGAGTGTCCAATTCCAAGGGATGAGACACAGCTGGTTTAAGACAATGACAGCAATCCCCAGTGAACAGGGAGTGCTGCTTCCTCTCCTCTTCCTTTGGTCAATGTTTCTGTCAATGTTTTTAATTGACAGAAATTGCCGTACCAGAAGCGATGTGTGATACAGAGACTTTCCGTTGTGATCACAAAATACAGTGAATGCTGCTGCCAACTGCCATCCAACGGAAAGGCAGGAATCTTCAATATGGGAAGCAGCACATCGAACCTTAGTAACAGTGTGTGACAAGTTTCAACTTGTTGGGTGAGGTCAGTCAGGTGTGAGCTATGGTTGAGAGGTGTGTTTTACAGTTTGCTATAAATCATCCTCCATCACGACAATGCTCCGTGTCACACATCACTTGTGGTATGGCAATTTCTGTCAAATAAAAACATTACGGTGTGTCCTTATCTACCTTATTCACCAGATCTGGCACCGTGCAACTTCTGGCTCTTCCCTAAAGTCAACACGATTCAGGACCTTGAGGCAGCCATGACAGCGCAACTAAAGACACTCACGAAAGAGGACTTCCAGAACTGCTTTAGAGAGTGGCAAGAACAATGGGATAAGTGTGTTTGAAGCAAAGGGGAGTGTTTTGAAAGGGATTAATGGCAATGTGTCTTTTACTGTAATAATTTTTAAAATTTAAATAGTCACAGTATTTTTTTATCACACCTCATATACTTTTTTCTTAGGAGTACATTAAATAGGGTTTTCATCAAGTTTCACAATTTTATTGGGGATATTTTAGATTTGATGTAGCATAGCCTGTAATAAATGTCCTACTGGTTTTAGTCTCTTAGTAAGTTTTCTTGTTACTTGAAGCTGAAAGCACCCAAGAGTGCATTACACAATAGACTAGAATGCAAACATGAATGATAAAGAACAAGGTAGACATGTATGTTAATTTTAGCAAAGAAAGAAGAAGGTGGAGAAATATAATAGCTAGCATGTTCTCATTTAAAGTACAAAAATGAAATTTGTATGTATAAATATGGGTCCACCTACATTTCATATTTTTATCAGCACTAAAAATAAGGAGGTATATGCTCCAAATTACTGGGGTGGTATTGCAGTGGCAACATGTTTTGTGTTTTAAAAACTTTTCAAAAAAGAATATTGAAAAACAAATCATTCCCTTGCCTAAACCAAAAGACAAAAGCAAAAACTTATTTAGGAAAGGAAAAATAGCCATTTATAAAACGATCAGAAAAAAACAGCCACAAACAACTCCCCCCACCCCCCTACAAAAGAGAAGACTGGGAAAGTACTCCAGAGGGTGGTATAAACATGAACAAAAGAACCAAACTCAGAAAATCAAATGATGACGGCAACTAATAGTATATTACCTGAATAAGCAGGCTCGATCTATGTGGACAGGTCTCTTTTCTCGAGGGTAACTAAAAGATAACATTTCGATTTTATGAATTATGTGCTGGTCTCAAGCAGAGGGACTTAAATTAAGGTTTCAAAGGTATTTTCTTTTTAAAGGACACAAGGTCCAACATATTTCAACTGTGACAAAATTCCAAATGAGCACTGGATTAAAATAGATGAAATACGATATAGACATAACGTGAATTAGAACCATTACAGAACACCATCAGTCAACAGGGTCAGTGTTTTTCTTCTTCTTCTTTTTTTTTAACATAAGTAAACATTGCTCAGATCAAAGATTTCCTCCCTGTACACTGTTCTTTCTGGGTTACTATCAAAATAAACCTGCAAAGCACGTGCCTGTTTCTGTTATGTAAAAACCCATAGTGGCTGGCCCTTCCACAGGAGGGACTTGTTTTTGCTCTCCAGTGAGGAACAGGTATTCAAGAATGGCTCAACGGATCATTCATCAGTAGTGACTTTTTTTTTGGTAAGCAGTAGATAAACACACTGAGGTAGTACCTGGACTTAGTAATATCCCAAATTATCCAATCATTCCCTGCAACAGCTCCAACTTTCAAGGTGTTTTTGAAGCACCAGTGCGCTGACATTAACGGCATCTGTTCCGATTCAAGAGATAAAATAGCCTGATTGGCTGTAAGATCATAAAATCGGATTGTTCCATTCTTTTCTGCAACCATCAGCTGTAAAACAGAAAAATAAAGAAAATTTAACTATCTAATTAATTCACTAGCCAAATCTGCAAAGTAGGCAGATCCAATTTCTATAGTAACATGCAAACATTTGTCTATATTATAAATGGAAGATGAAATAGAAAGGAAGAAAAGACTATGTAAAAATATCTGGCAAAAGAGTCAAGAAAATTTGGTACAATTTTAAGTTGTATAGTCACCAGAAATAAATGAGCCTAAGGATTTATTCTGGGAAGTTACCTTTAAGTTATGTTGCCTAGAAAGGATAGCTAAGTGTGTATTTCGCAAAAGAGATACATTTATGTTACACATCCTTACACAAGATAAGTGTGTTTCCAGAAGGGAAGGCAGCATGGCATAGTTCAAGGGCACAGACAGGCCTGGGGAGCAAGGTTGTTTCCTTCACTTAAAAGCTGACCACTGAGAACCACCAGATTGTGTCACTAATAGTAATAACTTTACTACGACAAAAAGCTGAACTTGATTCAGTGCTTATTATGTGTCAGGTTCTCGTTTAAGGATTTTATCCGTGTTCAGTCATTTCATGTTCATGAGCTTCCATTTTATAGGATGAGGAAGTGCAAGTAGTGACTGAGAGAGCTTTTGTAACTTGCCAGAGATCACACAGCTAGTCAGTGGTGAACTGGGACGTGTCTCCAGGCAGTTAGTTAACTCAAGAGTCCATACTCTTAACCACTTCTGTGTCGTCTCTCTGTACTTTAGGTTTTTGAGTTTAGCAGTGAAATGCTGAAACTGCTATTTTAAGGTTAGTCTATCTAATGTAGGCAAGAAGAATCAGAGTAGAGAGCCAAAGACTTTTGAAACAAGTTAAGGCTTAGAAAGAGCTACTTGTGAGAACAGAAATGTGCAGAATGTACTTTATGACACAGAGGAATGTATTCTAGTGACAGTGAAGGAAAAATTAAAATATTTTAAAAAGTCTGTGTTGTAGGGAAGTAAGATATCAAAGGTAACTTTACAATTCTGAGTTTATATGATTTAGAGCAGGGACTTCCAAACATTCTGAAGTCATGGAAATACAAAAAAATAAAAAATAAAAAAAATAATGGAGATGGGACGGGGTGGAATTTTAATGATACATAAAAGAAAAACAGAAATGATCTTAAAGCATATAAAAGAAATGGATCTGAAATAACCACCAATTAAGTATTAAGATAAATGTTTTGGGATAGAGTTTGTAATAAACATTCTCATTGCTTCTCTAGGTCACAGTTTTTAAAAAGTAGCCTATTGTGTTTATACATGGCGATATGAATATTTTGGTAGTAGTAACACATCAAAAATATTTAGTAGGTCCCTGATTATGTTTCAAGAAGACTCACTGGTACAGGGAAAAATTTAGGTATAAAATTTAGGACCTGGATTCAGAAATTATACATGGAAACAACCCGCATATATATAAAATGAAAAATTAGAAAATGTCACTCACGCACATATACAGAGTATAACTCTACTGATGAAAGATCCAATAGGCCTGAAACAAGTTTTCAGGGAATTCCAGGGCTCAGAGAACTTATACAGCCTGGGGCATCTCAGCCCACGATTAGCTCCTCTCCTCTATGAAGGTTGTAAATAGATCTGTCTGATTAATCCTTCTTTATGTCATTAATCTACTCACTAGATGTTTTGATTCTAACACTTAAAATGTGTTGCTGTCTTTGCATGTTTTTCTTTCTTATGAGTCAGTATATAATAAGGGCAAGGTCTTTATTCATTCTTTTGTCCTCTATTACAACAAAGGGTACAGTGCAGTTGAGAACTACCCCTTGCGACAATTCACAAATACATGGTGAAAGCCGAGTTGACAGTGGAGAGAGAGAGAATACATGGAAAGACGCTCAAGAGGACAGAATAATGCAGCTTCAAAGATCAAGTGACCAGTGTTTCAAGACAGAATTGAACAACAGAGCAAAAAGCTGCCTTGAGATTAAGAATGGGTTTGTTAAAAATAGCACTGATGGGGACAGCCCGGTGGCTCAGGCGGTTAGAGTTCCATGCTCCTAATTCCGAAGGCTGCCGGTTCGATTCCCACATAGGCCAGTGGGCTCTCAACTACAAGGTTGCCAGTTCAATTCCTCGAGTCCTGCAAGGGATGGTGGGCTCCGCCCCCTTCAATTAAGATTGAACACGGCACCTTGAGCTGAGCTGCCTCCTGGATGGCTCAGTTGGTTGGAGCGCGTCCTCTCAACCACAAGGTGGCCGGTTCGACTCCCGCAAGGGATGGTGGGCTGTGCCCCTTGCAACTAGAAATGGCAACTGCACCTGGAGCTGAGCTGCACCCTCCACAACTAAGACTGAAAGTACAACAACTTGAAGATGAACGGCACCCTCCACAACTAAGATTGAAAGGACAACAACTTGACTTGGAAAAAAGGTCTGGAAGTACACACTGTTCCCCAATAAAGTCCTGTTCCCCTTAAAAAAATAAAAAAAGCACTGATGACTTCTGAGAGAGTAGTGGAGATTGAATGAGATCATAGAGTTAGACCAAGGAATGGGGAAAGAGGAATTGAAGAGTTCAAACATTTAGAAAGAGAATGTGTGAAGAAGGCAGATTAAAATTCAAAGGGGAGAGAAGAATGTGAGGGTTAAGAGCAAGAACTATGGAGTAGGCTGCTTAGGTTGAAATGCCAATCTCCCAGTTAGCAGCTGTGTGCCTTGGGCAAGCAGTTTAACTTGTGTAAGCTTTGGTTTTCCTCCCTGTGAAATGAAGATCATCACAGCACCTATCTCATCAACTTGTCATGAGGGTGAAATGAGCTCACATTTGTGAAATGCTGACAATGGGCCAAGCATACGTAAGTAAGCAGTATGTGTTTGCTGTGATCAAACAAGCTTACCTTTTTGTGCAAATATGAGGACAGAAAAGAGTCATTGGAGAAACAGGAAGACATTAGAGGGCCACGAACACAGGATGCCTAAGGAACTGGCACCAGCTCTAAACAATTGAAAGATTAACTGTATTTAAGAAGATGAATGTAGTAACTTTTTAGATTCTAGGGAAAGATAAAATGAGTGATGCCCAAGAGAAGATACTGGCAAGTGAGAGAACTCTTGTTGAACGGTTCCCATCTTCTTAGTGAAATAAGAGTTAAGGCCAACTGACATTTTTAGAATTTTAGAAAGCTCTACTTTGAATAGGAGTTGAACACCACTGCAGCAAGGTACAATGTGCCTTCTGCCACTGATGCTTTCTGTTCACACAGGATGGCTCACAAGCATGGATTTAACTTTTTTTTGAAAAGACAAATTCTGCTGCTACATAGCCTGGGCATCAGTTTTTACATTGTAATTTAGCAAAGAGCAGAGAAAGTGTACTCTGAATAAATGCCATTTATGGGTGATGGTTATTAAATTAAAAATTATATAGAACTTTTAAGGTACAGATTTCTAGACTAATCTAAAAACATTTGTGACAATTAGAGTGTCTGAGGTAGGAAAAGTGATTGATTTTTTTCCCCCCTTTATGTATACATGCATTACACATGTATGTCTTTTCAGCTTGATAAAAGAAAGCTAAGTTATAAATAAAAACCTTAGAAGTTTCCTCCGGATGCCAGCACACACTCATTCCAGGGGAATTAAGAACAAACTGAGCTGTCTGGATTCCTTCCAAGCTCCAAATCCTAAGAAAAGAATAGGAGTATAATTTTAAATATTTTTGACACGTTACTACTAAAAAAAGAAAATTTCCATGAATCTATTCAAAGATAATAACTACAGATTATAAGGTAGACATGTGTACTTAATAAAGTATACATTTTAAAGAAAATTATAATTATAATTATTTTAGAAGATGTGAAAGTAGTATGAAGAATTTAACTTTTACCATAATCTTGGAAAAAGTCACATACATTTTCTCTCTAGTTAATTTAACAGAGCAACATAGTAACCAAATTAAATTATTCATATAATCATTTTGTGGGCAAAATCTTAACCTAATCAGGTTGCAATCCCATATTATTTCAATTAACAATTTCTACTAGGGGTGCCACACACACACACACCCACCCCCATCCACCAGTGCTTACATTTTCAAAATAACATTAAAGAAGCTAGTATGAGGTGATACAAATTTAGGGAGATAGTAATTTTCCATAGTTGCTTATTCCTTCTGCCTTTCGGTTTCCATGCCAGGGTCTCTTCCTTATCTTACATCTTTTTCATTTGGCTTACTTCCCCAATTCTCTTTCTCAAAGGTGGCCTTGATTGATAGCTATCAGATTAAAGGTGGGTTGAATGAAAAGACACTCGGTTCCGCCCACTCTCCTTCTCAATACCTACAAATCCACAGTAACAAGAACCAAGCTAATCACTGACATGGCTTTCTATCTCAGTTTCTTTCCCATCCCCGGTGGACATCAAGACTCGGAAATCTCGGTAATTGCACCTGTTGTGAGAAGTGCTATCCACCAATCAAAATGGTAGTTTTCCAGCTCATTCTTTACACGTAGGCACTGTTACATCTTACCAATACAGTGTGGCAGAGCGTTCGCATGGCAGGAGACAGAAGTTGGTGGGTGGTTGGCAGAGTGCCTACACAATTCTGGTCCTTAAGCACTGAACTCATTCATTAGAATGCCTTGGACTTTTTCTTCTGGGTTTTATAGTTCATACCTCTTAGGGACCATAACAAATTTCAACAAACTTAAAGAATATATTTTTAAAGTCTAGGCAAAAATTTACTTCAAAGAAAGTAGACGTGTTTATTGAACATACAACTACCCTGTACCAAACCCCATAATTCCAAATATTTTTTCTTCCTTAGGGAAATTATAGGGTCTCCGATATTGAAATATCATAACATATATACCAACATCAATGTTTTCCAAATGATTATACTTGATTAGATAATTTAGAACCACACACTTTCTTCTTATCAAACCAACACTTTTCATCCATATTTACTATACAAA